>NC_139643.1:14124335-14129335 GCF_964638095.1 Poromitra crassiceps
AAGGTTTCCAATATGTCAGACTGAATAGCGGGAAAATGTGTAGAAATGATGCACAAAACATGTAGCTTTTCTGCAGTTGATGTAATGGAATATTTCCCTGAGTATAAACGTGCTGTAGCTTCAGTGAAGCCATACAGGTATACACATACAGGTATATGCAGTGATGGGCAAGCTACTTGGAAAATGTAGTAAGCTAAGCTATCTGTTACTCTCGATTAAATATAGCTAAACTACATTGAAGCTATCCCCAGAGAAATGTAGCAAGCTAAGCTACGAGCAACATGGCAAAAGCAGCTTGCTACATCAAAGCTACTTTTTTTCTCACATTGAATCAACTTCATGTCAAAGAACAACTTTCCACCAAACAAATAGGCAGGCAAAAAAAAAATCTAATTTTGATTATTATATTATAAAACACACTGAAACTCTCACTGGCACCATATTCAAAAACGGACAATAAAACCTGAACGTCTTCTTCATCACTACCAGTGGCTCTGCCATCTTTCAAAGTTCGTTGCTGAAGCGACTTCGCCAGCACATGACATATTTTGCTCTACCCTTAACCAATCATCAGTCTTCATTGCCTAAACCCAACCCAATCAGAGGCAGCTAGTGCCAGGTCTTGCTGCAAGATAGGCAAGGATGCTAAAAAGCAAGGATCAGACAACACTTGTTGCCAGTCATAATGGAAATGGAAGTGCTTTATTGGCTACACAGGCACACTTGACATATGCAATGTCTCCTCCTGTTTAATCCAAACTGCAGCAGAAATCTCCACTGCGTGCTTTGCTCATGGATTTTCTCTGGTGAGTAGCTTGTAGCTTTTGCGAGAAGCTACAAGCTACGTGGGTCTATAAATAGCTTAGCTACTGAAAAAGCTACTTGGTTCAAAAGTAGTGAAGCTACCACCAAGCTACTGAGAAATGTAGTTAAGCTATGTAGCTTCGCTACTTGTAGCAAGCTACTGCCCAACACTGGGTATATGTGACATTAGCTTCAGTAGAATAGAATAGAACACATGATTTAAAAAAGCCTGCTTGTGTCATGTTGTACCTGGGTAGTTGTTGACGAAGCCCTGGTAGATCTCGGCCAGCTCGTCTCCGGTGATGTGTCGCTCCGGATCCGCCGGGGATTTGAAATCCAGGTCGTATTTGCCGTCGCGGTAAAACTCTGAGGCCGCGACGTCCATCCCCACCACCACCTTATCTGTGAAGCCTGCCTTCTCTATGGCCGTCTGCAACAGGTCCAGAGCTGAGGAGGAGAGAGAGGGGGGGGGGGGAGGAGAGGGAGGAGAGGAGGAGAGAGAGGGGGAGGAGAGGGAGGGGGAGAGGAGGAGAGGGAGGGGGGAGGAGGAGGAGAGGGGGGAGGAGGAGAAGAGGGAGGGGGAGAGGGAGGAGAGGGGGAGGAGGAGGAGAGGAGAGAGAGGGGGAGGAGGAGGAGAGGGGGGAGGAGAGGGAGGAGGAGAGGAGGAGAGGGAGGGGGGAGGAGGAGGAGAGGGGGAGGAGAGGGAGGGGGAGGAGAGGGAGGGGGAGAGGAGGAGAGGGAGGGGGGAGGAGGAGGAGAGGGGGGAGGAGGAGAAGAGGGAGGAGGAGAGGGAGGAGAGGGGGAGGAGGAGAGGAGAGAGAGGGGGAGGAGGAGGAGAGGGGGAGGGGGAGGAGAGGGAGGAGGAGAGGGGGAGGAGGAGGAGAGGTAGGAGGAGAGGAGAGAGAGGGGGGAGGAGGAGAGGGAGGAGAGGAGGAGAGAGAGGGGGGAGGAGGAGAGGGAGGAGAGGGAGGAGGAGGAGAGAGAGGGGGAGGAGGAGGAGAGAGAGGGAGGGGGGAGGAGGAGAGGGAGGAGAGAGAGGGGGAGGAGGAGGAGGAGGAGGAGAGAGGGGGGAGGAGGGAAGAGAGGAGAGCAGCGGGTGAACAAGAGAATGGAGAAAGGGAAGAGGAGAGAAGGAGGGATGAAGGGAAGGGAACAAGGGAGGATGCAAGGTTGGAAAGGAGAGAGGGAGGAGGAAAGGAAAGACAATCTATAAAATGATGTTCTGCAAAAAAGCTTGAACTTCACTCTCTCTTATGGGAAGCCATTTGAAAATGTAATAGGCATGTTTGACTTACACGGTCATTTTTGACGAGTCATAATTACATTGTGACTAATCAGAATTTGCATTCAAGATATCTATAACGTTCCTTCCTGCTCAAAAAGAACATTTCAGATATCCACATCATTCTTTATGACAAAATGACGTCACTTTTGCCATTCATTTGTATGGGGTTTCTCATTACAGATATCTAAAATGATGACTCGTTGTGATTCCAGTTCAGGATATCTACAACTCATTCTGACTAGAGATCTAAAAAGGACGATGTAGCTATATTTAGGGGGAATTAAAGATATCTTGAACTGGAATTAATTTACAACTAGTCATAATTCAGATGCAGATATCCACAATGAATTGCAGATATCTGCAATGTGAATTGAAACCCCATACGCATGAATGGCAAAAGTGACATCATTTGTCCTCGGAAGAATGAGGTTGGAGATCTGAATTCTTCTTTTTGACGAGGAGGACTTGAATTCCAGACAGCTGCCAAACATATCCCATCTAAATATTACTATAAAATGGCTTCCCATGCAGTCCTCTCCTCTCTCTCCCTCCTCCCCCTCTCTCTCTCTCCCTCCTCCCCCCTCTCTCTCTCTCTCTCCTCCCCCCTCTCTCTCTCTCCCTCCTCCCCCCTCTCTCTCTCTCTCTCCTCCCCCTCTCTCTCTCCTCACCCTCGCTGTTCTCCAGGATGTTGGGGGCGAAGCCGCCCTCGTCTCCCACGTTGGTGGCGTCCTGACCGTACTTCTCCTGGATCACTTCCTTCAGCGTGTGGTACAGCTCTGAGCCTATCCTCAACGCCTCCCTGCCAACACAGCCAGGGACGAGGGGGGGTAGAAAGGTTTTATGCAATCAAGTCAACCAATTAACCAATGAATTGATCACGACAAACAACCTAACTGTGTTACTTGAAAGAGTATACTGCAAATGGAAGAGAATACTGCAAATGAAGAATATTGATCCAAAATATGACGGCTATCAGGAAATGATCAACTGCAAGCAACATACAGTATACAGGATATTTCTATGTAAATCATTTTGGAGATTGATTCTTACTTGAAAGACTCGGCGCCAACAGGAAGAACCATGAACTCCTGCATGGCCAGTTTGTTTCCTGCATGGGAGCCCCCGTTTATCACATTGAAGGCCTGGAGACAAGGAGAGGAGACAAGGAGAGGAGACAAGGAGAGGAGAGGAGACAAGGAGAGGAGAGGAGAGGAGAGAGAGGAGATGAGAGGAGAGGAGACAAGGAGAGGAGAGGAGAGAGAGGAGAGGAGACAAGGAGAGGAGAGGAGAGGAGAGGAGAGGAGAGGAGAGGAGAGGAGACAAGGAGAGAGAGGAGAGGAGGGAGAGGAAATCAGACAAGGAGAGGAGAGGAGAGAGAGGAGAGGAGAGGAGAGAGAGGAGACAAAAAGAGGAGGAGAAGAGACAAGGGGAGAGGAGGAAAGGAGACAAAGAGAAGAGAGGTGAAAGGAGAGGATACAATGAGAGGAGGAGAGGAGACAAGGAGAGGAGGAGAGGAGACAAGGAGAGGAGAGGAGAGAGAGGAGACAAGGAGAGGAGACAAGGAGAGCAGAGCAGAAGAGGAAGAGAGGAGCAAAGGAGACAAGGAGAGCAGAGGAGAAGAGGAGAGGAGACAAGGAGAGGAGACAAGGGGAGGAGAGGAGCAGAGGAGACAAGGAGAGGAGGAGAGGAGACATAGAGTGTTTAGACTGGTTTTGGATGGAAATTCTGAGCCATCCCACAGAGACACACCACAGAGAAATGCCTGTGCTGATGCCATGGTAACCGTGGTAACCCTCATTGCGTCACAGCCGTTCCATCACCTGGGTTGAAGGCGGCGTGGAGGCTGAGCTGCCATCTGCCTCAGGTGAGGACAACCAGCAGAAAGCAAAGCTGCTTTAACAGAGACGACCATGTCCCGCAGGGGAGAAGAAACAACAAGGTACATAAAAGGGACATTTTAAAAAAGGGGACTGTGAGAGACTCAAAAGTTTAAAAGCTACACAGCTCAACAGCGTTTGGTTTCAGTTCAAGCAACACGGTCTCCCGGCAGTTCCTGAAATTGTAATTTTAGAGTTAGGTCATGGTTTAGAGTTAGGTCATGGTTTAGAGTTAGGTCATGGTTTAGAGTTAGGTCATGGTTTAGTAGTTTGGTCATCATGGTTAAATAAGAAAGACATTCATTACAAATTTAAATGCCTAAAGGTTGAAAGAAATGTATACGCCCACCCCGACCACCATTTTATTTCAGGACATCACACTGCTGTCCCAACTGACAGGACAACAATGTCCCGGGTGGATATGTGTCTAATGTATGTATAGTTTTTTTTATAGGATAAAACCACTGGTGTATCTAAAGTGATAAAGATAGAGATGTTTCTTACAGGAACCGGCAGCACCAGCTCTGTGTTTCCGGCCAGGTCGGCTATGTGGCGGTACAGGGGGACGTCTTTCTCTGCTGCACCGGCTTTACAGATGGCCAGGGACACGCCTAGAATGGCGTTGGCCCCGAACTGGGCTGGAGAGAGGGGGGGGGGACAGACACAGAGAGAGGACAGGAAACAGGACAGGACAGAGACAGGACATTTTTAGAGGATAGTTATAAACATTTAATGTATATTCTCTTTTTATTTTACAGGCAACACACAACAAACATCTCCTCCATCTCCTCCATCAGGCTCGGCTCCTGACTCACATTTATTTTCTGTGCCGTCCATCTCTATCATCATGTTGTCCAGCTGCTCCTGCTCCACCACGCTGACGCCCTGCACACACACACACACACACACACACACACACACACACACACACACACACACACACACACACACACACACACGCATAGTAAAAACGGTTTGTTAGCACTTCTGCGTTTTTGTGCCTCATTAAATGTGCACACACAGTGTCTAACGTC
>NC_139643.1:14131835-14134335 GCF_964638095.1 Poromitra crassiceps
TAGATGGTCAAAGTAACCATTTAGATTACCCTTGTGTGCTCAGTTTAACAAAATAACAGCTATTTAGAAATCTGGTTTTCGTTTTCAGCTTTATTTTATGCATTAAATGTTGTTCGGGTGCTGGGATAACATAATGCATAATGGGTAGTCGGCTACTGTGGCTAATGCTAGCGGCTAACATTAGTTACTTTACATGGCAGTAAAACGCCACTGAATGACCAAATTGATTTAACTTGTAACCATTTCGAGTAACACTGTTTCCATACGGACCCCCAGCGTTGGTTAGTTGTTTATAACGTGACTATATTTAGAACGTTTATAACGTACTCCGGTTTCCGGTTTATAATTCGGGTCTGAATACAGCCAAAGAGTATAACAAAGGAAATGGCAAGCTGCAACAATCAAGTCACATTAAACCTTGTAGACCTTGTAACCATCATTATTTTATAGTGGGGCATTCAAAAAATAAGGTGGATAGCGCACAGCTGCTTCTTCTTCTTCTTTGCCATTGAAGTTGCCACAGTTAGCTAACTTGCATTCTGAAAAACGGTGGGTTCTTCGGCTCCACCCACTGAGAGGTTTAACTCAACCAATCAGATTATTTCTCCCAGTGAGAAATGTTCCTCAACCAGCAAAAGCCGTCATTTAGACGTCTGGGTTAGATGTAGACTGGTTTTAGACCGGCTATGTGCAGACCACTTCTAGCCAAAATGATCTTGAAATGAACCAAGAATAGAACACAGTGATGTGTTAAAACTACAGCCGGGTGATCTGAGATTTGCGTCAGAGTTGTGGTGTGACGTGTTAGGATGATGTCATCATTCCTACTGTGATGTCATAGTTCACTCACTGATGATGTCATAACACAAGGTGATGTCATATTCGGGACCTATAAAGGTTCGGGTCTGCAGGTCCTCTGCAGTTGTTCATAGACTAGACTAACCTCACGACAACACTCGGCAACAGTTCCCAGCTTTCGAACCCTGCAGACTCAGCTATCAAGTGCTTCAGCGTTCCTAGTTATCGAGACTTCAGTTACCAAGTGTGTCTTGGCCATCAAGTATCCGCGCGTAAATCCACCAGTCTCACAGCATGCCTAACAGTATGAACAACTCAGAAACGGATTTAGCGGATTTAGCGGATAGATTTCCACCGACCAAGGAGGAGGAAGAGGAGGAAGAGGACTTCTATGACTGCCAGAAGACCCTGAGGCGCCGGTTTCCCCCCTCGGCCTCTTGGTGGGCTCCTTGTCAGATGCCAGTTCCCCCGCCGGCCGCTTCAGGTGGCCCACCAGTCGAGTCAACGAAAGGTCTTGTCACCGAGGAGACCTTACAAACAGCGCTGACAGCGGTACAGGCCCTGGTGTCACGCCTGCTTGACACCCAGAAGGATCTGGCTTCCGAAGCCGCTGAGCGGCACGCCCTCTTGAGTGGCCGGCTAGATCGTCTCGACGGGCTAGCCCCCCAGGGTGTCATTCCGCAGTCTTCTGCCCCTCCTGCCCCAGCTTCTGAGCGATCAGTCGCCCCAACCCAAACACTGCAGGTTTCCAGTGCAGCCATACCTCTTGCTCCCACTATGCCTGCTTCGCAGCAGCTGGTTGAGCCACAGCACGTACCCCTGCTAGGTGCTGCTGAGTATGGAGACGATTTCCAAGAGAGGCTCACAGGTTTTCTGCAGGCCGAAGGCATGACGATGGATGACCCCCGAAGGTCATTCCCTACTGCTCCCGTACCACCTATTCCCTCTGCTGCTGCATCTACTTCCTTTCCCCCGGGTTTTCCGCAGCAGGCAGGGCCTCAGGGCACCGGGGCGGGCCCCGTAGGGCCTAGTCGCGTCCCGGCCCCCCGCCCGGTTTTCATGCCTGAAACGTTCACTGGTACCGGCGGCTGTGATTGGTCAGATTGGTCTAGACATTTCGAGCTAGCCGCAGATGTTAATGGGTGGGATGACCAATGGAAATTAAAGTTTATGTCATTGCTGCTGTCAGGCCGCGCTCGGGATCTGTATAATGGCCTTTCGGCAGAGACCCAGAATGACTTCACCTTGTTGAAGGCCGCTATGACTAGATGTTATGGCCGTATGATGGTGAGGGCTGGTCCCAGGCGAGCTTTGCTTCAAGACGTCGGCTACGTGGTGAATCAGCTCAGGAGTTTGGCAGCCACCTGCGGAGGCTTGTCATTAGAGCCTACCCCTCAGCTGACGCTCACACCCAGGATGTGTTGGCAAGGGATCACTTTTCCACCCATTTTGCGACTGGTGAGCTCCTCCACCTTAGCCTCCGCAGTTTCGCACCCCCCACGCTGGAGGCTGCTATAAATCTTGCGTCAAGGTTGGAGCACCTAAGGTCCTTGGAACTGAGTGAGGTTACCCCTAGTGCAAGGGCTGGAGGAATCCTAGGGGGGCTGGAGGTCGACTTGAGACAGGCTGAGGTTCTGGGTTTGAGGGCTGACTTTAAAGAGCTCAAGTCCTTGATTGCGGCTGGGGGGGCTCGGCCGGGCCA
>NC_139643.1:14139335-14154335 GCF_964638095.1 Poromitra crassiceps
TCCTGACACTATAACCTCCTGACACTATAACCTCATGACACTATAACCTCCTGACACTATAACCTCATGAGACTATAACCTCCTGACACTATAACCTCATGAGACTATATAACCTCCTGACACTATAACCTCCTGACACTATAACCTCATGACACTATAACCTCCTGACACTATAACCTCCTGACACTATAACCTCCTGACACTATAACCTCATGAGACTATAACCTCCTGAGACTATAACCTCATGAGACTATAACCTCCTGACACTATAACCTCATGAGACTATAACCTCCTGACACTATAACCTCCAGAGACTATAACCTCCTGACACTATAACCTCCTGAGACCTGAAAGAAAACAACATTAAGTTTTTTTTGTATTATTATATTTGTTATTGAACTCTTTTGGATGCTGGATGATGAATTGCAGTTTTTTTTTCTTTCAAAAATGCAATGCATTCATGTTTGATCAAACCTATCATTTGGGGGCATGAGGACAACCTTCATGTGACAAGACCTAGGAGGCCTCGTCCTCTAGACACTCCTCCCAGGCCTCTAGACACTCAGACACTCCTCCCAGGCCTCTAGACACTCCTCCCAGGCCTCTAGACACTCCTCCCAGGCCTCTACACTCCTCCCAGGCATCTAGACACTCCTCCCTGGCATCTAGACACTCCTCCCAGGCATCTAGACACTCCTCCCAGGCCTCTACACTCCTCCCAGGCATCTCCCAGGCATCTAGACACTCCTCCCAGGCATCTAGACACTCCTCCCAGGCATCTAGACACTCCTCCCAGGCATCTAGACACTCCTCCCAGGCATCTAGACACTCCTCCCAGGCCTCTACACTCCTCCCAGGCCTCTAGACACTCCTCCCAGGCATCTAGACACTCCTCCCAGGCCTCTAGACACTCCTCCCAGGCCTCTAGCCACTCCTCCCAGGCCTCTAGACACTCCTCCCAGGCCTCTACACTCCTCCCAGGCATCTAGACACTCCTCCCAGGCCTCTACACTCCTCCCAGGCCTCTAGACACTCCTCCCAGGCATCTAGACACTCCTCCCAGGCCTCTAGACACTCCTCCCAGGCCTCTAGACACTCCTCCCAGGCATCTAGACACTCCTCCCAGGCCTCTAGACCAGAGGTTCTCAAATGTTTTTTAGCCAAGGACCCCTTACAAGATAGAAAATATACCGGGGACCCCCTCATTCTGATTTGTGATTTTGGGCTAAGCTTAATTGTTGCCACGGTAACGTGCTTGACTTTTAATTTGATAGGTTTGTTATTAGAATGTAATCCATGAACCATTTTAGGTTTAAAGCATAAACTATTTTCATTGAACTATGAAGATTTTGCAAAAAAAAATATATATATATATATTTTTTTTATTACATTACATTTACATTACGTCATTTAGCAGACGCTTTTGTTTTGTCCAAAGCGACTTACAATATCACAATTTGTCAACAGTAGGCCTACAGAAAGCCACTATGCAACACAATCAATGACAGCCAAGATATTTTGATAGACTAGCACCATGTAGGAAGTAGTTTGAGAAGGAATAATTAACATGTAGCATTTTCTTTTATTTATAAAAAAAAAAAAAAAAAAAAAAAAAAAAATTACTTGAAAACTTTTCGCGGACCCCCTGGCAAAGTGCCACGGACCACTGCTCTAGACACTCCTCCCAGGCCTCTAGACACTCCTCCCAGGCATCTAGACACTCCTCCCAGGCCTCTAGACACTCCTCCCAGGCCTCCTCTCCTCCCAGGCCTCTAGACACTCCTCCCAGGCCTCTAGACACTCCTCCCAGGCCTCTAGACACTCCTCCCAAGCATCTAGACACTCCTCCCAGGCATCTAGACACTCCTCCCAGGCATCTAGACACTCCTCCCAGGCCTCTAGACACTCCTCCCAGGCATCTAGACACTCCTCCCAGGCCTCCTCTCCTCCCAAGCCTCTAGACACTCCTCCCAGGCCTCCTCTCCTCCCAGGCATCTAGACACTCCTCCCAGGCATCTAGACACTCCTCCCAGGCCTCTAGACACTCCTCCCAGGCCTCTACACTCCTCCCAGGCCTCTAGACACTCCTCCCAGGCATCTAGACACTCCTCCCAGGCATCTAGACACTCCTCCCAGGCCTCTACACTCCTCCCAGGCCTCTAGACACTCCTCCCAGGCATCTAGACACTCCTCCCAGGCATCTAGACACTCCTCCCAGGCCTCTAGACACTCCTCCCAGGCATCTAGACACTCCTCCCAGGCCTCTACACTCCTCCCAGGCCTCTAGACACTCCTCCCAGGCCTCTAGACACTCCTCCCAGGCCTCCTCTCCTCCCAGGCCTCTAGACACTCCTCCCAGGCCTCTAGACACTCCTCCCAGGCATCTAGACACTCCTCCCAGGCCTCTAGACACTCCTCCCAGGCCTCTAGACACTCCTCCCAGGCCTCTAGACACTCCTCCCAGGCATCTAGACACTCCTCCCAGGCCTCTAGACACTCCTCCCAGGCCTCCTCTCCTCCCAGGCCTCTAGACACTCCTCCCAGGCATCTACACACTCCTCCCAGGCCTCTAGACACTCCTCCCAGGCCTCTAGACACTCCTCCCAGGCCCCCTCTCCTCCCAGGCCTCTAGACACTCCTCCCAGGCCTCTAGACACTCCTCCCAGGCCTCTACACTCCTCCCAGGCCTCTAGACACTCCTCCCCCAAAAGGCTCCACGCCTTGGGGCATCATTTGTGATTGTTACCCTCTTAATTATCCTCAGCTGATGCCGCCTCATCTGAACTCTCAGCAGCATTCCCTAATCAGATGCAATCATCATCTCTCAACAATATTGAGCAATTTCTCCCCTGTTTAGTCAATGGAGGTTTGGCAAAGTCATTGTTACTATTGCTAAAATTGGTCAAATCTGCATGCATTTACACATTATAAATGGTACTAAGCATAGATCATAAATGTTTTAGCCATCAAATCTGATCAGGTTTAGTACCTTGTCCACCTTTGTGCCATGAGTGGAACATGGGACAAGTTAGCCCTGCAGCCTTTATGTAAGAAAGCCACGGCCCGAACTCATTTAATTGGTCACCGCAACTGCTTTTCTTCCTGAAAACTTGCAGCAAGTAAGAAAATGGATTAGGATTAGGTCCTGTGGCCTAATGGATAAGGATAAGCCTTACAATCTGAGGACAGTGGTTTGATTCCCAGTCAAACCACACACATTTTTATAAAACATTAGGTTTAGGCAAGTACAACAATGTGGTTAGGGTTTGGTTGTGGCTGTGGTTAGATAAGAAAACTCTAATTTTAACCACATATTTTTTTACTTGCCGCACGTTTTCAGGAAGAAGCCGTTGCGGCGACCAATCAAATGATTTTGGGGCGTGGCTTTCTTACAGACAGGCTTCAGGGCTAACTTGTCCCATGTGCTCGGGGGTGGCTGTAGAAGGCTTTGCAGCCATCTTGTTTTGACAGGAAGTAGCGTAGTCAGTGTGCTACTACCACAACATTGCAGAAGAAGTGTCTACAAACGAGGACAACAGGTCCAACTTCAGCAGAAAGAACTAAGTACTGTATTATGGTGTAGAAGGCCAAAATGTAATGTCCTCGCAGAGACGTCAACACATGTCCTCGCAGAGACCCGGGGGACGTCAACATCAGAGACCAAACCTGAAGCTGACACACAGTGAATCAGAAACCTAATGGTGTCAGTTTGTCTGCTCTTCATCCAGACGCGTCTGGTTTCATTGTCTTGCTGACAGTTATGGAATAGAAAACGTGCCAGTTTCCCATTCATTCCCATCACGACTCTTCTGTTTCTCACTGTCAGAGAGCGTCCGGGATCACACAGATCAAATCACTGAAATCTGTCAGAGAGCGTCCGGGATCACACAGATCAAATCACTGAAATCTGTCTGATATTTCAAGCTGTGTCTCACCCTGACTGTCATGACACACAAATGTCCAGGGGCCGGTTGCACCAAGTGGTCTTAAAGGAGAACTTACCTCCAAAACACTTTTTTTCAGCTTTTAACCAATATATATGACTTTGGGGGTGATGTGTGAAGAATTCTGGTCAGAATTTCCACATTTGACACCAAACTGTTGCCATTTTACCATTTGTATCATTTTTCAGCAGCATATCTGGCATAAGCACCCTCTAAGGGTCAAAGACTGCTTTTTTTTTTTTCTCAAATGAATGGGATATTTGACACGTCGTGACGTCACGGTGACCCAAAGACTATGGGATTTCAAGATAATTACTCCCCTACCCCCCCTGTACCCTTTCAGCTCCTCAGAACTCCAAGCCTATTCTTATTGAAGTTTGCTCTTAAAATACTGAACCAAACGTCGTCAAAGTTGGCACATGTCTTAATTATAGTTAGTTTCCCGCTGAATGTGTCATTACTTTATTGATATCTTACCTGGATAAGCTCGAATGATGATGTTTATATTATCAGTCCGAGTTGCAAGCACTGTCTCCAGCCCAGGCAGGCGAGAGTCGTACTGTTACATGGACGAGCCCCAAGCTCCGCGGGCGCGCGCAGCAGGCCAGCAGCAGCTGGGCTCTCTGTGCTCTGAGAGCAGCAGAGAGAGCAGTCTGATATTTCCGCAAACAAATATGGTCGCAGTTTAGCGCACATGTAAAATATAACGCTATACTACGACGTGACAACGTGACAAAGCTTCTCTAAACACATCGGCTACTATCATATTTCCGTGCATCCCTCCTACTGAGATTATATCGGTAATGATTTTGGACAGACTGAATGCGCGGAGGAGGAGGAGAGATCTGCAGCTCTGCCCTGAGTAGCCCTGAGAGACACTCGCCTCGCTCCGACTACTGTGCCCGTCTGTGAAAAGCGTCCTGTCCAGTCGCACCTTCGCAAACAGATGCGGGATTCCCTCAATCCTGTACCCAATCTCAGACTGTATTCTCTAAATCGCACACCAGCTATTTCTGTCTGTTTGTTTGTTGCTCCGTGAGGTTACGAGCGCCCCATGCATGCAGCAGGCTGTTTCGCCAGCCTGGGTCTGGCAGGAGGGACGAGGCGCAGCCTGCCCTGCACTGCGCTGAGAGGAAAACCTTTGCACAACTTTTAACAAGAATCACGAAAAGCCCCCAAACTAAAATTAACACATTGGGTGCCAGCCATGTTTTCATTCCTGTAGGTAAGTTGTGCCAGGGGTGTTTTTGACGATTCTGGCTCATTTTAAAACAGCCGAGGATTCTTTTCTGTTAAGACTTCGTGAACACCAATCATCTAAAAAGAACTAATAGAATGTGTGCTTTCTCTGTCTAAAAGAGTTAGTTTGTAGAGTTAGTAGTTATGTAGATATTAGCCGTTGAGTACAGCATGGTTTTGGCCTCTGAGAAGGAAAGCTGAGAAAAATGTAGTTTTGTGAAATTCAATCAAACAGGCAGAACAGTCACTTTTCACCATTTATTTTTGGCATCAGTGAGACATCAGACATCTGAACAATAGTTGTTTTCAATAATGGAGGAATAATACAAATAATAAAATAAATAAATGTCAAAATAAATACAAAACAAGAGCAGACTCAGCTTTTTTTTTTTTTTTATATAGTTTTTTTTTTTTATAGTTTTTTTCGGTTAGTGATCAAACCGGTTTGGGCTCGTACACCGAATCCAGAACTGCTCCAAAATGTAATGGGTACTTCCTTGGCCCATGTTACACCCATCCACAAAGTTACATGAAAATCGGCAGGTACTTTTTTATGTATTCCTGCTAGCTAGCAAACAATCAAACAAAGAGCAAAAACAATCCCTGGCTGGTTTTATTTTTATTTTTATGACCCATACCTACTCAGCGCCAGCGCCGCTGAGGAAGGTTCTTGTCTGAGTGGTACTCCTCATAGCATCTACCCCTGTGTAATGAGACCCCACATTTGACACACATGTAGCGTGTCTCTTTTCTAACCTTTTTCTTTGCACACATGCTACACCTCCTCGTTGGGCAATCTTTTTTGGGTGTGGCTGGTATGAGGACCATTACATGGCCCGCTAGCTTGACCTCCAGCCTGCATTGAGGGTCCAGGTATGGTCGCCGGGGCATGGTTGCAGGTTGGTCACTGCCCCCCGCCCCCGCCCCCACCTCCTCCCCGCCACCCCCCACCTCCTCCTCGCCAGCCCCCACCTCCTCCCCGCCACCCCCCACCTCCTCCTCGCCAGCCCCCACCTCCTCCCCGCCAGCCCCCACCTCCTCCCCGCCACCCCCCACCACAGGTCTGGTCCATACACCGATAACACTCAGGATGAAATCCAGCAATGTTTCACACTTTCTCTGGCGTTTAGCTGGGTGTTTAGCTTTGTACAGAACAAAGGCGTTATAAAAAGAGATCTGAAACATGTACATGACAAATTTGAAGGGCCACCTGGATGTCTTCCTGGCAAACGGATAGTATGCAATGTTCTGATCCAATCTGTCGACCCCATTCATGTACTTGTTGTAGTCTGCCACACACTTGGGTTTTGTGTGTGCGACCCTCTCTGTGCTGCCTTTCTGCCTGACCTGCACCGTCTCCATCGTGTCGTCGTGCAGCGTGGAGACCATTTTCACGATTCTTTTATCTCGCCAGGCGAGAACCATGGTGCCACCGTTGTGGCGCATGACCGTTTCCCCCAGCTTCACGGTGTGGTTGGTGACTATGGTAGCAGGTGGCTCACCCCTGTTCTTCCTCAGAGTGCCACAGACATGTGTCTGACACTCCAGCAGCTGTGCACACATTCCAACAGAGTTGTAGTAATTGTCCATGTACAAATGGTACCCCTGCCCTGCCAAGTCCCCGAGGAGGAACTCCACCGTCTCGCCTAGGGTGGCCCGCTCACCACAGTACGGCTTCATGTTGTGGCAGTAACCTGTCTGGGAGTCACAGAGGATGTAGGACTTGATCCCATACTTTATGGGTTTTTGTGGGTTGTAGACTTTGAAGGCCAACCGCCCACGCCACAGGAGCATCCCCTCATCAATACTAATGTTTTGACTCGGTGTGAACATGTCTCTGAACTTTGCTAACAGGTCGTTCAGAACTGGCCGGACCTTGAACAACTTGTCTGCACCATCAACATCAAAATTGTTACTGAAATGGAGGAATCTTGTGAGCAGTTGAAAGCGGTTGCGAGACATGGTTTTGTTGAAGTGGGGGGTAGCAGTCAGTTCATTTGTGGTCCAGTACATGGCCAGTTTAGGCTTCTGGACGATCCCAGTGAGGAAGTATAGTCCCAAGAAGCTCTTGAGTTCTGCCACATCAGTGTCCTTCCACCTCCCAAGCCTCGAATGTGGCAGAGCCTCGCTCACCTGACTGATGCACTGGTGTGCATACAGGTTAGTTTGGACAACAATAGCCTGCAGCAGCTCATCGTCCAGGAAGAGCTGGAAAAAGTCAACTGGTTCAGCAGCACCACCACTATGATGACCCGGTTCAGCTGTGAAGGGGATGTGGGTTGGCTCCCAGTCAACTCCACTCCAGCCTGGACCTGCAGGCCGTTTCCCTCTTCCAGCTCCACTGCCACAATCTGCAAATTATAGAAATACATAATTACCATAAAATAGTGTTTTTTATATGTGTGGTACTGAATGCTGGCTGGAACCTGTGATGTGAAAATAAACCTGATTCTGAGGTGTGCTCTTACCCATTTTCCTGGCACCAGAGGCTGCAGCACCAGTACCGCTACAGCTGGCTGCCTCAGGCTCATCTTCAGACTGTTCAGAGTCTGAAATAAAAGTAAAATGAATTGACTGACTGCTGGCTTTTGTATAGTCATAGTAATTACATTTCCACAAGTTACACAAGTCATCTCAAACATCGTCTTACCACTGCTCTCTGGAGCTTCGCTCCTCGACGGGGCCCACTCCTCCTCAGAATCCTCCGCGTCTGGAGAAGACTGGAGGTCACTCGACTCGGACTCAGTCGTGAGCCCTGCAGCCGCAGCCGCGACATGCAGAGGCTCACCCCGTTCATCATCCGAGACCTCGGAATCGGTCTCCGGCACAAGCTCGTTTCGGACGGAAAAGAAATCAAGCAGTGATCTCTGATCGGCCGATCGCTTGCGTGCAGCCGCCGAAGACCGCTTGCGTTTGGCCGGCATGGCACAAACACGCCACCCGCTCCCAACTAAACTGAAATAAAACTACTGCTACGACTAACTCAAACTGAACTGAAATAAAACTACTGCTACGACTAGCTCAAACTGAACTGAAATAAGGCTAATCTACCGGCTACCAACTCGATCAAACTGAACTAGAATAAACTGAACTAGAATAAAGGCTAAATACTAAAATGAACTGACGCTAACGCTAAATGTGCTAAGCTAACTACAATGAACACTAACTGTAACTACCGCTAACTATCTATCTAAACAAAGTCTTTATAAAGACTATACTAAACACTACGACTGTACTAACAACTAAATCAACTACGCTAACCAACTCGCTCTAAATCTGACTCTAAATTGCTAAATTGCTGAAATTCTCTATATATAAATCGCTATGTAATTCTGTCTCTGTCTTACTCGCTCAATCTTACCTACACAACCCGCTGATCAAAGAGCCCGCCTTCCCTATATAGAAATCTTTGTTAGAGTACTTCCGGGGCAGCGGGAGAGGTCGGATCCACATTCACATATTGCCCAAGGGCGCCAGCTAGTGGAAACCACTGAAAACGATGTAAGACGAGTTAGGTCGTCCTTGGCACTTAAGCGCTGGATTATGTAAGACGAGTTAGGTCGTCTCTGGCACTTAATGTGTTAAAAACGGATTTCATTGCGCGGTTTATCTCTAGTTAGACGAGGGAATTACGTGGAGAAATCTCGCATTGTGTTACCCCAGAGCGAGAGGTTTGTCCTCACTGTGTGCTGTGTGCTGCGAGCAGCGAGGCTCTTAACGTAAGTTTAGACAAGCCACGCACACACACATGGGACAAAATGGGACAAAAATAATTAAATTTCTAGTTCGCCACTGAATGGCCAAATTGATATATCAACCATTTCAGGATTTTCTGTTTCCATACAGGCCACCAGCGTTGGCTAGTTGTTGATAATTATAAAGATATTGCCCCTCTCAAATAAATTATTTTTGAGGCAGTAGGCAAACTGTAATGGCGTCGATTTCCGAAAAAAAATCTTGACTTAACACAGCCAAAGAGTCTAGTATAGACAAGAGTATATGTCATTTCTTGGTTTTTTCCATAGGTATTTTCAAATCACTGTTCTAATACATATCTAGGGGGTAAGTCCTCCTTTAACTATGCCTGGTCGTAACTCCTACGTCGGTCTTAGTTAAGACCAGTCTTTAGAGTGGATTTACGCCTGTTGCACCAACACGGCTTACGTCTGCTCTTGACTACGCTGGTCGTAGCAATGCGCGTCCATGTGAATTGCCGGGGAATGCCCTCTGATTGGATGATGTGTGCCTCGCGACCTGCTTGGAGCGCACTGTGCCACTACGCTCTCTCAGCCACTACTGTAACACCCTCCCTCCTCCCACCCTCCCTCGCTCCGGGGGAAAAATGGCGGCGATTGAGCCAGACAGACAGTCTGAATTAAATTGAATGTAACGTTCCCAATTCTATGTATTAAATTCTAAAAAAATTAACGGCAACATTTGGGAAGGCTAAGCCACACAACTAGTTATAATCTAACATCGTGCTTTCAAAGACGGAGAACTGGCTGTGTTACGACGATGACGGTAAGGATTCAAAAAGGTCTCCGCGGAGACAGGCAGGCTCTACGCCTCCTCCTGACCAGGCGTAAGAGTTACGCCTGGTCGTAGTGAAAATAAGGCTTAAGTCGTCTTGGTGCAACCGGCGTAGCTGTTAGGTCGTAAAGTTACGACCAACTTAGCTTAAGACCAGTTGTAAGACCACTTGGTGCAACTGGCCCCTGAATATTAGGAACGGCTGTGTGAACTAAAATATATATATTTTTTAAAAGTCATTTTTGCCTTCAGCTCATCTTTAAAGAGAACATGCATCTGTAGATTAAAAAATAACATGTTTAATAGAAATGGCTATAGAGAAGAGAGAACATGTATCTAGAAATGTAGGAATCCCAGCACCATAGCGTCCATGCTAATCGACAGTATGTCAGAGCTCGTCCCACTCTTCTTCTTCATTGGTATTCCAGCAGGCATGCAGCGCTGCAGCCATATGTCAAAAACTGCCTTTTATCCCATCCCAGTCTCCTGCAACCATATGAATACTTTATTGATCCATATAGAGCTAAATATGGCTCTGTGTCAGCCTGCAGAAAGCTACAGCTATGCAGACACTGATGCACCTATAGAAATTCACACTTACAGGCTATTCTTATCTTGTGAATCTCTTTAGAGTGTCTTCGTCAATACGCTATTCACCTTATTCTTTGCCCATACAAGGACGCTTCTGCATGACGTCATTAATCGTCTTTCCGGTTTTAAACACGGAAGTAGAGTACGCCTACCGCAGTTATTTGTACCAAAAAGCTGTTTTCAAGCTAAAAAACCCCAAACTGTTTTAAAGTTTTAATATTTGTCGGGTGAGAACGTAACATATATGTGACCACAGGGGCGGTTTTAGCATCAGACCTTTGGGTGGGCCAAAGGTCCACCCGGACCCCTAGGGGGGTCCGGGGTAAGAATTTTTTTTACAGTTTCAAGTAAAAATGGATCAAGCTGGTGCACTTTGAGATCAAAATGAAGAGACTAGATCTATGAAGAACTACACACATCAATATCTTCTTTACCGTTCTATGGTTTTACAGCAATGAAAAAATAATTGTTTCCCTATATATACTATATATATTCTGCATACAGGTTACTTATGGTAGAATTATGCTTGCATACATAATACCAAAATCACTTCAGGGGAGTTTCAAGTAAAGTAACATTTTGCTTTGTAGGCAAAACAAAATTAAATCAAAAGGGAACTTCCTAACTTATTGGCTGGAATAAAATTCCGACAAGATAATAATATACTGTAAGCACTAAAGCAGGAGTTTGCAGTCAACTAGTTGAAATTAATATGTGGCGGTATTTGTGGGGGTCAAAATCTATATAGGGTGTACCACCACAAATAGATCAGTGTATGGGAAACACTGACTATTAAATTGTGTGACTAGAAAGACACCAATACATCTGAGAAAATGTACTTTAATTTTGAACAACAGCACTACAACGGTGGCATTACAAATGGTATTATGAAATTATTGCGGGGAAAAACAAGAATGCCACTTTTTTTCATGAACTTTAACTCATTGAGTGCCAAGGACGAGTATAGTCGTCAATTCGAATAGTAACGTAGAGTGCCAAAGACGACTAAAGTTGTCAATTGCGTTTTTTGACGGTGGGACGTGGATCAAAGCCTCGTGCATCTCCTGTAAAAATATTGTAGCTATTGAAGGTGTATAACCTATTTTATGGACCCATTAGGTGGCGACAGTGCTCTCCAGATTAAAGAAAGTTGAGGAAAAAAAGCAGAAAAAGTGGCTGCTGCAAACCGTTACATTTCAATTCCTGATCTGCCCTGGCTACAGACACACTAACACTGGCCGATTCACTCGGGGTTCAAGCGAGACTACTCTGCGTTGGTATCGTCGACTATTAGAGGTAAGATGTGATGCATTGATATTAAATTTATACTGTTTAATAACAATCGAAAAAGTTGCTCGTAGCTGCTTTAAATGCCGACCGGGTACAGCCATCGGCTCCTCGCAGCAGTAACGTTATGAACATGTAACTGAAGTTGGCCGCAGTGTAGCTTAATTCTGAATGTTGCCAAACTGTTGCCAAACAAGAAAAAGTGGGCGTGGTGAATACGGTGAATAGAAACATGTCACGATACTAAGGTGAGCATATAGAAGCTACTGTACATTACGCTAATACTGTAGCCATGGGTAAATGCCGCGTTTTGGCCCAGACACACCAAACCGACAGCAAATATGTAGCGTCCTCACTCCTGTATTAGGAAACAGTATCAGCATTGATGAGTTGATAGTAGTAGTAGTAGACATTGCCTTAGTGTTAATGCACACAAAAAATAAAAAATAAAGATTTTTCAAAAGTCCCAAACCTCAAGTCCAAGTCAAGTCTCAAGTCTTTGAGGATGAGTCATAAGTCACTGTGTGTGTGTGTGCGTGTGTGTGTGTGTGTGTGTGTGTGTGTGTGTGTGTGTGTGTGTGCGTGTGCGTGTGTGTGTGTGTGTGTGCGTGTGTGTGTGTGTGTGTGTGTGTGTGTGTGTGTGACTTAAGTGCGCCTCAGGTCCAAGTCTCAAGTCCAAGTCTCCATTTCTGGATTAGACATGAGACTACACAGATGCAACCTTGCCTTGTTTTCACCAGGGTTTTCACAGCTTACGTTCCTGTTTCCTGTTTCATTGCAAATTCAAAATAAAAGCAACCCAATCATTCATATGACAATACCAAAGATATTTCAACAGCCAACTTATTCTCTTTAGCATATGAAACATATTCAACAGTCAATTTAGCTAGTGTCTAGCATATAAAACAGAACATTTTTGTTTCTCAATGTTTTTAAACTTGAATATAATGAAGAATTAATTCACAAATAAACCTTATTGAACAAGTAAATAAATAGGCTACAAATAATATAGAAGGTGCAAAGAAAATACATTTTCTTACAAATACACTCTTTCTTTACTCTATAGCGGACCCGTGGGGACCCCCCTGTGAGTTAGGCCCCCCCTGGTCTGGAACATGACATCATCACTGATGACATCACATCATTAGGTAATCAGGGAAATCACCCAATTAAAAGATCCGGCTCCGTCAGGTCACCCGCACGGGTGCTCTTTACCCATCCTGAAAGTTTCAGTCCGATCGCACGTAAAACGGGATGAAATTCTGCTCACACGCACGCACAACACACACACACACACACACACACACACACACACACACACACACACACACACACACACGGACACTTCTCTAATTATAATACGATTATTTTAGTCCAAACTTTTTTAAACCTGCCTGAAGACAATTAACGTTACACATTTTCTTCTCTTTGCTATTAACCCTTTCACCTTCCCTCTCTCTACAGTTGATCCCCCTGTGTGCTGCTTACATCACATGAACAGATGAGGTGGCTGGGTTGCTGCAGCAGAGACATCCTGAGTGCAGAGGAGTGATGCAGGGAAGACTTTCTTGACTGGCCTGTATATTTGTGTTCTATTCCTCCCCTCTCTCCTCCTCTCCTGCATGCGGCCCCACCCTGCGTCTTTCTGCCCCTGCTTTACTGCAGCATAGTCCTGCTTTACTGCAGCATTTGCCAAACACTTCCTCTCAGGGTGGAGCAGCAGCACCTTTGAAATCTTTTTTTGTTCTCGTTTTTTCACGACAAAATGTTTTGTTTGATGTTTTGCACATACAGTAGTACGTCTTCTAGGTGTAGTCTGCATTGCCATTTTTGCACATTGCACTTTAACCAGAATGTTCTGCATTGTAGCCAAGCATGACACAAGGCCTTTCATGATTATAGTATATTATATTATATTATATTATATTATATTATATTATATTATATTATATTATATTATATTATATTATATTATATTATTATACACATTTCGTGTTCTTCTGACTTTTGTAAATCCATGTTGATTGTGGTGAAGCCAACGACAATTTTTTAAGTTAAAGTTAAATTTCTAAAGAAATAATATTGATCACATCCCGAAGCATCGCAGCGAACATTTTCGGTGTGATGTTGATACGTCAGCCTGCGCCGAAAAACTCGTCAAAATTAAATTTCAGATGACGTCCGCAGTCATCTATAGCTGCTGCCTGCATCGTTTTGTGAAATCAGGATGTAAATATCTTTCTATTAGTCAAAACAATTTCTAATTTCCAAAGCAAAAATATGTGAAATGAGCACGACCTCTTAAGGGTTAGGGTGGAATGTATTGAAATCACGTGAAACATAAACATCCCTCTGCCCTCCAGCATAGACACCGCTACTTCCTGGTTAGGTGTGAGCACCGACTCGGAGGAGCCGCCGCTACTTCCTGGCACTGTGACCACCGACTCTGCCTAGTAGCGAGTTGACTTGCGGCTACTGACCCCGGTAACTTGTCAACTTGGTTGGAGTTAGGTTTTGGGTTTAGGTTGAGTTTCGAACCAGGTCTCTCGTGACAAGAAAGTTGCAAAGGTTTGCACTCTTACCCAAGGGCGTATTAGGTATAGGGACGCTAGGGATGTGTCCCTACCAATATTGCTCTAAAATGCAGGCGATTCAGCCCCCCAGGTTTCATACTGCCCCAAGATATTTTGGCTGGAAGGGGGGGGGAGACCTCAAGCCTACAAGTCTTTTAGTAAAACAGCCTACAAGTCTTTTAGTAAAACAGCCTACAAGTCGACATGGAGAGCTTTTAGTAAAACAGCCTACAAGTATTTTAGTAAAACAGCCTACAAGTCAACATGGAGGGCTTTTAGTAAAACAGTCTACAAGTCAACATGGAGGGCTTTTAGTAAAACAGCCTACAAGTCGACATGGAGAGCTTTTAGTAAAACAGCCTACAAGTCGACATGGAGAGCTTTTAGTAAAACAGCCTACAAGTCGACATGGAGGACTTTTAGTAAAACAGCCTACAAGTCGACATGGAGGGCTTTTAGTAAAACAGCCTACAAGTCGACATGGAGAGCTTTAGTAAAACAGCCTACAAGTCTTTTAGTAAAACAGCCTACAAGTCGACATGGAGAGCTTTTAGTAAAACAGCCTACAAGTCGACATGGAGAGCTTTTAGTGAAACAGCCTACAAGTCGACATGGAAAGCTTTTAGTAAAACAGCCTACAAGTCTTTTAGTAAAACAGCCTACAAGTCAACATGGAGGGCTTTTAGTAAAACAGCCTACAAGTCAACATGGAGGGCTTTTAGTAAAACAGCCTACAAGTCAACATGGAGGGCTTTTAGTAAAACAGCCTACAAGTCAACATGGAGGGCTTTTAGTAAAACAGCCTACAAGTCGACATGGAGAGCTTTTAGTAAAAC
>NC_139643.1:14161835-14204335 GCF_964638095.1 Poromitra crassiceps
AGTCCAGTCAAGTCTCAAGTGATAGTTTGAGCTAGAGTCCAAGTCATGTCTCAAGTGATAGTTTGAGCTAGAGTCCAAGTCAAGTCTCTCAAGTCTTTGAGCTAGAGTCCAAGTCAAGTCTCTCAAGTCTTTGAGCTAGAGTCCAAGTCAAGTCTCTCAAGTCTTTGAGCTAGAGTCCAAGTCAAGTCTCAGGTCTTTCAGCTAGAGTCCAAGTCAAGTCTCAAGTCTTTCAGCTAGAGTCCAAGTCAAGTCTCAGGTCTTTCAGCTAGAGTCCAAGTCAAGTCTCAAGTCTTTCAGCTAGAGTCCAGTCAAGTCTCAAGTCTTTCAGCTAGAGTCCAAGTCAAGTCTCAAGTCTTTCAGCTAGAGTCCAAGTCAAGTCTCAAGTCTTTCAACTAGAGTCCAATTCAAGTCTCAGGTCTTTCAGCTAGAGTCCAGTCAAGTCTCAAGTCTTTCAGCTAGAGTCCAAGTCAAGTCTCAAGTATTTGAGCTAGAGTCCAGTCAAGCCTCAAGTCTTTGAGCTAGAGTCCATGTCAAGTCTCAAGTCTTTGAGCTAGAGTCCAGTCAAGTCTCAAGTATTTGAGCTAGAGTCCACGTCAAGTCTCAAGTCTTTGAGCTAGAGTCCAGTCAAGTCTCAAGTATTTGAGCTAGAGTCCACGTCAAGTCTCAAGTCTTTGAGCTAGAGTCCACATCAAGTCTCAAGTCTTTCAGCTAGAGTCCACGTCAAGTCTCAACTCTTTGAGCTAGAGTCCAGTCAAGTCTCAAGTCTTTGAGCTAGAGTCCAGTCAAGTCTCAAGTCTTTGAGCTAGAGTCCAGTCAAGTCTCAAGTCTTTCAGCTAGAGTCCACGTCAAGTCTCAAGTATTTGAGCTAGAGTCCACGTCAAGTCTCAAGTCTTTGAGCTAGAGTCCACGTCAAGTCTCAAGTCTTTAAGCTAGAGTCCACGTCAAGTCTCAACTCTTTGAGCTAGAGTCCACGTCAAGTCTCAAGTCTTTGAGCTAGAGTCCAGTCAAGTCTCAAGTCTTTGAGCTAGAGTCCAGTCAAGTCTCAAGTCTTTCAGCTAGAGTCCAAGTCAAGTCTCAAGTCTTTTCTGCTCAACCACCAAATAAAAACATCAACATTCTTCTGTTTACACTGTAGACTGACTCTACATGGAGCTTTTTGTTACTTTTCCTGCCCCAAAGAACAGACCAGCATTTGATAAGATTATAGTACCAGCTGGTCCCCATCTGATAAGATTTTTGCTTTCAGATGTTTTATTTGATTACATAAAGTGTATGAAACCCATGACCAAAAGAGTCATACATTCTGTCATTGTGTTACTTATGGATGGAATGACAGCGAAAATAAATGATTTGCCTTTTTCCTGAAAGCCCCTCAAGGACTCCTGGGGGTCCCAGGGACCAAGATCCACCAAGCCCGAGTTTGCCGAGATAAACACTCTGACGTCACAATCAACGTGGCGGCGCACAGAGACACACACAGTGATAAGTAAGCAGTTACTTTTTCACACATTTTCCACTTTATGCAGTGTTTGTGTTATGAAACAACTTTTAGTTGCCAATTCGATTCCCATACAGTTGATTTGTGCTTGATATGAGTCATGTGGTAGCCTACTAGCCGTCCATGTTTGTAGGCGTTCATGTTTTTCCGTGCAGATGCACTGGAACGCATTGAGAGCGGAACATGGAAATACTGTGTCAGAACTTCTGACACCTGACTTTCAAAGGAAGGCAGCAGAACTGCATCAAGCGTCCAGCATGAAGGCCACCACCCATTTTACAGGGAAACCCACCATAGGAAAAGACTTTACAAGAAGCCGAAAACACTTCAAACAAACTATTTAAAACGGTTTAATTTTCACTAACAATAAAAAAAAAGATCTGCGATGTTTGTTTTTATAGAGTAGGGGTGACACCGTCAATATGGATGATGCATGTAACCTGGTGGAAACTCATCAGTAGGCTGGATAGAGCGTTCATATAAGGCAAGCACCTCGTGTCGGTGTATCTTGCGCATTCTGGCCGGGCGAGTTGAAATAAATTGTCATGTCATGGTGTCTTTGGGTCATTTATAAACCAAATTAATTCTGCTCTTTTTCTATAGATTTTTTTTGTACTGCTATTTTACATTGAATTCAACGGCGAATTTCTTGTGTTTTCCCCATAAAAGGGACGCAACGCAGCCTTGACGTTTTGCGAAATTCCCAGGTTCTTGCGCAGCTCGCGAGAGACGGTGCGAGACCACCTTTTCCCAGAGCCGCATGCTATTGGTCCGTCATCATCGGCAATCTGCGTGATCACTGCAGGCGACCTATCAATCATGATTCATGTTTATTGATTCTTTTCTATGTAAGGTGAGTTAGCTTCAGTGGTGTAGGCAGAAATTCAATTATGGGTGGGCCTGGATAAAATTGGTGGGGCACAGACAATCCATAACATCTAGGAATTTTGCGCGCTTCGTGCGCAAAATTTCTGGATGTCATGATGTCGTCATGCATTAGACTGGAGATGATGTGCCCTGTGTTTTTAAGCTACAAAACCATTAGCTAGCAAGGCAGCAGCAAGTTTGCCTCTAGAAAACAACCAATTTTGCGCATTTGGGCAGCGCTGCATTGTGGTAGATTTCCGATGCAAACATCACACAGGAAATGAAATGTAATGTTGAATCACACAAATAAACAGAGTAGACAAAGACTGCAAACCACACATTGTCATTCTAGGTGATTTATTAACAACAACAACAACAACAACAACAACAACAACAACAACAACAACAACAACAACAACAACAACAACAACAACAACAACAACAGCAAAAAATAAATAAAAAAAAAATGGGCCAGGGCAAGAAGTGGGCGGGCCTGTGCCTACCCGGGCCCGCCCGTAGAAACGCCCCTGGTTAGCCTATATAATTATAGTTATACAGTTGTCATGTCATGAAAGGTGCTAGACCAAAACTGTGTTTTAAACCAGGCTATAAACATGTTTAATCCTGTTGTAAAGTCAAGCTTTTTTATGTGAACGGGGAACGACTCCCTTTTGGAGCCAGGCCTAAAAAACTGGCCATTCAGGGAACTACCTACTATTTGATCACTTCCGCATATTTTGATACCACAGGCTTCATCTGTCCAAGCCCGAGCTTTCCTGCCTGGAAAGTAGGAGCTTACGAGGAGTCCGTGAAGGCAGCACCGCATTCTCATTCTCAGCAGAAGCAGCATTCAGCGCCTGTGGACAGAGAAGGTAGGCTGGCAGATCCTGTCTAGGATCTGTTTGAAATACACCTGATGACATGCGGACAGAGCGGCGGTGTTTACAGACACTCTGATCTGTTGGGGTTTCCACTGCTACTGATGGAAATGATGACTGCGTGCTGCTTAACGGCTAACTTGGCTAAAACCGGCCGGGGGCAGCTGTCAAAACAAACAGTGACATTGCTAACGCTAAGCTAACCCAGCTATTCTGCTAGTTAAATCTCAGATCCAAGTGATCGGCGATTGTCTGGATGAACGCCAGCAGTGATCAGAGTGGTTTTGTGTGAAGCTGTAGCCAGATTTGGCTGTCAAAGGATGTTTAGGATGTCATGTTTTACTCTGAAGTCATCTCCAGCAGGCCTGTGTGTGTTATGGGTGGTGGTCTGCGGATGGATCTTAGCTACGTTTAGCTAACGATAGCTTACAGTTACAGTTAGCTTCGCAGGAATACACTTCCAGCAGGTTACTGACAACTGTACAGCTTCAATGTATTATCTGACTCATTATTACTACATTAAAACCAACGACGTGACAAACAACACAATTGATGTGCCTGTGTGTGACTTGTTACTGTAGCTGCCGCCGGCTATGCGGAAGTGGCTGGGGCACCAGCACAGATTACTGTTAGCTTTAGCTAGCTAAAAGTTGCATAGGTTATTTAGCTCAGAAAAATAAACTCAACTCAATAATGGAAAGTGCTAAGTTGTCTCACATAGAAAATAGTCTGACGTTACTCCTATGTCCTATCACAAGTCTATCAGTAACATCAGATTTCACATGAGATGTTTTGATCATAATCAGAATCAACTTTATTGGCCAAGTATGCCTACACATACAAGGAAGAAAGAAAGAAATGTACAAGTCAAAATTAAGACATTAGCAAAGAATTACAGTAACTACTACAATAAGTGTGGTGTAAGGAGTCTATTGTAAATATGAAGGAATGTAGGCTACATGTAAATCATCATATCATAAGCAATTAATTTGGCATAGATACTGTAGATACATAGAAAACTCTATTGGCCCCCGAAGGGAAATTGAGTCATCATAGCAGCCAAGACACACTGACAAACAAAAAAACCAAAAACAACATTAGAGAGAGAGCACAGATAAACTATGATCAAAACAGTCATCCATCTACATTCTCTGATTATCTTATAGTGTTGTGAAATAATGCTGAAGTTTAACAATTCATCCATTTTCTGGGGACCCCCTGGAACCCACTCAAGGAGCCCTGATGGTTTTATTGAGAATCGGTGATGTACCACTGTGGAGTTAGGTTGTCTGGTGAGAATCAGTGACGTAGCACTGTGGAGTTAGGTTGTCTGCTCACCGCTTTTGGCACAATTGTCAGACTAAATTGCCATAAAATGTGAGCCATGCGTAGCATCCCGGTTCCCTCCGGAGGACTGAACTCGTGGGATTGTGACTGTAGCTCGCCAGTTAGCGTCTTCTTGCTTACTCATCAGTGTTGAGCGGCCAGCTTGTCAAAACAAAGAGCCAGTGATGAAGTAGCCATCCCATACGCTCTCTTAGCATTGTCCCCTTAATGAAGCGATAAGCCTGGGCTATGTGTGTTGCTCAGCATCTGTGTGGTCACAGGATGGCAGGCCAGTGTGTTGTGAACGTCGCCTTACTTACACAGCTCGCACTGTCTCAACTGGCTCAGTCCATTGTCTCAACACTCACTGCGCTTATCCAGCAGACCCTATGGCGTCCCCACCGCCCCGTCCCGCCACTTGATATGCTGCAGCACAGCCGCGTAGCGCTGAGCAGGCCGTTTATATGCAGCCTGCACATTAGAGACACACACACACGCTGAGCAGGCTGTTTATATGCAGCCTGCACATTAGAGACACACACACAGGCCAAGTCAAACATTGTCCGAGCGAGCAGGGAGGAGGCGGATTGTTTTACAGGCTGAGTTGTCTGGCAAATCCTAAAGTTAACTCTTTTACAAGCCCATGTGTAGGTTTAGAATAAGACTTCGCAAACTGTCTGGTAGAGAGAGTCTTACTTTTATTTATCTGATCTTAAAGGTCCCATATTCCATTTTGAACTGTATAATAAAACATGTCTCATGAGTCTTTAAAACAAGGTTATGACTTCTGTTGCCAAGAAAAACAAACTCAAATCCAGCATCTGTGGGACTTCTCTATTACGTTCTCTCTCTCTCTCTCTCTCTCTCTCTCTCTCTCTCTCTCTCTCTCTCCCCCCTCATTAACTATGCACTGTTTTGATAAGATAAGATGATAAGATGATCTGTTGGGGTGGATCCTTTGGTGCAGTTGATTGTTTTCTGCATTTCTCCATTCGACACAGTTATGCAATCGTACTCGGGCACGGAACGGAACGAAAGCAATGGTTCCCAGTGAGAAAGCAGCCTAATCTTTAATGTGACGCTTAGACCTGCTGGTGTGTGAGCTTTCAAATAATATGAATGATTTGAAGCCAATATTAATTGCACTCTGACAAACTGGATTTTGGATCTGCTGCTGGCCTTGATGTGCAGACACTGTTGGTGTTTATCGAAACAGCATCGAGGGAAAACTAAATGTGTCTTGGAGAAAATAGACAGACACAACACTGGCAAACGATTTGAGCTAGAAACAGTGAAGAGGATCAACCTGACCTGGACACAGTTTGCAGTCATGCAGTTTAATCATAGCACATTTTCAACGCCATGTTTTTATATTCAATATCAAATGTTTTGAATATAGACGGCCGGGAGTAACCCACAGGGCCTTAGAGCCTCCATGCACCGAAGGGTCTTGCAATGCTGCAGTGTAGCACTGGCTCTATTGCAGCGGATTGGGCGTGATCGGCCCTTCCGCGGGCAACGTTGCAGACAGAGTAGGAGGGCTGATCCGTGAGCGGCTGCTTCTGGGACGCGGGTCGGGGTCTTAATCGGCCTCGGCTGGGTCTACTGGGCGAGGGTGTATGATGTTCGACAGACCCGAAACACCTCACGACCCCAGTTAACATCACTGATGACGCGTCTCGGCGCATGCTGTAGTATGTATTTTAGACAGTTTTCACTTGACAACAGAAAAATTCTAATTTGCCCCTAGCTTACTTCCTGTTGCACTGTGATGCTAATGCAGTAGCTGTCAGGAAATAAGCGAGGTTTCACACTGTTGCCTAGCAACCCAAAGCCATCTATAGCTAAAACTCACATGGCTCAGTGTGTGGAGAAGTTGTCTCTTCAGCTAAAAAGAGGTTTTAACAAAAAGCTTTTCATTTTAAAAGTTTGGATTTCCCCCCCGGTTGTCCTGTAAATAACACGGGGTGTGTCCCCCCCCCCCCCCCTCTCTCTCTCTCTCCCCTCATGTCTCTCTCTCCTCCTCTGTCCTCAGATGCAGACTATAAAGTGTGTGGTGGTGGGTGATGGTGCCGTGGGGAAGACCTGCTTGCTCATCTCCTACACCACCAACAAGTTTCCCTCTGAGTACGTCCCCACGGTGAGTTCTGTTCACAACCGCTACAATCAACAACACAACACTCGTCCATTTGCTAAAGCAGTTGATCATCCAACAAGTCATCATAATCTGACGCTCCAAAACAGCACCGCAGGTGCAGACCCAAATCTATCTCAATCATTTGACAAATCAGTGTGTCCACAGCCTAAATAAGATCCTGTAGCTCATGTCATGGTGTGTTCAGGTGTTCTCTAAGGACCGGGAAAAACACATTCTCAAAAATACATCATGTTTGCATTTGAAAAGTGCCATGCATGGATCAATGGACTGGAGAGCAATGTGAGAACAGAACAGACACTCATTTTTGCACTTTGTAAAAGTAAAAGTGAGAAAAATGGGCAGGTTCATACAGTGAAGTTCACAACCTGGCTAAATATTAATATTGCTCGCTTAACAAAAAGAAAAGAAAGACAACAGAGGAACCCCTCTGTAAGCATATAGCTCTTTCTAATGTGACTTGTGTGCATTAAGTTGATAACCAGTTCCCACCATCAGATCAGACATTAGGGGTGTCAAAAATAATATTAATAATAATAATACGTGCACAATTCTGCATCGATTCACAAATGTCAAAAATCGATTATTATTATTATTATTATTATTATTATTATTATTATTATTTATTTATTTTATAATCAAATCAAATATAATGGAAGTACATGCAGTTGTCTATTTTAATTATGGATCATAATACAATGCAATTCCAAATGCACTTTTATTTTAAAAGTAGCCACACAGTGAGAAAAAAGAAAGTGAGAAAAAATAAATCAATAAAGTGATGCATCGAGATGCATCGATAATCGTAATCGAATCGAATCGTAGCCCTCTGAATCGTAATCGAATCATGAGGCCAGTGAAGATTCACAGCCCTATCAGACATGCGAATGCATATAAACTAACTGTCTGGTGGAAGTCGCTGTCCAAAGCGTGTTGCTAACTTACTACCACAGTCAGTATATAAACTAACTGTCTAGTGGAAGTTGCTGTCCAGAGCATGTTACTAACTTACTACCACAGTCAGTATATAAACTAACTGTCTGGTGGAAGTTGCTGTCCAAAGCGTGTTACTAACTTACTACCACAGTCAGTATATAAACTAACTGTCTGGTGGAAGTTGCTGTCCAAAGCTTGTTGCTAACTTACTACCACAGTCAGTATATAAACTAACTGTCTGGTGGAAGATGCTGTCCAAAGCGTGTTACTACCACAGTCAGTATATAAACTAACTGTCTGGTGGAAGATGCTGTCCAAAGCGTGTTACTACCACAGTCAGTATATAAACTAACTGTCTGGTGGAAGTCGCTGTCCAAAGCGTGTTGCTAACTTACTACCACAGTCAGTATATAAACTAACTGTCTAGTGGAAGTTGCTGTCCAGAGCATGTTACTAACTTACTACCACAGTCAGTATATAAACTAACTGTCTGGTGGAAGTTGCTGTCCAAAGCGTGTTACTAACTTACTACCACAGTCAGTATATAAACTAACTGTCTGGTGGAAGTTGCTGTCCAAAGCTTGTTGCTAACTTACTACCACAGTCAGTATATAAACTAACTGTCTGGTGGAAGATGCTGTCCAAAGCGTGTTACTACCACAGTCAGTATATAAACTAACTGTCTGGTGGAAGATGCTGTCCAAAGCGTGTTACTACCACAGTCAGTATATAAACTAACTGTCTGGTGGAAGATGCTGTCCAAAGCGTGTTACTACCACAGTCAGTATATAAACTAACTGTCTGGTGGAAGATGCTGTCCAAAGCGTGTTGCTACCACAGTCAGTAGTTCTTCACCAGCGGAAATTAGGGTTGTTCTTTTAAACACGTTAGATGCTCCTATTGCACACTACACAACCATAACCCCAACACACTGTGTGTGTGTGTGTGTGTGTGTGTGTGTGTGTGTGTGTGTGTGTGTGTGTGTGTGTGTGTGTGTGCACACCAGAACTGGACTCCCAGGTTCTGTCTGTTAGGCTACGTTCATATTGCGTGTGCAGCCCCCCCCCCCCACCCCCGAACAGTGTGAACAGCACATATCTGATCTAGTCAATTCTGATTCGGGCCACTTTCATATATGTGCTCCTAAATCAGATACAGACCTGATTTCTTTGGAATGGGACCTCAGTCTGAACAGTCATGTGACTCGTACCAGAATTCACGCAACTTTTACCGGATCGACGACCGTCGGTAACAATTCTTCCCTCGGTGAACACAAACATGGAGGACAGCTGCGATGTGGGCAGTCAGTGGAGGGACAGTGAGGTGGTACACCTCCTAAGTATTTGGGGTGGAGGGACAGTGAGGTGGTACACCTCCTAAGTATTTGGGGTGGAGGGACAGTGAGGTGGTACACCTCCTAAGTATTTGGGGTGGAGGGACAGTGAGGTGGTACACCTCCTAAGTATTTGGGGTGGAGGGACAGTGAGGTGGTACACCTCCTAAGTATTTGGGGTGGAGGGACAGTGAGGTGGTACACCTCCTAAGTATTTGGGGTGGAGGGACAGTGAGGTGGTACACCTCCTAAGTATTTGGGGTGGAGGGACAGTGAGGTGGTACACCTCCTAAGTATTTGGGGTGGAGGGACAGTGAGGTGGTACACCTCCTAAGTATTTGGGGTGACACTTCTGTGCAAGCGAAACCTGAGCGGTCGTATCGTAAACCGGTCGGTGTTTGAAAGCATGTGGAAAGAAATGGCCGAACGGGGCCACAGTCAAGTTTAACTCATTGAGTGCCAGCCACTTTTGGAGAACGGACGCTCCCAGTGCCAGAGTTTCAGAGCTTTTTTCAGTGATTTCTCGAGGCCCACAGAATATTGTGTGATATTACTATGTAAACAATGAACACGCAAAAAGAACGATGAGACTCTTTTCTATCATCAGCAAAAACAGGTTTATTGATATCATTTTCCGTTCTTTAGTTATCAGCCGGAGAAGATAGCTTGATTTAACAAAAAAGAGCAGTTTTTTTCTAGAAGCTGAGATAATGGCTCTTTTGTGAAATTAAACATTTCAAACACATCACTGACTCTGAAGCTAATTTTCTGATGTAGTCACACCTCAAAAATAATTTCCTTCAATAAAACAGTGAAGGGCAGGGAATTTTGTTTGGCAGAATAATATTTTTAGCTGCAACCAGCAGCGCTGGCCCCTGCGTGCGCTGCTGGTTGCAGCTTCTTGCTGCTGGTGGGCATCGGATATTCTGGCTTGCGTTTGCCAACCCTGTCCTGCTGCTGCCTGGGTCTGTCTGGGTGTTGTGTGGCTGTGTGCTGCTCTGCGTGCCCCCCCCCCGCCCGCCCCGCCTCGCCTCAACTGCACACTCCTCCTGTATGGGAGGTGGCTCTGTGCTGAGTTTGCTCTGCACTGTGAAGGGTGCGCGACATCTAGCTTTTTCCGCGTGTGTTTGTCACCGGCTCCTATGCTTCCAGTTGAGAATAATAACGTCTCCACGGCTGATCATGCGAATCGGCTGTTGCAGCGGACATGGAGGAGCTCAATTGTGGGAGCAGATTGACTGCTGCAGGCACATCTAACGTTAAAACGCTTCATGCATATCGATGCATACGGATGCGATGCGATTTCTGTTTCCCCAACGACTTATTCTCTGTTTTTCTCTGCCTTTCTGTTAACCTGGAGAGCACTGTCGCCACCTAAGGGTTCTGTAAAATAGGTTATAGACCTCCAATAGCTACAATAGTTGTACAGGAGCTGCGGAAGGCTTTGATCGACGTCCCACCGTCAAAAAACGCATTGGACGTCGAAAGACGTCCGTGGCACTCTACGTCACTATTTAATTGGACGTCGAAAGACGTCCATGGCACTCAATGAGTTAAAGGTGAAGAAGACGGAACGCCATGTTGCGGTCGTGGTCGGATCACATGTCCGTTTTACAGTGAGCTTGACGGACACAAACCCTGTGACATCGTTACACCTGCGGGTCAGTTCAGGACCGTGACCAGTTCACACTGCATCTGATATGAGCATATTAGCCACATTTAAAGAAGGACTAGTGTGAGGTTTGCTGTGTGAACGGAGCCTGTGGGCTCAGCTCTGGCCATCTGCAGAGTCTGACCTGCCACAGCTCACAAAACAGCTGACTGCTGACAAGCCCATCTTCACTCTGACTTACTGCTACTTTTCACAGCAGCCATTTTCTGCCTAAAAGGCAGGAAGTAACACAGGCGCAAGCAAAACATGAGCGGGGCTTTCCACCTTCCACTCCATTTAGGTGTTCCAGTCCCGGGCGCTTCGTTAATGTTTCGCTTGCACCTGTGTTACTTCCTGCCTTTTAGACACAAAATGGATGCTGTGAAAAGGGGCGAATGATGAGCACTGCTCTACTGTCTCTACTGTCCTGTCTCTACTGCCTCTACTGTCCTGTCTCTACTGTCTCTACTGTCCTGTCTCTACTGCCTCTACTGTCCTGTCTCTACTGCCTCTACTGTCCTGTCTCTACTGTCTCTACTGTCCTGTCTCTACTGCCTCTACTGTCCTGTCTCTACTGTCTCTACTGTCTCTACTATCCTGTCTCTACTGTCCTGTCTCTACTGTCTCTACCCCGCTGTCTGTCTCTGGCAACACTTCTCTCTGTCTTTTTCTTCTCTCTCTCGCTCTCTGTCTCTCTGTCTATCTCTCTGTCTCTCTCTCTCTCTCTCTCTCTCTCTCTCTCTGTCTCTCTCTGTCTGTCTCTCTCTCTCTCTCTCTCTCTGTCTCTCTCTCTCTCTGTGTCTGTCTCTCTCTCTCTCTCTGTGTCCGTCTCAATCTCTCTCTGTCTCTCTGTCTCTCTCTCGGTGTCTGTCTCTCTCTCTCTCTCTCTCTCTGTCTGTCTCTCTCTCTCTCTCTCTCTCTGTCTCTCTCTCTCTCTGTGTCTGTCTCTCTCTCTCTCTCTGTGTCCGTCTCAATCTCTCTCTCTCTGTCTCTCTGTGTCCGTCTCAATCTCTCTCTCTCTGTCTCTCTGTGTCCGTCTCAATCTCTCTCTCTGTCTCTCTCTCTCTCTCTCTCTCTCTCTCTCTCTCTGTCAGTAGTCAGCAGAGTTTGGCCAGAGGATTGCAGAATCAACAGTGATGACTCAGCTTCCTCTTCCTCTGTCTCCCTCTCTCTTCCTCCCTCTCCCTCCCGCCTCTCTCTCTCTTTCATCTCCGACAGGGCCAACCAATCAAATATCTACATTTTAATTTCCACAATTCATCGATGATCGTCATATTGTCAATATAGAAACGTTTTGGGTAGTGCAGGAGTAAGATCCCCTGCCTACCAACATGAGGGTCACAGGTTCGAGCCCCCGTGTTGCCTCCGAAGCCGGATTAAGGGTTAATCCCCCTGTTAGAGGTGAATGGGTGAAGGCTGGCACTCGAACCCGAGCAGTGTGTGGTGTCTGTGATCAGACTGTTTCCAAACACACCATCATCGTGTGTGTGTGTGTGTGTGTGTGTGTGTGTGTGTGTGTGTAGACCTGAGTATTTTATCGAAGTGTGTGTGTATGCCTCGCCCCTCCACCATGCCTCGACATGTCACACAGTGTTTATGTCTAAACTTGAGCTGCCTAGTTACGCGTGTGTGTGTGTGCGTGTGCACGCATGTTTGTGTGTGTTACATGATGTGTTGGATAAGTGTCTAGACGTAGACTGTCCGGTCGGTCTGTCAGAGTGAAGTCAGAAGTCACGTCTCAGTTGGTGAAACGTACGTTAAACAAGTTAAAGGTGCGCTCAGTGATCTGCGACTCTTAAAGCTTTTGCACACCAAGTCCGTATTTTCGTCCGAAATTGACGCACGGAGAAAAAAAAAGAATATGACCTAATTTGTGTCAATCATCGTTGACACACCGAGTCCGACAATTACGTCCGTCATTTAAGTTTTCGGACGAGGTTCGATTTTCTGCGTTTTTCGCATCAGTCAGTAGATTTTTGCGAGCTGGGACCCGTCTGTGTTTTCAGATGACGGATTAAAAAACACGCATAAAACAATGGGACTGTGTGTGTAAAGACCTTTACACTGTAACACACTGTAACACACTGTAACACAGCAGTAAAGACCTTTACACTGTAACACACTGTAACACACTGTAACACAGCAGTAAAGACCTTTACACTGTAACACACTGTAACACACTGTAACACAGCAGTAAAGACCTTTACACTGTAACACACTGTAACACACTGTAACACAGCAGTAAAGACCTTTACACTGTAACACACTGTAACACAGCAGTAAAGACCTTTACACTGTAACACACTGTAACACACTGTAACACAGCAGTAAAGACCTTTACACTGTAACACACTGTAACACAGCAGTAAAGACCTTAACACTGTAACACACTGTAACACAGCAGTAAAGACCTTTACACTGTAACACACTGTAACACAGCAGTAAAGACCTTCACACTGGCAACTCTCTGGCTGGAGTTGTGACAGGCAGATATCTCAGCAGCTCCTGAAGTCATCAAAGAGTCTGTGGTGGTACGGAGCAATAAACCCCCTCATCTCCAAAGAAGAAGCAGCTTTTCAAAATGGCAGAAGATCAAAAAGCGAAACGAATCACATTAAAAAGTGAGCAAACTCAAAAACACGTCCTCACTAGAGGGCATACCTCTGCCATGGCGTGTTGTTACCTGAATCCGTTTGGAAGTTAGGCACCTCTCTGTGATTGGGCACGCCCATTACAGCGCCCCCTGTTGGCTAGTGGGCGTGGGAAAGTTAATCACTTCCAAGTTGGCCCATGACCAACCTTTCTGCCAAGTTTCGTGCAAATCCTTTCATAGCTGTTTGAGATATCCTGCTGACAAACAGACAGAGACACAGAGACAGACAAACCGATACAGACAGAGAGACAGGCAGACGAACAGACAAAACAAACATTGACAGACAGACAAACAAACAGATTGACAGACGGACAGGGGTAAAAACATGACCTCCTGCCCGCTCCGTGGCGGGGGGGTAAAGGCACGTGAAGAAGAGATTTGAAAGATGAGAAACAGGATGTCATAGGCCCTCCTATTTACCTTTACCTTTTGTCAAAGTCAATTTTATTGTCAATCACTACCATACAGTATGTACAAGACATACAGAGCATCGAAATTCCGTATCTCACGATCCACGGTGCACTCAATATACAGATAGGAGACAACACATGACATAAAATACGAAGATAAAATAGATTAAATAAAAAACATACAATAAAATACTAAAATACTACCGTAGGGGTCATAATAAGGTCACTGTAATCACTGTAATAAAAGTCAGATAGTGCAAATAGTGATGGCAGAAAAGTGCAATAAAATGAACAAAGCGACATAGTAGTTTTGCATAAAGTGACTGGTGCTGAGTGAGGATATGGGTTCAAGTCCAGACTGGGGGCAGAGAGAAGAGAAGGGAGTTGTACAGTGAAAAGTTAACAGTCCAGACTGGGGGCAGAGGGAAGAGAGGGGAGTTGTACAGTGAAAAGTTAACAGTCCAGACTGGGGGCAGAGGGAAGAGAGGGGAGTTGTACAGTGAAAAGTTAACAGTCCAGACTGGGGGCAGAGAGAAGAGAAGGGAGTTGTACAGTGAAAAGTTAACAGTCCAGACTGGGGGCAGAGGGAAGAGAGGGGAGTTGTACAGTGAAAAGTTAACAGTCCAGACTGGGGGCAGAGGGAAGAGAGGGGAGTTGTACAGTGAAAAGTTAACAGTCCAGACTGGGGGCAGAGGGAAGAGAGGGGAGTTGTACAGTGAAAAGTTAACAGTCCAGACTGGGGGCAGAGGGAAGAGAGGGGAGTTGTACAGTGAAAAGTTAACAGTCCAGACTGGGGGCAGAGAGAAGAGAAGGGAGTTGTACAGTGAAAAGTTAACAGTCCAGACTGGGGGCAGAGGGAAGAGAGGGGAGTTGTACAGTGAAAAGTTAACAGTCCAGACTGGGGGCAGAGGGAAGAGAGGGGAGTTGTACAGTGAAAAGTTAACAGTCCAGACTGGGGGCAGAGGGAAGAGAGGGGAGTTGTACAGTGAAAAGTTAACAGTCCAGACTGGGGGCAGAGGGAAGAGAGGGGAGTTGTACAGTGAAAAGTTAACAGTCCAGACTAGGGGCAGAGGGAAGAGAAGGGAGTTGTACAATGAAAAGTTAACAGTCCAGACTGGGGGCAGAGGGAAGAGAGGGGAGTTGTACAGTGAAAAGTTAACAGTCCAGACTAGGGGCAGAGGGAAGAGAGGGGAGAGAGTTTAACAGCCTGACAGCCTGGTGGACAAAGCTGTTAGCTAGTCTGGTGGTGCGGGCCCGGAGGCTCCGATATCTTCTCCCCGACGGAAGCAGGCAGAAAAGTCCATGAGAGGGATGGGTGGGGTCGCACACAATGTTTAGTGGCTTTGCGACGCAGGCGAGTGTTGTAGATCTCAGAAGTCAAAGCAGAGCACCAAGCTTGAAGAGGTGGTAACGTTTGGAACAGTAACACTGCTCTTCATCTCTGCATCAGACGGACAAATACACTAGGGCTGCCACTTTTTATTCGAAATTCGAATTTAACTTTGAATGTGGGGGAGGAGGGCATGTTCGAATGTATAATTGACCTGTTTGATTTGTTTTTTTTATTATTATTATTATTATTATTATTATTATTATTATTATTATTATTATTATTATTATTATTATTATTATTATTTTATTTTTTTATTAACCAAAATTAACCAACTGCTGCTGTTAATCCCATGTCAGAAAAAGTCTCCAGATTTGTCGCGTTAGTCTCTTCTGAGAAAGATTGTCTCCAGGGTCTGAAAAGTTGTCTCGAGTTGGATGCAGCCAAGTTTGTGAGGCAGTGTTGTAACTGTGAGCATCCAAGCTAACACGTCGGGCTGATGCCCGGTGGCCTGGCCTGCAAAAAAAAAAAATATATATATATATATATATATATATATATATATATATATATTTTTTTTTTTTTTTTTTTAAATTAACCAAAAAACTTCGAATATATTCGAACATTTTGCGGGCAATTAAAGTTTGTTCGAACTTTATTTTGGGAAAAAGTGACAGCCCTAAAATACACTGCATGAAAAACCTGCTTTCCGGGCAAGTCAATGAGCGCATAGTGCTCAATATGCAGAACACTATGTGGTACTTTACCCCACTTTGCCACAAACACCTGCAAAGTGGATCTCTTTGCAGTTGTGCAAAGTCCCGGAAAGTAGGTTTTTCGTGCAGTGATATCGTGGTTAATGTTTGGTTTCCCAACCGCTGCTGCTGTGTGTCGACACAGAAACACACACACAGACTCCTGACCAAGGCCATAAAGATGAAGAGATGTATACTTCCTGTTTTGTTTAGAAGAACTTCTCAATGTCCTCATCTGGTTTGTACTTCCTATTTCCCCTTCCTTCCTCTCTCTCTCCCTCTCTCCCTCCCTCCCTCCCTCTCTCCCTCCCTCCCTCCCTCCCTCTCTCCCTCTCTCTCTCCCTCCCTCTCTCCCTCCCTCCCTCCCTCCCTCTCTCCCTCTCTCCCTCCCTCCCTCTCTCCCTCTCTCTCTCCCTCTCTCCCTCCCTCCCTCCCTCCCTCTCTCCCTCTCTCCCTCCCTCCCTCTCTCCCTCCCTCCCTCCCTCCCTCCCTCCCTCTCTCCCTCTCTCTCTCCCTCCCTCTCTCCCTCCCTCCCTCCCTCCCTCCCTCCCTCCCTCTCTCCCTCTCTCTCTCCCTCCCTCCCTCCCTCCCTCCTCCAGGTGTTTGATAACTATGCTGTGACAGTGATGATCGGTGGGGAGCCGTACACTCTGGGACTGTTTGACACAGCAGGTGAGCAGGAGCTTCCTCTGGTTTGTATGCAGCCTGTAACTGGAGTGTTGTAGCTCATTGTGTAAAGGCAGGGTTAATGGCAGTACAGTAGCTTTGTTGTTGACGTTGCTGTATGTCTCCCCCTGCAGGTCAGGAGGACTACGACAGGCTGCGACCCCTCAGCTACCCGCAGACTGACGTCTTCCTCGTCTGTTTCTCGGTCGTTTCGCCCTCCTCCTTCGAGAACGTCCGAGAGAAGGTGTGTGTGTGTCTGTGTGTGTGTGTGTGTGTCTGTGTGTGTGCGCGTCTCTGTGTGTGTGTCTGTGTATGTCTGTCTGTGTGTGCGTCTGTGTGTGTGCGTCTGTGTGTGTGTGTCTGTGTGTGTGTGTCTCTGTGTGTGTCTGTGTGTGCATGTGTGTGCGTCTCTGTGTGTGTGTGTGTGTGTGTGTGTGTGTGTGTGTGTCTCTGTCTGTCTCTGTGTGTGCCTGTCAGTGTGGCCAAAGCACTCTTCTTTTCTACAGTATTCACCTTATGTAGCCACGCCCATTTGACCAGGTTGTGTGGTCGTGTGACGACTTCCGGGTAAAAAAAAGAAAAAGGAAAATGCCGGCTGCTCCAATATAATCTAACTCTGAATTAACTAATAATTTAGCCAATTGTATTTAACATACCAAATGAAAGCAAACGGCAATGTCTAAGAATGCAACGCCATGTAACTGGCTCGTTAATTATCGCATTCCAGGGAATTACGTTAACGTCTGCAGGTCTTATAGACGTAGGTGGCTCGAGCGCTCGGAGGAGAGAAAACTATCTGAAGCTTTCTTTGTTGGAGTCCAGGTATGTTTTACAAGAAAGTGCTCATCATCGTCGACGATAACGTTATCTGACCTGGCTAACAGTGGATACTCGCTTGCTTGCTGTGTACCGAGCTCAAAGTAGTAGGCTACGTTCTTTGTTTTACACCCTGCGCTGTCCGCTACAAAAACAACTGTCTTCTTCATGACGTTCTTTCATATTTGGCGCCGTGACCGGCGGAAGTGTTAACACGACCCGGAAAAATTTGGCCCACCCCCGCGTCTGAACATAAGGTGAATATCCGTAATCAAGCCAAATCAAGCACCAAGTTAAATGGACAGCTCACCGTAAAATCCAAAATACATATTTTTCTTCTCACCTATTCACCTTATTCTTTGCCCATACAAGGACGCTTCTGCATGACGTCATTTCGTAATCGTCTTTCCGGTTTTAAACACGGACGTAGAGTACGCCTACCGCAGTCATTTAGACTTGCCAAAAAGCTGTTTTCAAGCAAAAAAAAAAAAAACTGTTTTAAATTTTAATATTTGTCGGGTGAGAACGTAACATATATGTGACCAGTTTATCAGAATAACGCCTATTGGAAATCCTTAACGAGCAGCGAGGACCGGGAGCGCTGACTGTGCTGACACCGGTCAGACTAGCTATCTGTCAAACCCCACTGTAGTTAGGCTACTGGCAGTGAGAAAACACTGTCGACATGCTTTTGTAACTAACGTTAAATGCCGACCGGGTACAGCCATCGGCTCCTCGCAGCAGTAACGCTATGAACATGTAACTGAAGTTGGCCGCAGTGTAGCAATTCTGAATGTTGCCAAACTTCATTCATACTGACGTTTTATTTTGAAAATGGCCGCCAACTAGGGCTGAACCGGAAGAACAAATACGTTGCGTCGAACGCGGAAGAGAGAAAAAGTGGGCGTGGTGAATAAGGTGAATAGTACTATTTATCCGTTTAGATTGTTTTGTGTTAGTACTCTGCGTTTTGGAGATATCGGCGGTAGAGATTTCTGCCTTCTCTCCAATACAATGGAACCAGATGGCACTCAGCTTGTGATGCTCAAAGCGCCAAAAAAATACAATTGAAAAACTCAACAGCAAGGCAGAATAAAACACACAGGTGCAAGCAAAACACTAATGAGGGTTTCCTAATTCCAGTCATGGAAGTTGGAAACCCTCATTAGTTTTGCTTGCACCTGTGTTTACCCTGCCTTTTCGACACAAAATGGCCCCCGTGAGAAGGGTCTATATCAGGGGGTGGGCAATTATTTTTTCATGGGGGGCCACATGAGAAACCCAGATTGTTGCCGGGGGCCGAACAAATATTGTCATGCCGTAACGCAGGAACTTTGATGATAGAGAGGGCCACAAAAAAATGTCCTCGCTACCAGAGGGCCAGATTTTGCTGAGGGCTGGGGGCCAAACGGCGCCGGGTGCGAAAACATTTGGGGCATTTGAAGTCTGGTTTAGAGGAATAACTCATTTTAAATTAACAGTTGTGATGTCATGATTCAGTCTTAAACACCAATATTTGATCCTTTTCTCACTCACTTCCTATGTCACCACCTGCTCTCAGGGCTTGAAGTTAACTTTTTTGACCACCTGCCAATATGGCTGCTAGATTTTAAAGTTACCAGCTAATTAGAATTTCCACTAGCCAAAATGTTTTTCTTGAAATAAACCAGAATATGAGTGGGTTAATTTAAGCATAAGTATCAGTAAGTGGCCTGGGATTCTCAAAGCCTGTGTTGAGGGTCACACGAACAAAAATGCACTCTTGAAGCTAAATAAATCCAAAACCGACAAGTTAATTATTTACATTTTTACTTCAATGTAGAACAGTCATTTCTTACACATGAGATTACTTTTAGCCTTTTATCCATAAAGATTATTGAAAGATATTCCATATATTCCAGACTGAAATGTTATAACAGAAGTGGAGTATTGCCCAGAATGATATGAACATTTGGACACTTATTCAGTGGGTATCTTGCATGTTGCGTTCAGGTGCACTGTAATTTTTTTTATTTTATTTTTTGCAATTCCAGCACGGGCCACACAGGAGGCGCTCGCGGGCCGGGTCTGGTCTATATGCACACACCAGCTTGCCCAAGTTTTTTTTTATTTTTTTTCCCCCTTCTTCTTTTTTGTGTGCGTCTGAGAAATCCCTCTGTAAGTCGTAGGTGAGGATATTCCCTTTGACCGTCCACTATGGGCCCTATTCTCCCACAGGCCTTCGGCACTAAAACGGGCCTTAAACGCAAAAAAACGTGCCTTGCGCCTGCCTCGGGAAGATATCAACATGGCTTTACGCTGCCAAATGCGCTTTAGGCCGAATGGGCGTGGCGCAGTCCCAGAATGGGCCAGAATAGGCGTGTCGGCCTTAAATGATATCTTCCGACCTGGTGTAAATTTAGCGCTTTGCGCTTTTGAAAACCAGGCCTATTCAGTGCGCCGGGGACAGGATAGTGAATGGAGAATAGAATATATAGAAAAAAATAGTTTAGAACACAATAGAATATAAGATTGGAAGATTACAGCATGCAGTGGCAACCCTTCTCAGGCTTTGGGTGAAGCTGCAAGGCACAGTTTCATTTATTTAGTTTAGGCTATCATAATAATCCCCATTTATGTGCAGCATCCAGACAGCAGCAGAGTTATATCTGTCAGATCTTTTTCAAATGGGATAGCTGTCTAACTACACATATTTGATGTATAAAAAAATCGTTTTGAAACATTTTGGTTAGCAATATTAACTTTGTATTAATATAGCTCAACGTTTTATTAACCCCCCCCCCCCCCCCCCCCCCCCCCCGAAATTAGCTAGGCTTCTAATATTACTAATATTCCTAATTAATATGTATTATTATTTCATTCAGATAATTGACATTATAGGCATGTATATCGTTTAATGTGAGAGAAAGGGAGAGAGAAAGAAAGAGAGAAAGAAACTGGAGAAACTTTTGTGTAGCGCTTCTTCAAACCCCACTCTTCATTACAGCTATTCATTACAGAATTGTCTGTTGTATTTATATTTTCTGTGTGCAAAGCAGAGTAGTTAGAATTATTTCCAAATGTTTCCCCCGTCTGTGGCAGCGGAGCTGTCCGGGGTGCCGTGTAGCCTACATTAAGTGCAAGAAAGACTGGACACAAAACGATCTCAAGGGAGGGGGATATTTAATTAGGCTACAATTCTAAATAAAATATGAAAAACAATGACAAAGCAAAAGGGACAAAGCAAAATATTAAATTAATAGGGGCGTCCTCTACGTTCTCCTCTCCCTGCACGGGGCCGTCCTCTCCTCCTCACAGGACGCCGGGCATCACGCAGGAGATGCGGGGAGCGGAGCCGCGCTGGTGCGCTATGAGGCGCTGGTGGTCGTGCAGGCGGGTCGTGCAACAGTGGAGCTGACTGACAAACAGATTGAGTGCTCATACAATTATTTTATTTACAGCAGTGGAAACCACTGAGTCAGAGGGCGAGGGCGAGGGCTCTCCTCCCATCCACTCCCCCTCCCCTCCACCGGGACCTGGGGTGTGCGGCGCCCGCTCCCGCAACCGGCCTGGGTCGCCGACAGGCCGCTCGAGGCCCGGCCGCTCCCCTCCCAGGCACCCCCTGGCTTTTAAAGCCAGTCTGATTGATTACTGAAGATTTTATTGAGAATTAACATATTTGTCAGAGCCTGTGGACAGGGGGTGGGGGGGGGAAAGCATAGGCCAAATAAAATACAAATACTCAATAATAAAATCCAGTAGGCTAAATAAAATAGAATAAAGTAATCAGATCCAGTAAAAGTGATAGGTGTCATTCAGAGGATGTTGCATCGTGCAGTGGGGGAGAAGAGAGAAAACGATATCATTCTGGCCAAATTTCATCTAATCTCATGACATCCAGCCGGCTATATTTTTTTCTATCCGATGCGTTTAGAACATTCTTTTCACTTTGATCTTGCTATAGTGTAGCGTATTTACATGCTTGCAGTATTTAAACTGCAGTTAGATTGGTTTGAGAAGCATCATAATATGGAATAATAGCCAATATATGGAGACAGACAGACGGGATGAAGGGAGGGGGGGGGGGGGGAAGCAGAGGCTTGGGTTTGTCTGGTTTTACTGGACCACTGGAATTGGAGCTTAAAAGGCAAGCTTGTGATTCGTTTATTGCACTTATCCAGTTTCCGGTGCATAATTTTACGCTTAAAAGGCGTGGTTGTAATGCTTTAGGCTGAGTGGAGCGCCAGCACCAAGATATCAAGTGCGCTGGTCCACGCCCACTGATCAGCGCTGCGCCAGGCGCTCGGCCTAGAAACTACGCCGATGCAACGATAGGGGCCTATATGTTTAGGCTATTTCCCTCAGCAGCAGGTACACCTGTTCACATCTCCATGGCAACGGGTGCACATCATGCTGGAAATTCTGCCTCCTCGCGCTGTGTGAAAGCATCTTCTGCGTAAAAAGGCACCGCTGACTTATTTATATTTTTGGATCTCTGTGTAAAGGTGGCTACCGTGTACAGTGGTCAGCAGGGTCTTTATGGCCTTTATGTCTCTCTCTCTCTCCCTCCCTCCCTCCCTCCAGTGGGTGCCAGAGATTTCCCACCACTGTCCCCGGACGCCCTTCCTGCTGGTGGGGACCCAGGTGGACCTGAGGGACGACAGCAACACGGTGGAGAAGCTGGCCAAGAACAAGCAGAGGCCCCTGGCCCCGGAGAGCGGGGACAAGCTGGCCAGGGACCTCAGGGCCGTGAAATACGTGGAGTGTTCCGCTCTCACACAGGTACACACAGGGAAGGGGTGTGTGTGTGTGTGTGTGTGTGTGTGTGTGTGTGTGTGTGTGTGTGTGTGTGTGTGTGTGTGTGTGTGTGTGTGTGTTGTGTGTGTGTGTGTGTGTGTGTGTGTGTGTGTGTGTGTGTGTGTGTGTGTGTGTGTGAGTGTGTGTGTGTGTGTGAGAGAAAATTGCACTAAGAAGTCCTTCAAGCCTATTGGATAGACTTGTGAAGGCTAAGAGGTAAACTCAGGTAGTCTATTCATGTTTTGTATTCATCACTAAAAGGTCAACTCTTTTCAGAGCCCTTGACTGTATTGAATTGCAGTTGCCGTCAATTGTATTACAGGCAGCAAATATAATATATATATAAATATAATTCAAATTAAGCACAAAAACAATAATTTTACTGTCATTTTTACTTAGTTTTGCAGCGAAACATTTATTTTACAGATTTTTCCTGAATTATTACAATCAAAAGCTTTAAAACAGCTACGAGCAACTTTTTCGATTGTTATTAAACAGTATAAATTTAATATCAATGCATCACATCTTACCTCTAATAGTCGACGAGACCAATGCAGAGTAGTCTCGCTTGAACCCCGAGTGAATCGGCCAGTGTTAGTAGCTGTGTTTCCATTACAGTTTTTCGCAAAATAATTGCGATATTTCTACAACTTCGACAATGTACAATTGCGACTTGTAGGCGTTTCCATTGAAGTTTAGTTTGAGTGACGGCGCACACACCTGAACGCAATTCCCCGTTGCAGCAGCTGCCACAGTGATTACGCACGGGGATCTGCCCCAAATCCCGTCCCCTGCATGCTCAAATCTAACCAATGGTCAATGCAAATCACAACATGAAGTTACAACGCATATAAACGAGCCTGATTATCAATTCAAAAGAACATGTTGCTGGCTGCGGTGAATGCAGTGAGCGCGAGAGGCAGAGGAAAAAAGGTAGCCTACAACTGCGCGCACACAGACAGGCAGCCTGTCACCATGGACCGATTTCTGTCATTAAACAAGATCTTTTTTCCCCAGCTCCGCTTTTGCACAACACTCGTCTTTCTGCTAGGTTGCTGCGGAGGTTTTGCCACGGCTTATCGAACCCTTTCTCCCTCATTTTCCGCTCCTTTTCCAAAGGAGAATGGGTCACATGACGTGCAAATGCGGAAAAGTGTGTTTCCATTACACTTTTGCGATAAACTGCTATATCGACACGTCTGAAAAACCACCTCATGAGAGCGCAAAAACTTTTTGCGATATTTGGGAGGTTTTTCGAAATTTACGTGTTTCCATTACCCACTTTCTATTGCGATATTTAGATTTTGCGCATTTCTGATGGTAATGGAAACACGACTATAGTGTCTGTAGCCAGGGCAGATCAGGAAGTGAAATGAAACGGTTTGCAGCAGCCACTTCGGCCATAACCACAAAATAACTTCCAAAAAACCTGTTAGAATATAACGAGAGATGTCCCCGAGAGTATGCGTGGCGTTCACATTGTTTATGCTATGTTGCTAGGCAGCGCGAACGGCGTAGGCAGGCAGCTGCGTTTCACTTCCGCTTTTTACTTCCGGGTTACCCGGTCCGGTCTCTCTAGAGAGCCCCCTGTTGACGCGAGTTTAGACAGATACAGACTTAATAATCACCTAAGGGAGCAATCTCAGATACACACGGCTTTGGTCTCAGCTACTATTATAGGTAAGATGTGATGCATCAATATTGTAATTATACTGTTTAATAACAATCGAAAAAGTTGCTCGTAGCTGCTTTAAAAGTGAGATCAATAAAGGTACTGCAACTAAACAGTTATTTTACAGAACTTTCCTAGTATTACGATTAAACACCTTTAAAGTCAAGCTGAACCCAAAAATGACTTTTTTATTTTAGTTCAAATACCTAGGTATGCAGTGCACCTATTTAATAATGTATGCCAAAAAAATCACAAAAATCAAATTTCTTTAGTTTTTCACACTTTTTCACATCAAAAGTTCATTTTTCAAGATTTAATTGATAACACTAATCTACAGTTTGCTGACATCACCTAATCACCTAGTACTATCAAATTTCTACCCCATTTCAACCAATCATATCATGACATGGCAGCTGTCAATCAAATCTTCATTTCAGGATCATTTTCTCTTCCAAAAGAAAGAGAAAATGGCACCTAGTGCCTGTCATCTGGCAGAATTCCTATCCCATAAACTAACTACTAACTTGGCCAATTGTATGTTGATATACACAATAAAGAAAATGGTAATGCCTAAGAATGCAAAGAAATGTAACTGGCTTGTTAAAACTCGCATTCCAGGAATATTGTTTTTACCGCAGTAGCGATAATGGCGCGTGCCTGAGAGCCTGGTTGTCAGGGGTCGCACCTCGGAGATTCCAGGCCGACGGGCTGCACTCTCCGCTCCGGCAGCTGGCTGCCTGCGGCTCGCTGAGCTCCACTCAGCCACTAAACCTCGTGTCACCAGGCTCTTCCCGAGGAGAGAGCCACAACACGCAGAATCCCACTCGATTTGGGGGTGGAACACGCCAGGATTGGCCAAAGCCCAATCCAGTCCCCAGAATTGTCAAATAAAATCATCGACATGCTACTATGACCCGCCTCTCAACCTGTCATCTCAGACAAGTTATGTTTTCAGTCTGAAACGGACTCCGACCCACGCGCCACTACGGGTTCAGTTCGACTTTAACGTGATATCGTTAATATATCAAGTTCCGCAGTGAAAGTCCAAATTCCAGTAACAATATTGCTGTGGCACCTGAATTTCCCCAAGGGGAATAATAACATGCAATCTTATCTCAGCTTATCCCAGCTGTTGGAAACACATCTAATTCATGTTTAATTTTGTGAAACATTTTGAAAATTTGCAGAAAAGATTATTTACCTAACTTTAATTTACAGTTGGATGGAAACGGTTTATCCACTGTTTCACTCTCTCTCTCTCTCTCTGTGTCTCTGTCTCTCCCTCTCTCTTTCTCTCTCTCTGTCTCTCTCTCTCTGTCTCTCTCTCTGTGTCTCTGTCTCTCCCTCTCTCTTTCGCTCTCTCTGTCTCTCTCTCTCTCTCTCTCTTTCTCTCTCTCTCCCTCTCTCTCTCTCTCTCTCTCTCTCTCTCTGTCTCTTTCTCTCTCTGCCTCTCTCTCTCTCTCTCTCTCTCTCTCTCTCTCTCTCTCTCTCTCTCTCTCTCTCTCTCTCTCTCTCTCAGAGGGGGCTGAAGAACGTGTTTGACGAGGCCATCTTGGCGGCTCTGGAGCCTCCGGAGACCAAACCCAAGAAGCGGTGCAGGCTGCTATAGACGGCGAGGACGAGGATGACGAGTGGACATGGGAACAGATCAAAGGAGGGGGGGGGGGGGGGTAGACACTGGTTTAAACTGTGCCTTCAGCGGTAGCGTGTTGTCGGGACGGACAGGCTATATTTTCATGGTAGACGCGTGTCGCTGTAACACATCTGTGGCTAACAGGTTTTGAACAACACTCCTCGCTAAACTAGTAACCAGGGGTTTAACAATGATAACAAGTGGAGCAATAGAGAGGGTTGAACCTCAAAACGCCTTAAACATACACTCGCGGAGTAGAGATGCACGATATTGGATTTTTTTTTTATTATTGTTTTTTTTTTGCCGATATCCGATATGCCGTTATTTTTCAACTCTTTCCGCAGTTTGCAGATATATGTGCATTATTCCCACCTAACTTCAGAGAACATAACTCTCTCCTGTAGTCACATTGTTATGCGTATTCTTATTGTGACGGCCCACTGGCAGATGCAGACATAAATACAATGCTTTTCAAAATGTACACATTCACTGAATAATGTACACATTCACTCGGCAAAATAAGAAAACCACTTTGAGCTACTTCAAGCATCGAGCATTTGGCCATATTAAAGCGTTTTATTGGCAGAAATGCTTAGTGCCGATGCCGATATTTCATTCATATTTCATAAAGACTTTTTCGGTATAGATACCATGCCGATATCATTGTGCGTCCCTACTGTAGTGGAAGTCATGGTCACAGCCAACTCGCAATCGCCTTTTTAAAATTCCAGAGTTCCTACGCAGCACCGTCTGGGGAAAGGTCTTCAAAAGTTTCGGAATTGCGGAGAAAATGTGTTAAATCCTGGTCCGCAGTTGTAGAAGCCGCTACTCTTTCACATTGTGATATTTGCTGTTGGGTCAAATCATCTTCTGCTGCAGACGGTGTTCCTACACAGGCCTGGGAAGTGTACAAATGTATGGAAGGAGAATTGGGTCATTTCCAGGTCTTGCGGAAGTTTGGATCAACTTTGGAATAGTAGCTATGGAAAAATATTGTTTGAACTGTCCCATACGAGAACACATTTTCAGTGGTTTTACCGCGAGACGACTATCTGCGTAAATCTTGTCAAACACAAAAAAACCTTCATATCAAATCGAGGAATTCATTTCTACAAACACTACGGAATGATATTATATTAAAGGGGTTATGTTTTTCAAATGGAGAATGTAGGAACCCGGGGAGTATCGGCGTTTCTCTGGGGATTCATTTCAGCTTTGTTTGCCGTTCCTGTGTTTTGGCGAAACTTCTGGCTCCATCACTGGATGCATTGCTGAAAGAGATCACAGTGCAAAGGAAACGCTCCAACCTTCATGATATTTGTTGTGAAGCGGAGATGTGGTCAAAACAACAGAAGACATTAAAAACCACACACACTCCTGGTAAAAGAGGAAGACTTGGAGACGTGACCCATTTGGTTGGTTAGTTAGTCGATGACTATTCCTTGCGGTACATGGGACTAGTGACTCGTGGGTTTTGGGAGTGTTGTTGCACTGTGCACATGGCTAGAGGCTGTAACCTGACTTCCTCCACAGCAGCAGAAAGAGACTCGGGATCGCTTCGAGCACAGTTTGCCAATTAAAATTTCACTAGTGCTTTACCGACCGGGAAGATAAAAACTACAAATCTGCTTAGGCCTTGCAGTGCAGACGCACACAACTACTACACAGTACTACACAACAGACCGTAGCATCAACCATAACGTTGCAGGTGTTTTACATGATCTGCCGTCTATATCACTGTCAGGTGAAAATGGAAAGTCTTCCAAAATGTCTGCCCTTCAGACATGAAGGCAAGCTTGTTTGATGGCGAGAATTTTCTTTTATTGCAAGAGTTTCAAAAGGCCGAGGGTTGTAGTTTTTGCTCAGCCTATAAGCGGAGGAAAGCGCCCATCTTTGAAGTAACAACGTGAAAAAAAGTCATCAGAATTGGAGTCATGGGGTGTTCAACTGACAACAGCGACGTGGTTACTGTGTGACATGTGGGACTGTCCCAAACTGTCCCACTGTTGACTGTCCCAAACCCGGCTAGACTGTGACTGAAACGCTGTACTGCGTATTACCTACATTATGACCTAGTGTTCAGTAAAGCTGCTAGGCGCAACATTTTAACATCAATAACTCATCAGCACATTCATTTGGAGATGTTGGTGTAATTACTGGAAACAAAGCAGACCATCGGCCAATCGGCCTCGAATCTGTATCCTCCATAGTTTCTCCATCACCTGGTGGATCTGGAGGGACTCAGCCTGGACTCTGTATCCTCCATAGTTTCTCCATCACCTGGTGGATGTGGAGGCACATCTGCTGGATACCTTTACAGCACAAAACAGGAAGAGGTTGTGTTCTTTATCGACATTATCATTTGAATGTGATGTTTTTTCTTGTGTGGCGTTAGATTTTTTTAAATAACCTTTTTTGGGGGATTTCAATATGACCTAACAGTTGACCTAACAGTAAATACATAGAGCCTTGTAATGCCAAGATCAGAAGTTGCCGTCTCTTGTCTCTCCTCTCGCTCTTCGAAACAAACTTGTGTGAAATATGGTCTTAATGTGGAGCATCACTCTGAAGCACTGGCCACCAGTCGTCTCCAACATGCTCTCATTTGTTGACGTAATTAAACCAAGCCAGCACAATGTTGATTTCACAATGAGATCTAGAACGGTTAAAGCGTCCACATGCACAACGGCTATCAACAAGCTAACTTCACTGTGTAATGCAGCTTCATGTCACACAGTGTATTCCATTTGTTTTGTTTCTGTTAGTTTGGTTGTATTAAACCGGTGTTAGACTTCCACCTGTCCTAAAAGCCAATGCACTTTTACTAAAGGCTGTTTCCTGGTAGTGATACCTACTACAGAAACGTATTGTTTATATACTATACTTAAAACCAGTAAGATCCTCACTGGTCCTTCCAGCAGGAGGCGCTGTCAAACTGGGTGAAATCACCTTTTTTTTCCTGATCGTCTTCCTCATTTCCTCTTTCTGGCCAATGCTAAAAGTCAGAAGTTGTATTTTTGAAAGGTGATGATCAGAAAAGTAAATGTTCTGGCTCTCTGGCTCTATAGGGTTCTGCTCAGAGTAGGTTTCATCGTTCTTTCTAGCGAAAAATCCGATTCCTTCGCAAAGCAGCCAGAAATGAAGCATCTCTTCCCCTTCACATGGCTTGTAAACGTGTGTGGAAGGTCAAAGCCCTGAACCCCACCCACCACCTCTCTGCTCTCTTATAGGTTGAGTCGACGTCTCGCCGTCATCAACGCTGGGGTAGCTGGCTGGGGGCGTGGTCAGGGTGGGGTAAATCCTCCCGTTCTCCCCATTCAGCGTAGTTAGCATTTAGCTGCTAGACTTTTACATTCGGTTCATAGTTTTGGGGCATTTTGTCTGAAGCTCGTCTCTGGAGCGATGTACAATAAACACAAACCGACGTGATCCGCTCAGGCAGCCATGTCTCCTCTCATTCGCCTTTTTCACGTGAGCCATTTTGTGTCTAAAAGGCGTAGGGAGTAACACGGGTGCAACCAAAACATTAGCGAGGGCCCCCCACACTGGAACACGCCTAAACGGATTGGCAGTTGGAAACCCTCATTAATGTTTTGCTTGCACCCGTGTTACTTCCTGCCTTTCAGACACAAAATCCCATTCTGACCGCACAGTGCCAACGACTGCTTCTTCTTGTGTCGTCTGTGGGGATCGACACTAGCACGGCTAAAGCTAAAGCACGGCTAAAGCTGTTCTACTGTACGAACAATGTGCTTAAAGAGCAAGCCTTTCCTTTCCTGCATCGCCCTCTTCTGCAACCCCCCTCCCTCCCTCCTTTAATGACTGGAACCTCGAGTGCTTGTTGGTGTGTCAGCAGCACCACCTAGAGGCCTTAAAGGGGAACGCCACTCAGTTTAACAGTTCATCTGTGGTGTGTCTGTGGTCGGTGACGGACTCCTGGGTATTTTTGAACATGAACAAATCGCTCCTCAAGTCAGAAGTCAGAGAATTTAGACTTGAAGCCGTAATGGCATCAGCTATGTGTGGAGCTTCTCAATAGATCATGAATGGTGGAGTGATCTTTAAGGTACACAGGGTGTTTGATTGAGGTTTTATAACCAAATTACCTTTGTTTTATAGTGATGGTGTCATGTCTGAATGAGAAAATGTAGCCCTATTCTCAAGAAAATCATCCTGGGTGCTTTAAGTCATCTGCTTTATTTCATTCCCAAAACGGCAAAATAATAGTTACATTTTTCATTTTCAATAAGTTGGCAAAATGAATTAAGTATGTAAGAATGTTCTCTCCCATTCAGTCATATGAAGACAGAACTCTTCCTACAGTAGATGGATGCTCCTCGGGACGAAATGTCGTTTGAGTCTTTGGGAGAAACTTGTTGATGCTCAGTAACACTGACTGGACCAGCCCATTGGTGCTCAGTAACACTGACTGGACCAGCCCATTGATGCTCAGTAACACTGACTGGACCAGCCCACTGATGCTCAGTAACACTGACTGGACCAGCCCACTGATGCTCAGTAACACTGACTGGACCAGCCCACTGATGCTCAGTAACACTGACTGGACCAGCCCACTGATGCTCAGTAACACTGACTGGACCAGCCCATTGATGCTCAGTAACACTGACTGGACCAGCCCATTGATGCTCAGTAACACTGACTGGACCGGCCCATTGTAATCCTATTCATAATCCTGTGAAATCTTAAATTGAGTAACAAAATGAATGCAAATTCCACTTTGTTTATTTTCTTCCCATTGTTTTGGGGGGTTACGGTGTTTTCTTAATCATGTTATGATGAGTATTATATGTTGTTTTTTCTTTGCTCCTTCCTGTTTTGGGGGGGGGGGGGGGATTAGTTTAGTTTTTTGGACTTTGTTTTTTCATAGCTATTTTTACTATGACTTGATGGTTGAGTGCCAACAGTTTGAGTGGCTGTCACTGGCCTGGTTTGACATACTAAGCCATCCTGATATGCTTGTAATGGCAGGAACCTGCTGGTGATAGAAGAACAGCTGAAGCAATAATAACAGACTGATGGATTGAACGCACCTCAGTTTAATGTTGGAACCCGTGGGTGATTTGAAATAATAAAGTACTTGAATGTTACTTTGGCTTGGCTTGATTTTACGTTCTCTTCTAGAAGCTAATTTCTCCTTCCTCCACGTCTCTCTTTCTCTCCTCTGTCAGCCGAAAGGTCATTTTCATCAAGGCAATCATCTCCCATCTTCTGTGGTGGTACTGGGCAGCTCAGAGTTTGAGTTTAGTATGAGTGCTTTAGTCAACTTGACTGCTATAGTTATATAAGTGTAAGCAAGGATGTTCTCAAGGCTGCCAAACATCCAGAGACACTTTCTGATTCTGACAGCTGTCGAAGAGGCTGAGCAGGTCAACATCTACAGTGTTTCCCATACGTAAACATCTACAGTGTTTCCCATACATAAAGGAATTTGTGGCGCACCACCACAAAAAGATGTTGACCAAAACATTTTGTTTATTTTTTTCTTTTCTTTTTTCAGTTTGTTTGCTTTTTTACACTAGATTAGAACATAGGAAAAGTTGAATCATACACTAGAGACTGTACATTATATTATATCATGAGTAGGGCTGGGCGATATAGTTAAAAACAGGGGCGGACTGGGATCATAATTCAGGCCGGGCATTAGATACCAAGCAGGCCAGGCCGATATGGGCCGACGCGTGTGAAATTTGGGCCGTTTGAAGCCAGATTTGGGCCGTTTGAAGTCCAATTTTACAATGAGATGCACCCACTTTAACCCTGAAGTGTAATTATTACTTCAGACTAACTAATAAAGTAATAAAACCACTAGTAAACAAGTAGGCGGCGTCTGGCCTGCTGTTCAGTGAGTGGCCTGACTGCAAGCACCCAAAAAAAAAAAAAAAAAAAGTTTTTTTTGCGATTATCGATTCTGGAATAAAAGATCGATTCAAAAAATTGTGACATTAAAAATCGCGATACTTAGGTGAATCGATTTTTTCCCCCACCCCTAATAATCTATGATTTAGCTGCTAAATTGTCAAATACCGCCATCTGCTCGCTACCCAGGCACTTATGTATGTACTTAACCTAACTAACTTAACCTAACTATCCGGTGTGCACAACACTGTCAGCCTAAACTCCGGCTGACACCCCAAAAACCTACAATCCGCTACAGAAAAATGTATATTGTTTGTTTATTAACTGGCCCCTCGCCTTCTATCATTTCACGAAAGTGGCAAAGCAAGTTGAGTATCCCTGACCTATACGGAGAAATTTAGTTTGTCATTGTAAACCCACAGCACAGTAATGATGACATGTTCTTCATAGATCTAGCCTTTTCATTTTGCTCTTAAGCTTTCTCAAAGTAGCCTACACCAAATTAAGTTATCCTTTATTTATCCCCTTGGGGAAATTCATCCTCTGCATCTGACCCATCCTCTACTAGGAAGGAACCTTCCTAGAACTAGGAGCAGTGGGCAGCCACTGTGCAGCGCCCGGGGACCAACTCCAGTTCTTTTTGCCAGTACCTTGGTCAGGGGCACTGACAGGAGTATTAACCCTAACATACATGTCTTTCTTGATGGTGGGAGGAAACCGGAGCACCCGGAGAAAACCCACACGGACACGGGGAGAACATGCAAACTCCACACAGAAAGGACCTGGGACGGACCGGGGTTCGAACCCGGGACCTTCTTGCTGTGAGGCAACAGTGTTAACCACTGAGCCACCGTGCCGTCCGGTATCATGTATTTTACTTTAAAATGTTTTTAAAAAATCTCGCAGGGGGGCATGCCCCCGCACCCCCCTATGGGGTCTGCGGTCTGCGGGATTATCTTGAGTAACCGGGTCATGATTTCTTGAAAGAGACATTGCTGTTGAGTTTATCAAATATGTTTTTCTTTGGCATTTTGAGCACCACAAGCCGAGTGCCATCCAGTTCCATTGTATTGAATAGATGGCAGAAACTCTGGATAAATAGCACTGCAGGTGAGAGGAAAAATATGTATTTTGGATTTTAGGGTGAGCTGTCCCTTTAACTCTCTTCAGTTTAAGATCTACTCGCCCTACCGGATGTGCTCGGGCTTCTGCGACTACAGATGAAGTTAAACTCAACAGTTATTTTCAAACAGTAAGGCTCATGTTTATGAGAAATGGTCCTGTGACACTTGAATCATGATCATTGAATGTTTGTATGATTCATATTTTGAATCTCTATCATGTCTGATAAACATCAGTAGCTTAGCTTGTTAGCTTATCTAAAGCTGTCGGACATTTTGCCCACGTTAATCCCACATGACCGACGTACATCCAATCACAATGCGTGTCGAAATTGCACCGACACCTGCAGTGATAGTCCCAACTATGAGCTTCCTATGCCTAGCTGTGGGCCCTAGCCCCGCCCCCTTCCTTGAGCCAAATTGGATCAGATCCGCCCCAACATCTTCCTTGGCCCAGTGCTACACCCTTCATGCTACACCCTTCATGCTACACCCGTCCACCAAGTTTCATGAAAATCGGCCCAGTAGTTTTTCCATAATCCCGCTAACAGACAAACAGCACCTACAATATAACCGCCTCGGCGGAGATAATAAACTCAGGAACTAGTAGAGACTTGGTGTGCGGCGAAAATCAACACTTTGCAGCACTTAGCTCAATATCAATATCCTCAATCTCATCACTGCATCAGCCTGGGTTCACATCAGGCGCTGTTCAGAAGCAGCACTGAAGCAGCATTGAACAGGAGCTGAGTGCCACGCTAAACTGGACACACCAGAAGCACTCTTTTTTTTCAAGCTGAAACTATCGCAGCAGCGTAGCTTCAGCGTGCCGTGCCGTGCTGTGCGGCTGGTGTGAACAGTGTCGCCTGTTAACGAGGACGCCGAAATGAAACTGCCATCATAGCGCTGCGTAGCTTCAGCGTGGCTTCAGCGTATGCGTGTACAAGGGCTAAGAGAGAGAGAGAGAAAGAGAGAGAGAGAGCAGTGAAAGCACAGAGCCTGCTGTCCCAAACTGGACTCATGGAGGTGTTGAAGATGCCATTTTGGCGACGGAAGGGTTAATGCAGTACCCTACAGTGGCCAATAGGGGGAAGTGTTCCACTGGTTTTGAATGGGCCCCAGTGAATACAGTATGTAAATGACCTAGGTTCATTTTGATTGGCAGTCTAAAATGGATCCCGGCCGCCTTCAGACCCACATCACATGGCATGGAGGCTCAGCGCGCCTGGCTCCTTTGTCTGTGTGATGGAGGAGATGGCTGTATGTGTTTGTGTGTGTGTGTGTGTGTGTGTGTGTGTGTGTGCGTGTGCGTGTGCGTGTGTGTGTGTGTGTGTGTGTGTGTGTGTGTGTGTGAATGCATGATTGAGACGCAGGGACAGAGCATGCATAAGCCCTGAATGAAAGCTGGAACTATTCATTCAAACTCTCTCTCTCTCTCTCTCTCTCTCTCTCTCTCTCTCTCTCTCTCTCTCTCTCTCTCTCTCTCTCTCTCTCTCTCTCTCTCTCTCTCTCTCACATGCAGTTTGACTTGTTGGGGTCTTTGCTTACCCTCCTCTCTCCCCTCTGCTCGCTGTCTTTGGTAAAAACTTCACCTCTGTTTCGCAACAGCTGCTTTGTAACGCTCTTATGAATATGTGCAGGCAGTTATTCTCACTATTGCAACATGTTCAGCGTTTCTTACTAAACTCTGTTCATTTGGGAAGGCGGTCGCGGCCTTGCAATTACTCATCACAAGGAAGCAATCTGCCTGCTCCCCAAACTATTTTCAAATGATTACAGGCCAATTAGCAGAGCCATGCCAATTAGCAGAGCCATGCCAATCAGCAGAGCCAGTCCAATTAGCAGAGCCAGGCCAATTAGCAGAGCCAGGCCAATCAGCAGAGCCAGTCCAATCAGCAGAGTCATGCCAATTAGCAGAGCCATGCCAATTAGCAGAGCCATGCCAATTAGCAGAGTCATGCCAATTAGCAGAGTCATGCCAATCAGCAGAGCCAGTCCAATCAGCAGAGCCAGGCCAATCAGCAGAGCCAGTCCAATTAGCAGAGCCAGTCCAATCAGCAGAGTCATGCCAATTAGCAGAGCCATGCCAATTAGCAGAGTCATGCCAATCAGCAGAGTCAGGCCAATTAGCAGAGCCATGCCAATTAGCAGAGTCATGCCAATTAGCAGAGTCATGCCAATTAGCAGAGCCAGGCCAATTAGCAGAGCCAGTCCAGTACATTCCTTCACAAAATCCACATCATATACATGCTTGCTTCATGTAATGCTGTCATAACTAATGGCAGCCGCTGTGTTCAATACGTCACTTGTTTCCTAAACAAGTGGTTCTCAATGTGGGGTCGACGTCCTTAAGGGGGTTCCAGGGGGTCCAGGGACCATCAGACGTCCTTGAGGGGGTTCCAGGGGGTCCCCAGCAAATTGATGAATTGCTAAACTTCAGCATTATTTAATTTACAAGAAGGCAACACAATTGAAATAAGGTCTGTGGACCACAGACTGTGGTTAACACAACTTTATGAAACAGCTAAGTTTGTATTCACCTTATGTTCCAACACAGGAGGGGTCAGCGAGTTACTTCCTATTGTGTTGACACTTCCTGTGACAGTACAGTACCAGTGAGCAGGTAAAACAGACGGCGTTTTGAACAGGAAGTCATAACACACCTGGGTCAAGTGGGCGGGGCTACATAAAGTGAATACAGCAAGATCATCTTCACAAACGACGACCACTTTTATGACTTTTGAAGTGTAAATGCATTTTTTTTACATGATTTTCAGAAAACATACATACATACATACATACATACATACAGTACATACATACAGTACATATATATATATACATACATACATACATACATACATACATACATACAGTACATACTTACATACATACATACAGTACATACATACATACATACATACATACATACATACGTATACATATATATATAAATATACTTACATACATACATACTGTACACACATACATACATACATACAAACAAACATACAATTCCTGTGTTGTCTATTAAATAGCTTTCTGTGCTTTGTTTAGGCCAGATCTACTCAGGCCCTTGATCACTCTTATAGTGAGTTTTGACTTTGCACCAGTCTATCATCATGTGATGTAGAGTTCATCCTTGTTCACTCTTATAGTGACTCTGACAATGGGACCAAGCTTTAAATAAAGGTTAAATTAAGGTAAAAAATAAGATGAATTCAGTGGTTCCCACATCCGTGTTAGTTCCGCTTTGAATCAGAACCAAGTTGCTGTGTTTACAGGGCGGCCATCTTGTCTTGTCACTGGTGCTGATTCAGTCACTGACACTTTGACTGCTGTCTGTCCCAATGCGCCTCACTCTCCCTGCTCGCTCGCTCACTCACTTGTTTGGCTGGCGAATATTATTGGATGTCCATTTGACCTCATTATAAGTGCGTTGCCATGGGCAACCAGCGAGGGAGAAAGAGGGAGGGGGGGGGGGTAGAAGAGTTGCATCATGGGATAGAAACCTGACCTCTCTCTTTTTTCTCTCTCTTTTTCTCCTCCTCTCAGAGGACACGCACACGTGCACACATGCACATGTGTCCACGTACACACTCTCACACATGCAACGCACGCACCCGCGCTCACACACACACACACACACATGCACCCGCACTCTCACACACACACACACACACACACACACACACACACACACGCACACACACATGCAGTTTGCCTAAACAAAGATGCATTAGAAAAGAGCGATGGTGGGAGAGACCAGTATGTCCAACCAGTGGGTTCCAGAATATAACAACAATGCAATAAATATCCAATTATTATATACACACATATATATATATATATATATATATATATATATAATATTATTATTATTATATTATGGTCCAATGTATATAATAAACACTCCAACATGTACGGATGCAGTAACACTACTACACTAGTACACTACTTTTAAGGGAAACTGCAGTGTGTGTGTGACGTGTGTGTGTGTGTGTGTGTGTGTGTGTGTGTGTGTGTGTGTGTGTGTGTGTGTGTGTGTTCTTGCTCATACTGTATGTTTAATTGTATGTTTACGTGTCTCTGTTCGTGTTTGTTTTTTTGCGGTACATGTTGCGTTTCTAGATTTGTGATTTGTGTGTATGTTTCAATATTGTGTCTGGCTGTTCGTTCATGTGTTCATACATGTTTTGCCTCCATGTTCCTGTTCATTTGTAATGTTGTGTCTGTATATGTTTGCGTGTGCGATTGTGTCATTTGTATGTTACTTTGTGTGTTTGTGTGTTTGTGTTTGAATCATTTTCCATACATTCATGTGTAGGAGTAATTGTATGTAAGGTCTCTCTCTGTCTGTTGTATCTATGTACTGTGTGTTCGTTTAATTTTGGGTATGTGTGTCATTTGTGTCTAGGTTTGTGTGCGTGTAGTTCTGTGTGTTTCTATGTTCGTGTTTGCGTGTGTTTTCATATTGTGTGTGTGTCTGTGTGTGTGTTTCTGGGTGTATGTACATGTGGTTGTGTGCAATTTTGTGTCTCCGTGAGTGTGCTTCTGTGTGTATTATGTGTTCGCCTGTAATTTAGTGTATGATCATATATGCGTGGGAGTGTGGGTAATTGTGTGTGTGTGTGTGTGTGTGTGTGTGTGTGTGTGTGTGTGTGTGTGTGTGTGTGTGTGTGTGTGTGTGTGTGTGTGTGTCTCGGTCCGTTTGCATGTTTGTGAGTAATTTTGAGTGACTGTACGCACGAAAGTGTGCTTATGTCTTTATTTATGCATGTTCTGAGCTTTATCCACAGAACACACAGCTGCATGTGTGTGTCTGTGACTGTGTGTGTCTGTGTGTGTGACTGTGTGTGTCTGTGTGTGTGTCTGTGTGTGTGTGTGTGTGTGTGTGTGTGACTGTGACTGTGTGTGTGTGTGTGTGTGTGTGTGTCTGTGTGTGTGTGCGTGCTCAAGTATACAGTCAAGCTCACGCGCACAGCGCCTTCATCTCTGACATAACCGGTTACCATGCATACTGTGCGACTCTGACTATTATGGGGTGTTCTTTGTTTTGTCACGACGTGCCCTGGTATGGAATGGGAGGGGGGAGGGGAATAGGGTGTGTGTGCGTGGAGTTGAGTGCGCATGCACGTGTGAGGGGGAGGTATGTGTGTTTTGGTGTGTGTGTGTGGTGGGGGGAGGCGCAGTTGGGGGGGTTGTGTGAGCGGTGTGTGTGTGTGTGTGTGTGTGTGTGTGTATGTGTGGTGGGGGTAGCGGGGAAAGGGTGTGTGCGTGTTTGCATGTGTGTGTCGAGGAGAGGAGTGGGGGTTGGGTGTGTGTGTGTGTGTGTGTGTGTGTGTGTGTGTGTGTGTGTGTGTGTGTGAGCGTGCGAGCAGGCGGATAATATGTGCATGAGGGAGAGAGCGAGTGCATGTGTTTTTGAGTAGGTAAGAGCACAGATAAAATGGCGGCTTGTGTGTCTGTGTGTGTGTGTGAGTGTGCGCGCGCCAGGCCTCTCGGTAAATTACAAAGTTCTTCTTCACTCTCCTTCATAGAGCCAGACTCACCTTTATTCACTCCATACGTTTACGTGTGTAACGTTTACGTGCGTAACGTTTACGTGCGTAACGTTTACGTGCGTAATGTTTACGTGTGTAGCGCTATGAGGAATTTGACTGGGTGTTGAATGTGCTCTTCACTTTCAACACGACCGGAGCGTACCATAAACACATCAAGCATATCGCTTCCATTTTGAGATCAATTGATTTCTTGACCCTGAAAACATACGCTTATTCACCTTATTCAGAAGAGACCGTTTGGCTTGAGAGACTAACAGGAAGTGTCAATACAATCGGATGTTCCGATTGTGTTTACACTTCCTGTGGCTCATAAACCTAGTCTGACTCAGTCATAATGTGAGTCAAACTAGGTTTGACCAGGTGAGTCAGACTAGTTTGAGCAGGTAAAACAGCCGGCGTTTTCTGCAAGTTTCACAGCTGCGGTTAAAAAACTACAACCCCACATCTGAATCGCCACCAAAATAGAAGATTTGCACCTCGGCCCAACGCTGATCTGTTCACCAAATATCATGTTGATGTGGTCCGACCTTTCTGACTGATGCTGCTGACAGACAGACAGACAAGCTAACAGCTAACAGCTTTCTGAGTGATGCTGCTGACAGACAGACAGACAAGCTAACAGCTAACAGCTTTCTGACTGATGCTGCTGACAGACAGACAGACAAGCTAACAGCTAACAGCTTTCTGAGTGATGCCGCTGACAGACAGACAAGCTAACAGCTAACAGCTTTCTGAGTGATGCTGCTGACAGACAGACAGACAGACAAGCTAACAGCTAACAGCTTTCTGAGTGATGCTGCTGACAGACAGACAGACAAGCTAACAGCTCCAAACAAACAGGCCTCGTCTGGCAGAGGGAATACAGGGGAAAGGAGCAGGGAATAAGCAGAAACACTAGAAACCAATAGGGCCTCTTCACAGCAACCGTTTTGAGGTGGTAAAACAGGACGTAAAGCAGGCGTAACCAAGTTGATGGCCCTGGCACTGGAACACCTAAATGGAATGGAACCACGGTTAATGGGCATTTGGTTGCACCTGCTTTACTTCCTGCTTTACCGCCTCAAAACGGTTGCTGTGAAAAAAATGGGCCTATTCTGTGTTGGAAATCAATACCATGCCATGTCACCTTTCTGAAAGACATCAGACCAGTGGTTCTCAACTGGTCTAGGCTCACAACCCACATTTAAGTTAAGTTAAGTTAAGTTATCCTTTATTTATCCCCTTGGGGAAATTCATCCTCTGCATTTGACCCATCCTCTACTAGGAACCTTCCTAGAACTAGGAGCAGTGGGCAGCCACTGTGCAGCGCCCGGGGACCAACTCCAGTTATTTTGCCAGTACCTTGGTCAGGGGCACTGCCAGGAGTATTAACCCTAACATACATGTCTTTCTTTGATTTGTTCTAGTCATTAAAAATGTCATATTCCTCAATGCCTATATGCTTTTTTAAACCAGTTTAAACCGGTGATGCTCACAGCAAGCAGGACCTGTCTAGTACCAACGGATGCGTTAGGCCTTCTGGTTTCAGAGGAAACCAGTATCTTCACTCCGGCTTTAAAAGTCAGCTCACTATACAGCCTCTGAAAGACAGCAATGTTGGCCGCGGACACCGGCGTTCTCAAAGAGTAGAAGAACTGTTTTTTTTTCATACACACATTCCCCCCCCCCCCCGTAATGTTTGTTTTGCCCAACAAGCAGGCCTCACAGATATGGCTTGGTTACATTTGCTACAGGACTCTGTCCAAATTGTGCAACTGCGGCGCAGGAATGCAGCTTTGGACGGGACAAAACGAGGTATACAAAGTAGCAGAAATATGGTAAAAAATGTCAAAATGGCGTCCCCGGATGAGAGCGGACGACACACAAAGACGGAGGCGGTATGCGATATATTCGACCTTGGCTTCTCCTTCACCCATGGAGCAGCAGCAGTGCCGCTCCGCCTTCCCCGGCCCGCCAGGCGCCCTGCATCGATCTGCTCAGTGATCAGTATGTGCGGCCCCGTGCGTCCTTGACGCCGTGACTTTGACGCCGTGATGCATCGGCATCTCTGAGTCCAAACCCCCCGTGTGTTTACCCCCGTGTGTTTACCCCCGTGTGTTTACCCCCGTGTGTTTACCCCCGTGTGTTTACCCCTGTGTGTTTACCTCCGTGTGTTTACCCCTGTGTGTTTACCCCCATGTGTTTACTCACGTGTGTTTTACTGTCATTGGTGAATATAAAGACACTTTTGTTTCAGTCAAGATGATCCTTTAATATTATGTCCCAAAAAGAATCCTGGGCAGTAGCAGCTAGCGAGGAGTGAAACGAGTCGACCAGCCACAGTCAGCAGCCAGCAGCTGTAACAGATATGTCTGCATCATGTACTGTATTCACCTTATATGTAGCCCCGCCCACTTGACCCACTTGACTTGTATCACGACTTATTGTTCAAAATGCCAGCTGTTTTACCTGCTCAAACTAGTCTGACTCACCTGCTCAAACCTAGTTTGACTCACATGATGGGTCAGACTATAGGTTTATGAGTCACAGGAAGTGTAAATACAATCGCAACTTTCCGATGATTCCAATGTGATCGGGGCCAATCAGGGACTGCATCGAATCGTCGATGGCAAAACAAACAGTAATGGCGTCTCCTGAAGCAACGAGCGGTAACATCAACGTTAGTAGAGTAAACACAGTCATAAGTTCAGTTAGTGCAGAAAAAGACTCAATAACAACAATTAAACAAGAGTACGCACTAGCTTAGTTTCTCGGCGGAAAAGACGTTTTCGCCGTTCTTCCGCCCGGGTTTAGTAAAAGTTTGATTGCCGCTGATTGGCTGAAGGAGTTGTCTGTCAAGGCAAGTACTCCCCCCGCCCACTGAAATAGATCGGTGGGTGTGGTCGGCTAGAAGTCCACACTGATCCATAGAGCGAAACAGAATGTGAGGTCACATGATCAGTCTTACCAGGCTACAGTTTCTCTCTGTGTGGAGTTTGTATGTTCTCCCCGTGCTCCCCCAGGGGGTTCCTCCGTATATAACCCCCCCCCACTAAAAACATGCAGAAGATCAGATGGTCATCGTCATCCGACCAGTGACGACAACATCCGAAGTTGGTCCCCGGGCGCTGTACGAGAAAGCGACCACTGCTCCTGGCCTGCCCCTCGGAGGAAAGGACATGCCTGGATGGGTTAAATGCAGAGGACACTTTTCACTCATGCTGAGTCAGCATGAGTGTGTTGTGGCCGCATGCATGTGTTGTGGTGTTCGTGTGACAATAAAAGACGGGCTTGTCCGTTACGAGAGTTTTTAGTTGGTCTGTACCAGCCAGAGAGAGTCATCAAACAACTCAAGAAGCCCCAGACATCCCTCACTGTGGACCCACAGACACCAAGCATGTTTGGAGTGGTTTATTTTAACTTTTAAAGTGGTTTATTCAAACTCTAAAGTGGTTAATTCAAAGTCTAATGCATTTGCTGCCCACTGCTCCTTTAGTACTGTATGTGTATAGCAGGGGTGGGCAACTGGCGGCCCCCCGACCCCACTCACTGTGGCCCCTGGGTCAATATGCATTCTGTGTTTTTGTTTGACTGTACATCCCAGAACATGGCGCTAATGGCGTTAGCATTGTCCATCCACATACTGTTTAACGTTAGCATTTGAGCTAACGCTATTGTAACAAACTATATCCAGGATGCACATTGCACATGCAACATTACTAATCTGATTAATATGACATATTTGGGTGATGCACCCCATCAAATTGCTGTAGCGGGCTGTTTTAAAGCTAGAGCAAAGTTTCTGGTGTCATCTGAATGGAAGAATTACTAATGTTGAATATGAAAAATATAACTGTTGGTATAATAAACTTTGATTACCAGTAATTTTCATCAAATCAGTAGCTATAATTGGGAGTGATGGTGTTACAGTAGGCTACTGGTGGAAGTGCACAGTCACAATCTGGCCCTCTGGTAGCGAGGACATTTTTGTGTGGCCCTCTCTATCGTCAAAGTTGCCCATCCCTGGTGTGGGTAGGATGAGTCAAATGTGGATACATGAGATATAAATACATGTCCAGGTGTGAACAACAGTGCTATATGACCTCTGCTGCCACCAAATAAAGTCACTCAATCATCTTGTATCCAGTTTAGGGGAAGCATCCACTGTATTTATTGATTCAATGAGCTGCTATTGTTCAAATCCTCGTATCAGAATCTGAATATGCTATAATCACACCTCTGATTACAGATTATATATATATATATATATATATATACACACACATATACATATACATATACATATACATATACATATACATATACATATACATATACATATACATATACATACACACAAACACACAAAGGTCAGCCAATAAAGTTTGGTCTAATTTCCAAGGAGGGCGTTCCAAATTGTTAAGAGGAAATGCCAGATCCACTGTAGTAACACAGGAGCGTGATCTGATGTGATCTGATGTGATCTGATGTGATCTGATGCAATTATACCGTCATTGAATATTCATCTTTTGTGACATAGAAGGGCTCTTCAGTCCTCTTCAAGAAAAATAAATCAGCTTAATCCGGACTAGGAGAAGACCCCA
>NC_139643.1:14209335-14461835 GCF_964638095.1 Poromitra crassiceps
CTGAAATTCACTTTGTGTGCACTGTAGATGACACCTTAGCAGACAGCAGCTGTAACAGATAATATGTCTGTGTCACTACAAGCATCATGTACTGTATTCACCTTATGCAGCCCCGCCCACTTGACCCATTGTATCACGACTTCCTGTTCAGAACGCCGGCTGTTTTACCTGCTCAAACTAGTCTGACTCACCTGGTCAAACCTAGTTTGACTCACATGATGAGTCAGACTAGGTTTATGAGTCACAGGAAGTGTAAATACAATCGGAAGTTCCGATTGTATTTACACGTCCTGTTATTCTCTCAAGCCAGACGGTCTCTTCTGCATGAGGTGAATACACACATGACAGACGGACAGCAGAGAGAACATGTAGGATGTATTGTGGAGAAAAGGTTTGATAGATTTGTGCAGTGGAGAGGTTTCTCTTTATTGACTATAATCAACATGACTAAATCTCAAGGCTCCTTCTGACTATTTACTATTCCATTTCTGCATCGTCTGACTACAAGGCAATGTTATTACACACACCTCCACTTTATTGCTCTGACTCAGAGATTCTCTACATTTTTCATATCGAGGAGCTCTAATTTAGTCCACATTAGGGCCACAGACCCCCGTCTCTCAAACGCAAATCTAACTATATTTTTTATTGTTGGATACGTTTTTTCCAGAATTCCATGACTATCTGTATTGTAGGTACTAGAGAGGTAACAGACTGTCTGTATTGTAGGTACTAGAGAGGTAACAGTATTGTATTGTAGGTACTAGAGAGGTAACAGTATTGTATTGTAGGTACTAGAGAGGTAACAGACTGTCTGTATTGTAGGTACTAGAGAGGTAACAGACTGTCTGTATTGTAGGTACTAGAGAGGTAACAGACTGTCTGTATTGTAGGTACTAGAGAGGTAACAGTATTGTATTGTAGGTACTGGAGAGGTAACAGTATTATATTGTAGGTACTAGATAGGTAACAGACTGTCTGTATTGTAGCTACTAGAGAGGTAACAGACTGTCTGTATTGTAGGTACTAGAGAGGTAACAGACTGTATGTATTGTAGTTACTAGAGAGGTAACAGTATTGTATTGTAGGTACTAGAGAGGTAACAGACTGTATGTATTGTAGTTACTAGAGAGGTAACAGTATTGTATTGTATTGTAGGTACTAGAGAGGTAACAGTATTGTATTGTAGGTACTAGAGAGGTAACAGTATTGTATTGTAGGTACTAGAGAGGTAACAGACTGTATGTATTGTAGGTACTAGAGAGGTAACAGTATTGTATTGTAGGTACTAGAGAGGTAACAGACTGTCTGTATTGTAGGTACTAGAGAGGTAACAGACTGTCTGTATTGTAGGTACTAGAGAGGTAACAGTATTGTATTGTAGGTACTAGAGAGGTAACAGTATTGTATTGTAGGTACTAGAGAGGTAACAGTATTGTATTGTAGGTACTAGAGAGGTAACAGTATTGTATTGTAGGTACTAGAGAGGTAACAGTATTGTATTGTAGGTACTAGAGAGGTAACAGTATTGTATTTTAGGTACTAGAGAGGTAACAGTATTGTATTGTAGGTACTGGAGAGGTAACAGTGGAAATAAATATGACCAAAATAGTCATTCTTCTACATTCTCTAACTTCTTGTTGATAAAAAAAGTGGTGAAGTGGGCTCCGGACCCCACGTAGAGTATTAACTGCTCTAAGTCGACCTGTCTGCCTGCATACAAGATGACCCCCCCCCCCCCCCCCCCCCCCTTCCCCCCCACACCCCTAAAATACGGAACCGGAGTCAAACTCCTTTAATGTGTCCATACTGTACTTCACTTGGCCAATAAAGTGGATTGTGATGACAGACAGGAAAGATGGACTTTAGAGAGAGGGGGAAGGGGGGGTGAAATGGCGACAAAGGTCACCGGGCAGACTTGGGCCCTTTCTCAATACCGAGAACACATTCTTGTTCTTGTGTTCTTGGGGAGAACCTTCTTGCGAGTCGTTCTTGGAAGAATGAACTTGCTAGGTCACAAGCACACATGACGCTGTTGGCAGTTTGAGACGATGCGTTCTTGAGGGTATACCGCGCAGAGGCCGCCTGCAGTACTACACAAATAAAAAGCTCAGCTTTCGCCATAAATGTCGGTAAAGTGGCACTTATTGAAACCTACTACCCCTGCTTGAAGGCATCACAAGTCATCAGAAATTAATTTAGTGATGAAATGAAACTTCCCGGAGCTTATGGCGTCTTCTCTGCTGCGTTCTGCCTCTGCTTATGCAGAAATGAATGCTGGGATACGTGCCTTGCCAAGTTGACACAAGTCACCAACCAGAGCATCCTCGTAAAGTGGGCGTGTCGAGAACACATCCGGGAACGTTAAGCGTTCTTGGCGAAATGTGAACTTTGCATTGGAACAGTACTTGGGCTGCGACTGATGACGTTTCACAGGGACACAAGAACACACAAGAAAGGGCCTTGAACTCCATCAGTGGCTACCATCTTCTGTGTGTCTCTTTAGCCTTCTGGGACATCCAGACACCAGCACCCCCCTCCTCCCCTCTCTCTCTCTCTCCACCTGTCCATCACTCCTGTGCATTATCTGGCATGGCAGACGCACAGAGATCAAACCCATTGACTCTGTGTTGCTGCTTCCTATAGAGCGAGGGAGTGGGATAGGTGGAGTGGAGAGAGCAGTCAGAAGCGTTATGGTATGTATTTTGACTTACATGGTAATCTGACCCTGCCTGTAACCCCCCCCCCACAACCACCACCGCCTCTCCGCTTATCTCCATGGCGACCAGGCTGCAGCACAAGAGGAGTATTATGGTCTGTCGTTTCTTCACTCTCTCCCCTCCCTCCTCCCCTTTTCTCTCTTTTTGCTTCAGAAATGATATTATTATCATTGTGTGATATGCGAGTATCCTGCGAGCGGGGTGGGGGGTGGGTGGGGCGTCGGCGCGAGCCGTGCACGAGGTTTCTATGACAACTGCCCCCATATATCCCTCTGATTGGTGATTATGGGATGTTGCTCACCCCCCCCCCCTCACCCCTCCCCCCCCCCCCCCCCCTCCCCCAAATGCACACATGAACACTGTGTCCACACAGTCAAGGAGAGGGAAGCGTGGGGGAGGGGGGGGAGAAAGACGCAAACATACAGACGCAGAGAGGAGAAGAAAATCGAGAGACAGAGAGAGAAGAAAGAGAAGAAAGAGAGAGGAGTTAGGGGTGGTGAGGGCATGTAGTTGGTTCTTGTCGTTCTTTATGCCGGCCGTGAGAGAGAGAGAGAGAGAGAGAGAGAGAGAGAGAGAGAGAGAGAGAGAAGGAGGAAGTATTGCCGCTATGCTGCCGGCGGGACAAAGGAAAGGCCCGAGGGAGGAGAGAGGGAGAGAGGGAGGAGAGAGGGAGAGAGGGATGAGAGAGGGAGGAGAGAGGGAGAGGGGGAGGAGAGAGGGAGAGAGGGAGGGAGAGAGGGAGAGAGAGAGAGAGAGACTGGGAGAGAGAGTAATCAAAATGAAGGTGTGCTGAGTCAGTCAACCATGTACTGTACTGTAAGAGAGAGGGAGAGAGAGAGAGAGAGAGAGAGAGAGAGAGAGAGAGAGAGAGAGAGAGGCCTTCAGCTAGAGGGAGCCAAGGGAGAGAGAGGTATGTTAAAGGGTTAAAAGCCAGAGTGAAAGAACAATGCAACAACATACTGAACCCCCCCCCCCCCACACACACACACGTACATTTAAATGAAGCAGAAGCAGCATCTGAGGTGTGGAGAGCACAGCAAACACATCAGGTTGTATGTAGCCTACGTGATTCTTCACATTCGCAGTGTGGCTCCTGTACATCACAACATTATTGATCAAAACCACAGTACTGCGCTGGTCGAAATGTTGCGAGAAAGTGACATTTTTTATCCACAATTAAACAATTCAATTCAACGACCCACAGAAATCCTTCATAATGAGGCGATAAGACACTCACCTGGAGGGGAACTTAACTCCTCCCACCACTCTTCTTCGCTGGTTTGCAAGTTTGTCTCCGAAGCAAAGCTCTCTTTTCTGTTCCAAAACACAATTTGGGTGGAAAAGGGGAAAAGAAACTTCTTGAAACCCAGTATGCCCAAAATATATGTCAATGAGATGAACATAGATTTGATTATTTAACTTTCATTTGGCATGTGGATCATAATCATGATATATATAATCGAGAAAAAGCCTCATGATATTGATTTCAACGATATCGTCCAGCCCTAACTATAAAGCATCTTTGCCCCACATTGTCAATGCATTACAGCGAATGGTGGGAACACTGTCTGTCTAGGCCCCAGACGCTTTTCCCACCATTGAGTGCAATGCATTTCAACCAAGGAAGGCCTTCGTGTGTGTGTGTGTGTGTGTGTGTGTGTGTGTGTGCGTGTGTGTGCGTGTGTGTGTGTGTGTGTGTGTGTGTGTGTGTGTGCACGCGTGTGTGTGCACGCGTGTCTGTGTGTGTGTGTGTGTGTGTGTGTGTGTGGTGGCAGACAGCTTGACTCAGCTGCTGGCCCCGCTCTCCCAGTCTAGTCTGTGTGTGTGTGTGTGTGTGTGTGTGTGTGTGTGTGTGTGTGTGTTACGGGGGTTCGAAGCCGTATAGACTCCTCAGGTTTTGACTCGGGGTTTGAACTCTGTGACCTTTATCTGTGTGAGACGTGTTCCCCTGCACTCCAGCCTGTCACAGCAACCTTTCCCTCCGACGTCTCCCTCTGCTGACGGACACATTCACCCTGGTGATGTTGACTGGCGCGTCACAAGAAGCTGGATTACTACTCTCTTTTTTTTAGGAGATTGACAAACTCCCCAAAGCGAGTTACCGGTATGGAGGTGCCTCGCAGGGGTTTCCACCTGGGTCGCCCCTTGTCACCCTTTGGTGACCCCAAGGTGTAAATGTCTTGAAGGCGGTGTGTGTGTGTGTGTGTGTGTGTGTGTGTGTGTGTCATGTGCACTGTCTTTAGCGTGGACGTGTGGTACAGTACAGCTCACTCAGTGTCTGGATACATGCAAACATGCACACTGAAGTTAAGCAGTCATGTGGCACACAGTTGCCATGTGACGTCTTTTCCTTTCCCCCCCCCCCCCCTTCGCCTTTCTCCTATCTCTCTCTTTTTGGAGTTATGCTTATTGTGGGATGTCAGTGACTGCGCTCATTACTATTATGGGATGCCGCACGGGGGTGGGTGGTGGTGGTGGGGGGGGGGGGTGCGTCTCCATGGCAACCCTGGTTGCTAAGGGGGGGGGGTGTGTGCATGGAGGAATGGGGAAGAGACTGGAGGAGGGAGGGAGGGGGTGAGTTGACTATTATGGTCTGTACGTTGCAAGGTAACTATGCAGAGTGGGGGAGGGGTGAGTAGTGTGGGGGGGGATATTATGGGATGTCTGCCCCCTGATCTCTTTGTGTGTGTGCTGGGTGCGCGCGTAGTGTGCGAGAGACGGCGTCGTGTGCACACACACAGACACACGCACACGGCCAGATTAACGCCAAACAAAAAAACACGGAAATCTATTGAAATTGTTTGAACGTCGCCACCCAAAAAAAAGCTTCCAAGTATTGATTGGAAGGTAAACTAAGCCCGGGAGTTACTGTTTTGGAAGCTGTGTGTGGAATCAAGTTGTGAGTATGATAGTTTTTGGTTATATTATTGTTTTGTTTGTGAAGTGATTTCAGTCAGAATATAATGTGAATGTTAGCGGTGGGTTTCACATTGTGTATTTTGGGTTTGTAGTGAGAGTTTGTGTGAGGATCGCTGGCCGCCGGTCAGGCTCGGTTAGCACAGCATGCTAATGTACCGGGAAACTAACGATAGCGGCAAGATGGCATGTCAGCTGAATGAGTGAGGCTGCTCATCTGCTGCTGCCAAACTGATCGCTTTACATTAGCCGCACAAAGTTAGCTCTCTTTCCCAAGGAGCACATGTGGCGACTGTTTATGTCGCTCGTTTTACCGGATGATGAATGTTTTTGAATGTTATTTGGTGCTAATCTGATAAATATTCACTTCCGTTTTCTTTTTGGTTCTTTTTATCTCCCTCTGGGCCGGCTTCCCTCCTCACGCGACTCTCTGACAAGACTCCAGACTGGGACAAAACTGAGTCGACACGGATTTACCCCCACAAACAAAATAACTTGATTTAGTTAGCTAAACTGTTAGCTAACTAAACTCAAAGTTGTTGTTGTGTCGCTATGTCTGGAAGTGAGGATGACAGAGATGATTTTGGACCCCCCGCAGACCGGTTAATGCACGGTAAGACTTGTCATTTCTGTTAGCTGAAATTGCTAAAGTTCATATCACTGCTTTGCTAACGCGTAGCATGATTTGTGAATGGAGCTTTCTTTGGAGATCCATGTCCAAGCTTGATAGCTGAAGCTAGTCCAGGCTGGCTGGCTAACCTGCCGGGTGCTAACGTTAATGCCGACATTAACGAACACCATTCATGACGTGAACGGGCTCCGCTGTGGTCGATCGCCTTCATAATCAAAGGCACCTATAACGTTATGTAAAAGCATGATCGCTGACGGTGGTATAGTGGTGAAGTCACTCTTCGTTGCCGGCATGTTCCCGGGCCTAAAACGTTAGCCAGCAGCTACCGGCGTCTTTTCTTTACGTGTCGATGACAAGATGGAGGCAGCCAGTTAGCTGTGAAGCTGCTGGATGACGCTCTGTCGGTGTAGCTTCCCCCTCCTCATGGAGCGGCTTCGATCTGAGAGTGGAACAAGTCAAAATGATGTTATAAACAAAGCTGTTTGGATGCTAAAACGACTCGTTTTTTACTGCTAAATGCTGGTTTTTACAGAAAGCGGCGTGTGACTATAACGGGTCGCTCTGTTTACAGTTTTTTATAATGCTGCTCAAAGCACACGAGCACGCGCGCTGCGCTGTACACGGCCGAACCGTTTAGCACACAAAGTGCTGCTAGCCTCCAATGCTAACGACCACTACTGCGAGTTAGCTTCCCCAATGCTAGTGACCGCATTCAAGTGCTGCGAGTTAGCTTCCAATGCTAAAACTGGCTTTTGTTGTGATCAGAAGGTTTAAAACTTACTCATCTTTTGGAGCTTAGCGTCACACATCGTGATGGAAGTGGGTAAACTGTGACCTCCAGCCGCTGGTGAACATAAATCAAACCCCTACCAGTGTGGGGGGTAAATGATATCTCCTTGATATAGGAAAGAGTGTACGAGATATCTAAATATATATATATATCTATCTCCTCATAACATATGACAATATTTATGTTAATACGAGCTCTGGGTTTCTTTTCATAATAGTATATGTTCCAGCTGGGCATCCTTAATTTGACCTATAAAGAGAGCTCATCACATTATGGTTAAGGCATCTCTCTTACCAGGTGCATCTAATTGGCAACTTGCCATTTACTTTTGACCATAGTTAATTACATGAATAGGCTTGGTTGGAACCCAGCTCCACTTAACTTTGGGGCAACCAGGCCTGTGGCAGAGATACTAAACATAATGACTAATCTGTTGTGAATTGCATTTTTAACCGGCACCACTCTTGCTACTACGGTCAGCTTGTAAAAGGCATAGTAACCAAAACCAGTTGGCTATCAAGGCTAAACCGTTTCCTTTAACGTTGGGACGACTTAGATCTGGGAGTTGAGACTGTTTCCACCCAGGCTAGTAAAGGAGACGCAATAGAAAATCCGGCAGCCATTTCGACTACATCTTTGGAATAGAATAGGACCTCCAAATGACGGCTGGTTTCCTGCCAAAGTGGCTGATGGAGTAAACAAACTGAACCACAGCCAACATTTACCAGCATCGTGGCTGGTGTTTGTTTCCCACTCAGTTTCCAGTCTGTAGGTGTCTACTGATATATGCATGCTATCTTCATGACTCTTTGTATCCAATAATGGTGTCACATGGGCCATGCAAGCTCATGCACAGGCCCTCTCTGTGTCTCACCCTGAAATAAGCTCATGCACAGGCTCTCTGTGTCTCACCCTGTAATAAGCTCATGCACACAGGCCCTCTCTGTGTCTCACCCTGAAATAAGCTCATGCACACAGGCTCTCTCTGTGTCTCACCCTGAAATAAGCTCATACACACAGGCCCTCTCTGTGTCTCACCCTGAAATAAGCTCATACACACAGGCCCTCTCTGTGTCTCACCCTGAAATAAGCTCATACACACAGGCCCTCTCTGTGTCTCACCCTGAAATAAGCTCATGCACAGGCTCTCTCTGTGTCTCACCCTGAAATAAGCTCATGCACACAGGCTCTCTCTGTGTCTCACCCTGAAATAAGCTCATACACACAGGCCCTCTCTGTGTCTCACCCTGAAATAAGCTCATACACACAGGCCCTCTCTGTGTCTCACCCTGAAATAAGCTCATACACACAGGCCCTCTCTGTGTCTCACCCTGAAATAAGCTCATGCACACAGGCCCTCTCTGTGTCTCACCCTGTAATAAGCTCATGCACAGGCCCTCTCTGTGTCTCACCCTGAGGCCATTTACACCTGGCGTTAACATGCATTTTCAGATTGCAATCAGATTGCAGAAATGGTTGTCCTCTCAATCCGCATAAAGTTGCTGTATCCAGATTGAGAGGACACATTGCATTTACACTTGTGTTCAATGTGTACACAATGCATCCCTGACCACCTCTGGAGGTGGTTTGGCCGATCAGATTGCGATCCTTCTTCAATGCGTTTTGGGGGTGTTTACACCTGGCATTTCAAGTGATAAAACACAATCTGATTGCAATCTGATCACAGAAAACGCATGTTAGCGCCAGGTGTGTAAATGGCCTCCCTGAAATGTCTTTCCTGGCCTGGTTGCCCTCTCTGTCATTACGTTTACATGCACAGTTAAGTCGAGCTATGGTTATAGCTTCATTAGGCTATTTACTCGGACTGCCGCTCTTGTCCCAGTATACAAGCACGGGTGGGAAATCGATTTTTTGATGGAATCATGTTTCCTCCGCTATGATAGGTGGCGATATACACTCTTTCCCCGCAGGCTCGGCCAATTCTAACAACTGGTAGCAGCAAGTCTCTTAATAATGCAGCTATTTCATTAAAAAAAGATGATATATTTATACAAATGTTTCCCCTCTAAACGTTCACTTCTGGCCCATATAATAGTGTGGCAGTTTGTTTATGTTGAGAGACGCTGCGCCCTGTGTGTATTTGAGTGATAGGACAATGTGTTTTGCTGTCTTCTGTGTTTATGTGGTCGAGCGAGGTTGTGTTTATGTGGAGAGAGAGAGCGCCGATAAACCGTTCAAACGCAGGGATGGTCACATAACACAAAGCTGCCCCTTGTGAGCTCAATACAGTTGAAACTAAGATATTCCTTTAAAAAAAATTCTAGACAGATTTAGCTACTACATCAACGAACTTCACATTTAGCTTTAGCTAATCGCTCCCTGGCCGCTAACCTAACAGTTTTACACGCTGTTGTTCGACTTCCGGGTCAAAGAACGTTAGCGCATGCGCTGATCGCCTCGTCCAGTTCCAGTCCGACTGGCCTGTATACATGCAGGAGTTAATCGACTCCCAATCGCATTATCTGGGTGTGTTAGTCTGACTTTTATAACTTTGATTTCAGTCGAAGCTAACATGTTTTACATGCATTTCAAAAGTCCGGTTTTAGGCGGACTGACACAATAATTCAATTTTTATAAAGTGCATGTAAACGTACTGTGTGTCTCACCCTGACATGTCTTGCCTGGCCTGGTTGCCCTCTCTGTGTCTCACCCTGACATGTCTTGTCTGGCCTGGTTGCCCTCTCTGTGTCTCACCCTGACATGTCTTGTCTGGCCTGGTTGCCCTCTCTGTGTCTCACCCTGACATGTCTTGCCTGGCCTGGTTGCCCTCTCTGTGTCTCACCCTGACATGTCTTGCCTGGCCTGGTTGCAGATAACGAGGAAGAGGATATCTCAGAGAATGAGACTCCCAAGGTGAAGAAGAAAAAGAAGGCCAAGAAGAGCCGAGAGAGCAAGAGCAGCAAGAGGCGGTCCCGCAGAGAGGTAAGGGGCTGAGTGTGTGTGTGTGTGTGTTGAGGCCTGAGTGGTCGCTTTAAGGTTCATCAACGTCAAAACATCTTCTCAAAATACTGGTTGCAAATGATGTCAGAAAGAAGTAGAAAAACAACTACAAACACATTCTGCAAAACCAACGAATGCAAGGCAACAAACATGAAAGTAAACCCTAAAAGGGAAGCTAAAACGTAAGCGCACAATAAAATGCCATAAAAGCAAGTCTGTCAAAATGAGTTATTAATTAAGAGGTATACAGATTAAAAGATTAGAATGATACAGATTAAAATGCCTGTGATTTCTGTGGCTTAACAGCAGTTTGATCGCTACAACGATGTCATCGCGGCCCAAAAACTCAGTCACCATCCATCACTGTTTTACAAACTAACGAGATAAATTCTAACGAGATAAATTATAACCATTTGTCTGCTAACTTCTCACTCTGCTTTATTTTGACGCTTTTCCTTTGCTGCTTCTTGAATTGTTTGAGGGTCTGGAAGTGAAGCCACTTCTAACTTCTAAACCTCTTTGTTTGGGAAGAACGCATGCGTTTCCACACATCCAGTCCAGCTGTTGGGCTGACTGTACAGAGCAGAGGTTTAAAACCCACACCAGTCAGCTTCCCAAACGATGAAAGAGGCAGCTAACTGTCTGCAGCTTTTAATAGTCTGCTCCTGTAGGAAAAACGGCAACAAAAAGTCACATTTGCTGGATTGTGGATTGTGGCTATCATCTTAAAACAATACTTTGCAAGTCTTAAAGATGAGCTGAACCCAAAAAAAAATCTATTTTTATTTTTAGTTCACGTACCTGGGTATTCAGTGCTCCTATTTAATAATGTATGCAAGAAAATTCACAAAAATCAAATTTATTTAGTTTTCCACACTTGTTCCACATCAAAAGTAAATTGTTCAGGATTTCATTCATAACTAATCTACATTACGGTGACTTAACAAAGCATACTATCAAATTTCTACCCCGTTTCAACCAATCGTATCACTGCATGGCAGCTGTCAATCAATCTTAAATTCGAGGAGAAAATTCTGCAGGCAAGATGGCCACTTACTGCGTTTTAACCTGGCAGAATTTCTAGCCCATAATCTAACTAATAACTTGGCCAATAAGTATGCAACATACAAAATAAAGCATACGGTAACGTCTTTATTTGATGTGTAGAATGCACAGGACATGTAACTGGTTTGTTAAACTCACATTCCAGGAATATTGTGTTTACCGCAGCTCTTTACCGTGGCTAGTCGACGCTCCAAGCCGGCAGGCAGCATTCTTGGCTCGGCGTGTGCGCACCGGTCCGCACGGGAGCAGCCGGCTGCCCGGTGCTCCGGGAGCCCACTCGCGTAGCGCCAGAACACACTCGATTTGGGGGCGGAACATGCCAGGATTGGCCAACGCCAACTCCAGTGCCCAGAACTGTCAAATCAAACCATCGACACGCTATGGCCCGCCTCTCAGCCCTCTTTCATCTCAGGCGATATCTGTTTTCAGTCTGATACATCAACAACCCTCGCGCCACTTCATGTGTTCTTTAATGCTTTCTAAGATCAAAGCAAGTCCTCTATTATTTGCTATCATGTATCCTGTCACATCTTCATACCCCAAACCCTCCAATCTTAACCCAGAACCCCCTATTGTTCATTTGAGATATTTTATCCTCCATTTAGACTTATCAGACCTGCCCAATTTGTGCCTTTTACTGTAATGTCCCTTTTTCTGAAGTCCATTTGTTTTATTTTGAAAGCTGAGCTATTTGAATTCTGCTGGCAGTTAACTGTCATTCAGCCCACTGTTACATTTTCTAGGAGTGGATATCGATCTGAACTCATCCATCATTTGCAAACTACCGTAGTCCCCTTTTAGGTGACTAGTTTCATCCCAAAATACTGTAGGAGGATTTCTGACTGGTTTCATGTCTGCCCTGGTATCTGTCACCTTTTTCACTCTCCATCACTTTGCATCCCACATTTCAGAGTTTTCTTTTGTTGAATCCTGACCTGCCCCCCCCCCCCCTCCATTATAATATGATCGTGAGTTTGTTGTTTTGCTTCTGCTGACGTCTCTCCCCTCGTTTCAGGAGCTCGCCATCAGCTCGCCGGAGCCCACGGACGCCGGCGGGGGCGACTACGCTCTGGCCGCCGGCCCCGCCCACCGCTCGGACAGCGAGGGCAGCGACTACATGCCGGGACACAAGAAGAAGAAGAGAGCCAGCAGTGGCAAGCCCAAGAAGAGCAAAGAGCGCAGCTCCACCGGCTCCTCGGCCTCCAAGAGGAAAGAGCTCGAGCCCGAGGAAGACGACGACGACGACGATGACGACAGCTCGGTGAGGAGGAAGAATACGTCTGTCTGTGTGTGTGTGTGTGTGTACGTGTGTGTGTGCGTTAGGGCTAGGCTGATATGGGCGTTTGAAGGCCCATTCGGTTGTTCTCCCGGCCTTTTGCCTAGGCCGCCATCCCCCGGGGGAGAGCCTCCGGTGGCTCTGCCTTCGGGAACGGCAGCATTGGTTGAGGCTCAGCCTTTGGATTGTGCGGAGCCTTCTGGTGCTCCTCTCTCTGAGCTTGCGACGCCCCCTTTGGCTCCGTCTTCCAAGTTTGGAGCGTCCGCTGAGACTCCACCTTCAGGGCCCGCGGAGTTTGAAGTGTTGCGTCAGAGACACCGTTCTTGGTGGTCCCCACCGGACCGAGACGTTGACCCTTTTGATGGTCTCATTGGACGCCAGGTGGCGCCCGTAGAGGGGAGGGTACTGTTAGGATGATCATCATTCCTACTATGATGTCATAGATCACTGATGATGTCACAGACGGTGATGATGTCATGATTCACAAGTGTCTTAAATCATGCCTCTCGGATGGTCTCGCTGATGATGTCATAACACAAGGTGATGTCATATTCGGGACCTATAAAGGTTTGCTCTGCAAGTCCTCTGCAGTTGTTCATAGACTAACCTCAACCTTCTGCAACAGTTCCCCATCTTTCGAACCTTGCAGACTCAGCTTTCAAGTGCTACAGCGTTCCTAGTTATCGAGACTTCAGTTACCAAGTGTGTCTTGGACATTGAGTATCCGCACCTAAATCCACATGTCTCACAGCAACCCTAACAAATGGAGATATCTTTTGGATTGAAACTGGCATTTACGCTGGTTAATCATTGTCTTTAATTCTGTGATTCTACAACTTTTTCGCGTCAAGGAACCCTAAAACGGAATAAATAAATTAGACCACGAATAACACAGAACAACCACCCGTAAGATTTTAGCTTTGAGATGTTTTTATGACGGAAATTGATGCAAACTAGTCACCTTTAGATCACCTTTTTGATCCCAAAATATGGCACTTATTGCTTATTGTTTTGAATGATTTGGCATCTTCTATTACTGTCAACACCAGTATTGTTGTATTGCAATAATATGCCTTAAAGGTTTATTGAAATTTTGGGGAGAGCAGGAAAAGAAATCGGGGGGGGGGGTCGGAAAAACGCTATTGTCCATTTGATTCCTCGGGTAAAACATGTAAGATCTACCTTACTTATGCAAACACAAACATTTTGTAGTCTTAACTGTTTGACAAGTCATTTTGTGCTCCGTGACGAGTGACTGTTGACTGTGTAACCTGGCTTCATCTAGTCAGGCACTGCCTGACAAACACACATCTGATATGAGAGATGGTTAAACAAAGAGCTGTGTCTGGCGGACGCGCGCAGCCTTGTAGTTAATGGTACGTATGCAAAGGGTGGGGGTGTATAAAGGGTGGGGGTGTATAAAGGGTGGGGGTGTATAAAGGGTGGGGGTGTATAAGGCATATATGCTGTTACTATGGCAACGCCGCCTAGCGCCGCAACCGGCACTGCACTGGTGACCCTTTTCTTTTTGGTGAGATCAACACATTTTGATTTACTGGCAGAGCCGCCTCCCTGCAGCCTGCAGTCAGTACAGACAGAGGGCTGCTGGGAGATGGAGTCAGTACAGAGGAGAGGGCTGCTGGGAGATGGAGTCAGTACAGAGTCAGTACAGAGGGCTGCTGGGAGATGCAGTCAGTACAGAGGGCTGCTGGGAGATGCAGTCAGTACAGAGGAGAGGGCTGCTGGGAGATGCAGTCAGTACAGAGAGAGGGCTGCTGGGAGATGGAGTCAGTACAGAGGAGAGGGCTGCTGGGAGATGGAGTCAGTACAGAGGAGAGGGCTGCTGGGAGATGGAGTCAGTACAGAGGAGACGGCTGCTGGGAGATGGAGTCAGTACAGAGGAGAGGGCTGCTGGGAGATGGAGTCAGTACAGAGAGGCTGCTGGGAGATGGAGTCAGTACAGAGGAGAGGGCTGCTGGGAGATGGAGTCAGTACAGAGGAGAGGGCTGCTGGGAGATGGAGTCAGTACAGAGGAGAGGGCTGCTGGGAGATGGAGTCAGTACAGAGAGGCTGCTGGGAGATGGAGTCAGTACAGAGGAGAGGGCTGCTGGGAGATGCAGTCAGTACAGAGAGAGGGCTGCTGGGAGATGGAGTCAGTACAGAGAGAGGGCTGCTGGGAGATGCAGTCAGTACAGAGGGCTGCTGGGAGATGCAGTCAGTACAGAGGCTGCTGGGAGATGCAGTCAGTACAGAGGGCTGCTGGCTGCTGGGAGATGCAGTCAGTACAGAGGCTGCTGGGAGATGCAGTCAGTACAGAGGCTGCTGGGAGATGCAGTCAGTACAGAGGGCTGCTGGGAGATGCAGTCAGTACAGAGGCTGCTGGGAGATGCAGTCAGTACAGAGGGCTGCTGGCTGCTGGGAGATGCAGTCAGTACAGACAGAGGGCTGCTGGGAGATGCAGTCAGTACAGAGGAGAGGGCTGCTGGGAGATGGAGTCAGTACAGAGGAGAGGGCTGCTGGGAGATGGAGTCAGTACAGAGAGGCTGCTGGGAGATGGAGTCAGTACAGAGGGCTGCTGGGAGATGGAGTCAGTACAGAGGAGAGGGCTGCTGGGAGATGCAGTCAGTACAGACAGAGGGCTGCAGCACAGCAGGATGTTACAGGACGGTGACGATAAACAGGACAGGACACCAACTTTTTAAAATGTAGGCCTATTTCTCTGCTGTTTTATCAGTCAAAACAATGACTCTTCTCATTTTAATTTGTTTCCAAGCCTCTTTTGTGTGTATAAATAGAATGACCATGAATCAAGTTTGTAATTGATCATACATTTTGATATTAATCCTTAGTTCATCCAGGCAGCAGTGGAACAACAGATTAGAAGAGCAGCCGTAGTACTCAACCTTGCCCTTATAAGCCGTGTGTGTGTGTGTGTGTGTGTGTGTGTGTGTGTGTGTGTGTGTGTGTGTGTGTGTGTGTGTGTGTGTGTGAACATCCCTTTCCTCCCTGAAACCAGTTGGGTTCTGTTTGAGTCTGGCCAGCTCTTAGCTCTCCACCTGTCAGAACGTCAGCATTGGAGACTGGACCTTGGCTACTTAGTTTTTCGTGATGGCACTTCAACGTGGATCTTTTGAATTGTGAAATGACGTTACCACAGCGGGTGCCCAATAGATAGATCGTGATCTACCGGTCGATCTCGGCCCATCAATGAGGAGCTCGCTAAAGAAATCCAAAACGTATTATTTTTATTTGTTTGTTTATTTATTTATGTATGTATACTATTTATTTCTTTTTAATGCATAAACTAAATCCCACTCATGTATAGCTAACTCAGTATCAACAGTATTTAACATAACATTATTAAATAATGTTAAATACTAATATACTGTAAAAAAATGTGCTAAATATGTAATTGGGAGGACGAGGGGGAAAAGAAGTAGCTCGCGGCTAGTTTTTGTAAATAGCTGTCATCCTCAAACAGTTTGGGCACCCCTGTGTTAACACAAAGCAGGCGGATGCATTCATGGACACGAGTTCCCAGGCCTCTTTAAATGTTCCGTATTCCTCTTCATATTTGCATAAGGGCATTTTTGCCCTAGTTGCCCGTGGCTAAATTCCTACACTGCCTGAGATCAATTGTGATTGGTTGTTTGTTCGTTCAGGCAGTTGAGCGGTTGGGACGTAATGGATCGATGTGACTTGGGAATGAGGATGACATGTTAGAGGTGGTTAGAGAAGCGAGCTTGTGACCGGAAGGTTGTCTGGATAGATCTGGGTGGGGAAAGTGAAAAGGCAGCGCTTGCCCCTCCCTCATTACCACCACTGAGGTGCCCTTGAGCAAGGCCCTTATCCCCAACCGCTCCAGTGGAGCTGCTCAGTGGCCAGCAGATCAGACTGTGGTTGTACTGGGCAGCTTCCAGGTATGAATGTGTGTGTGAATGTGAACAGGGCACTCCTGAAAAAGAGAGCATTGCTCTCAGTGAGACTCCCCCTGTATAAATAAAGGTAAAAAAAAAAATGTTGATCAATTCTGCTGACATTCTTTTGTACTACCGGTACTTACTGTCAAAAGGCCGGGGTACAACGTGTACCAGCATTTGCGGCATGCTGCAATTTGATGCATGCTGGGTCTTAATTTCACACCAACTTTTCAGGCCACTTTAATCATTTTACATCACAAATGTGTTGTTTTTTTGTTTTTGTTTTTTGGAAAAAGACCCACAAGACTTAAACGTTTGAACCGGTCAAAGAGTTGACGGAATGTAAATTGACTGTAGGAAGTGTAGCATTATCCAGCAGAAAGGGGTGTGTGTATTGTGAGAGGTGAGAACATGGACATGGATGCACAATAAGAGGCAGAATGCGAATGAGCCAACAAAGGTGTGTTTTTTTTCCCCACCTGGAGGTAGAGTGGCATTATCGTGCATTCCTTTATAACTGGGAACTGGTAATCTTACCACTTCAAAGGTCATGAGCTGGGCGGTGACGTCATCAGAGCTGGTATTTCCCATTCCAAACTCGTAGGAGCCTCAGCAGCCCCGACCGCAAAAATCCAAGATGGCTGCGCCGCGCAACAACTAGTTATAATCGTAGTAATGTTGTTTAGCACTTCTGTTTTGTTTGTGTCTCATTAAATCAGCTGTACACACAGCACTGCATAACATCTATCTGTGTGGACATGATGCTGCAGTGTTTGGATGCGCAAAATGCCGCGAAATGCCATGTTATCAACTGTTATTGCTAACAATGGCTAACCTGGCTAGCGACTGGATCTGACCAATGAACAGTGAACTTCCCAGCTCAAGTTTTCTGCAAATGGAACGCTAACAAAACGGATGTGATGTCATTTAGCCTCCACATCCCAGTTATTTTGCCATAAAGGAATGCGCCATTATGCTACAGACAAATCCTACATAATGACTTCCTGTGCAGCGTGCGAGAACAGAACAAAGCCGTGCTCTTTCTCTGGAGGTGACGGTGCAGAGGATCCTCATTCACTTAGCTGGAAGTGGTTCTATAGAATAGGGATGGGCATTTTAAGCAATTTAAATACTCGAGTACTCTCCTTCTATTATGAACGAGTGCTCGTCTGTGTGATTACTATGGTAATGACTGAGCAGGGGTAATCTGCTGTGTATGGGGCTGTTCACACATTACGTTTGCATTTTTGCATGGAAAAAGCGCTACCTGGGGCATTTTTTGTGAGGAGAGGAACTGACTGATATTGGGTGACGCTAAGCTAACAGATTCTAAAGCCTACCTCAGACAGTAGAGCTGTGCATCTTCACTGATCTCACGATTCGATACGATTCGATTATACAAGTCTTCGATTCGATTATACGATGCATCTTAAATCGATGAATCACTTTTTCCGCAATACATGATTTATTTTTTCTCACTTTCTTTTTTCTCACTGTGTGGCTACTTTTAAAATAAAAGTGCATTTGGAATTGCATTGTATTATGATCCATAATTAAAATAAACAACTGCATGTACTTACATTCTATTTTATTTGATTATAAAAAAAAAAAAAAAAAAAATTAAATAATCGATTTTTGATATTTGTTAATCGATTCAGAATCGTCCTATTAAGCATCGCGATGCATCTCTGAATCGATTATTTTCGACAGCTCTATCAGACAGTAGCCTATCTCCGATGGTTGGATGGATGGCATTAGCGCTTTGGAGCAGACACGTTGTGAAACAAGCGAAGGCATTTCCCTGTCCATTGTCCAGCAATGTCAGGTTATTGTCCAGTATCATCCATTTTACTTTATGATCACTGTTACATTAACGTAAATCCACGGATTACAAGGTCCGGTGTTCTGCCAAAAAGTGAAAACTGACCAGTGTGATTAACGTTACAGCTGCAGCTGAATAGTGATCACCATGAAGCGATTGTCTCCCAAAAAGTGATTCTTTCTCCACATTTCTTGTGACTAACGTTATGGGAAACGACAGTGTAGTCAGTAAACTAGTGCAATGTTTTGAATGAGTTTTATCGGGCGTGCGCTGTGAAGAAGCGTGCGGGAGCATACCTCCAGCCATCATTTTCGGGATGAGCTGGAAAACTTCCGGTTAAAACTTTCAAAATAATGTTACTTAAACAAAAGTAAATAGCTTATTGATGCACGTTGGAGGAGAAAAAGTATTTCAACGAATGAAGCAGCAAACCTTGTATCAAAATACTCGTGATGTTATATGGCGTGAAACTGTGGCTGTAACGCATTACTCAAAATAAATAAGGTTACGTTACAATAAGCGTTTTATTTTGAAAGCAACAAAGCGGATGAAGTACTTGTACATTCTGGCTGACTTGATGCCCGTGCAGTTCATGCTGCCAGATCCACATGACGATGCGTGTGTAGATTTTAGACCATTTTCAAAGGGGTGGGGAGTGGGGCGAGTACCCGAACAGCAGAAACGCTACTCGAATACTGACGTTATGAACGAGTGCTCGAGTACCCGACATGTTGTCCGTTGGCTCTGAGCGTGCTCGCTCTCTCCTGATTGCCCCACTTGACTACTGTATGTTTCTGCAGCACAGTTCTTTTAGGCAGCAGATCTGCAAACACATCATACTGCTGTACACTCTCCATGCATACTGCTGTACACTCTCCATGCATACTGCTGTACACTCTCCATGCATACTGCTGTACACTCTCCATGCATACTGCTGTACACTCTCCATGCATACTGCTGTACACTCTCCATGCATACTGCTGTACACTCTCCATGCATACTGCTGTACACTCTCCATGCATACTGCTGTACACTCTCCATGCATACTGCTGTACACTCTCCATGCATACTGCTGTACACTCTCCATGCATACTGCTGTACACTCTCCATGCATACTGCTGTACACTCTCCATGCATACTGCTGTACACTCTCCATGCATACTGCTGTACACTCTCCATGCATACTGCTGTACACTCTCCATCCATGCATACTGCTGTACACTCTCCATGCATACTGCTGTACACTCTCCATGCATACTGCTGTACACTCTCCATCCATGCATACTGCTGTACACTCTCCATGCATACTGCTGTACACTCTCCATCCATGCATACTGCTGTACACTCTCCATGCATACTGCTGTACACTCTCCATCCATGCATACTGCTGTACACTCTCCATGCATACTGCTGTACACTCTCCATGCATACTGCTGTACACTCTCCATCCATGCATACTGCTGTACACTCTCCATGCATACTGCTGTACACTCTCCATGCATACTGCTGTACACTCTCCATGCATACTGCTGTACACTCTCCATGCATACTGCTGTACACTCTCCATGCATACTGCTGTACACTCTCCATGCATACTGCTGTACACTCTCCATCCATGCATACTGCTGTACACTCTCCATGCATACTGCTGTACACTCTCCATGCATACTGCTGTACACTCTCCATGCATACTGCTGTACACTCTCCATGCATACTGCTGTACACTCTCCATGCATACTGCTGTACACTCTCCATGCATACTGCTGTACACTCTCCATCCATGCATACTGCTGTACACTCTCCATGCATATTTGATCAGGTGTGGGGACCCGTTGCGAAGAATAATTTTCAGCCATCGGCATACATCACGCTGAACATCATGCTGAAATGTGTGGCTGTGAAGAAGAATCTTCATCTATACAGTGATATGACCCTAGTTATCAAGGGCAAGATTAGTCTATCTGTTTAAATTATATTGAACACCAGACAAAATCTCCAAAACAAATCAAGGTCTGGAAACGGTCTGGAAAATGTGTAGGAACCCTGATAGAACATCTACATGTGAAACTGGTGGTTATATCTTCTCTTTAGCCCATTCTAAATGATATTACATGTACCAGCTTCCCTTCCACACTCTGTGCACCCCATCCATTGATGTGATTTGTATTGATGGCAGGTCACTGAGTTAAAGCAGCGCTGAGCTAACAGGCCGACAAATCTCTCTTCATGCTTTCAGATTGGGATGCATGTGCCTTTTTCCCCTCATACATAATCCAGAGAAATCTTAGCTGTTGGAATGCAGTTTTGTTTTCACCTGTTTGGAATTTGATGCATCAGTTGATTTAAAATCTTGGTGGTGATCTGAGATTTCTGCCATTTAGTAGATTATATATTATACCGTTCAGTTGAATGTGAGAATGTCCGACATTTGAATCCCTAGTCCAAGTTGTCAGATAAATGGTGTTGCATTCACATGCTTTCTTGTGAATGGTCAAATCAAACTTCAAATACAAACACAAACTGCTACAGAGGCTGCAGCTTTGCAAGTTGGGAGAATTAAATTGTTTAGCGTTCACAAGGTTTCTGCCGCTGGTGAATCCCACAATTGACTAGCCAACGACAGTTTGTGGTTTTGGTATTTGTAGTTTTGGTATTTGTAGTTTTGGTGTTTGTAGTTTTGGTGTTTGTAGTTTTGGTGTTTGTAGTTTTGGTGTTTGTAGTTTTGGTGTTTGTAGTTTTGGTGTTTGTAGTTTTGGTGTTTGTAGTTTTGGTATTTGTAGTTTTGGTGTTTGTAGTTTTGGTGTTTGTAGTTTTGGTGTTTGTAGTTTTGGTATTTGTAGTTTTGGTATTTGTAGTTTTGGTGTTTGTAGTTTTGGTGTTTGTAGTTTTGGTGTTTGTAGTTTTGGTATTTGTAGTTTTGGTGTTTGTAGTTTTGGTGTTTGTAGTTTTGGTGTTTGTAGTTTTGGTATTTGTAGTTTTGGTATTTGTAGTTTTGGTGTTTGTAGTTTTGGTATTTGTAGTTTTGGTATTGACGTTTATAAGTTGACGCTTACGCGTGTCCATGTGATCGTAATGAAACCTGTTGTTTTTTTGTTTCCTGCAGGAGCCCAAGACGTCCTCCCAGCTGTTGGATGACTGGGGCATGGAGGACATCGACCACATCTTCACCGAGGAAGACTACCGCTCTCTGACCAACTACAAGGTCTTCAGCCAATATGTCAGGTAGGTACACACACACACACACACACACACACACACACACACACACACACACACACACCTCTACATTAACAGACCAGAAAGAAAAACGGTATATAACTACAACAACTGGCTAATATACCAGGGTGCTACTAAAAAGGTTAAATATGGTTAAATGTTGTGTTAAATGTCATTTGTTCGGTGTTATGTTACGTTATGTTATGGTATTTTACTCTCCTAGAAATCTCCCCAGTTGACCTGATGCTTACTTAGTGTTATTTCTCAGGCTAGTTTTGGGTGTGAGATTCAACTCAATCCGCAATAAAAATGTCTTAAAAGCTCAAATTTAACTTGCAGAAACCCGTTTTCATCCCGAATACATCAAGCAACTAATGTGACCGTGTCCGCAGCTCGAACTAGTGCTGCTTTTCAAACTTGAGTGTGTGGATTCCTCTCTTGGACACCATCTTGATTTCTGAACACCCAGACAGTGTCGTCCGCTTGTCAGTTCCGTGTCTCTTCATGTCGTCTCTCCTCCAGGCCGCTCATCGCAGCCAAGAACCCCAAGATCGCCGTCTCCAAGATGATGATGGTCCTGGGGGCCAAGTGGCGCGAGTTCAGCACCAACAACCCGCTGAGGGGCGCCGCGGCCGCCAACGCCGCCCTGGCCACCGCCAACGTGCCGGCCGCCGTCGACAACATGGTGTCCGAGGTGGTGGCGCCGCCCGCCGCCGTGCCCCCGCCCCCCCAGCCTGAGCCCCCGCCGCCTGCGCCCGCCCCCGCGCCCGCCCCCCTCCGCAAGGCCAAGACCAAGGAAGGCAAAGGTACAACGAGAAAGAACAGTTGTCTACGTTTAACCCATCCCTTTAAGATTGCATGTATATCCCTCACAAATGAGGGCTATACATGCAAATGCTGCATCAGGTATCAATGGGGTAATGCTGCGTTTCCTTCAGAGTAGGAAATTCCCAGCTGCTAGCATGTAATTACCACCTCGGGTTAATGTTATCAAATTAATGCTATCCCCCATTTTAGAACGGCTTACAAGAGCCTGGAGCCTTCCCTGAAAATGAGTGTGATCATTCCCAGGTCAAAAACACATTTTCTGCAGTGTAGACTATAAAAATCATGACCGCGTCGTCCTATTTTAAAGGCCCTCTTTTTAGCACACTTGACAATCACAGTCACTTAAATTATCAGGTACAGTAACTACCTGAATACACCAGTGGTGCTGCAGAGACAAAGGGACAACTAATACAGACTAGTACATCAAACAAATACAGTATAAAGCAGAGCCCCCGTGTGGTAAACAAACAGCAAGTGACTCCAAACCTTACAGTACGACATTGTACCAGGTGAACTGCCTGCTTTTAATACAGCAGACTTGGAAAAACACCTGTCTGTTGGCTGCTGGAGCTCACACACTCACCAGCAATGAGCCAAAGTCCCCTCCAAGATCCCCCCCCACACACTGGATCTCTGTCCGTTGTTATTTAAGGAACATATGAAATCCGTTTGATTATTTTCCAAAATCTGTCCGACCCGCCTCAGTCAGCCTCTAAGACACATTTCTCAAAGTGAAAACCAAGTTGTGAGGTGACATAAGGGTCCCACGCTAGACCCCCCCCCTCTCTCAAAACACCCCAATCAAGAAGGGAATAATTTCTCTAGGTCTATTTTACAATTACAATTACAAATAATTACCGTAGGTCTACTTTTGATTTTGATAATTAGGCCTACTTTCTTATTAAGAAAAACAAAACCATTTCACTCGTGTTTGACAGTTGATTCCATTTTTATTATCAAATTCCATGATTCCATCAGTTGTTTCCGTTTAGCGGAGATGTTCCTTGACGATATTCCCCTCCTCTGCTTTGTGACGTGCTGCTGACCCCTCTTGCCTCTCCTCAGGTCCCAACGCCCGCAAGAAGTCCAAGCCGGCAGCCAAACCGCTCGAGAAGAAGAACAACGCCAAGACCAAGAAAGTGGCTCCGCTCAAAATCAAACTGGGCGGCTTCAACAGCAAGCGGAAACGCTCTTCGGTACGACCTCTCACTCCATCGCTCGGCCTCTCTATTTTTCTTCCCTGTTCAATCCACTCTTCCTAATGGCTGGAAATGCTCTTGTTTCCTGCTCAGAGCGAGGAGGACGAGCCCGACGTGGACAGCGACTTCGACGACGGCAGCATGAACAGCGTCTCTGTGTCGGAGGGCTCCAACAGCCGCAGCAGCCGCTCCAAGAAGAAGCCGTCCAAGAACAAACCCAAGAAGAAGAAAAGTACGTCTCTGTGTGTGTGTGTGTGTGTGTGTGTGTGCGTGCGTGTGTGTGTGTGCAGGGTATCCTTCCCCTTAGCCCTTCCCCTTAGTTTTGCGCGTTCATGTGAGGGGAAGGGGTATCCCAATTCTCCTGTGGATCGAGGGCGAGGGCCGAGGGCGAGGGCCGAGGGCTAGGGCTGAATAGCATCAAAACGAAGATTTTCCCGGACCTTACTTGCTACCAAGGGGTAGATGGATTTTTCCCAGAATTCAGTGCAAATACCAGCAAATAACATTTCGACAGTCACATTTGTGTTATATTCCGTGTTGTATTGCTATATATAATGCAACCGGGTGCACTTGAAAAAGTTTTTTTGAATCGCTAATTTGTCATCGTGCATTAGTATCGTTTATAGCGGGACGGTCTGCATGTGATAGTCCGTCATTTACCATCGATATATATTACGTTTTGTGTTGCTAATGCAACCCGGGTGCACAAGTTAAAAGACAAGCGGTGGACATCACGACGTTTGCAGACGGCATTTTGGAATGTTTGTTTTGTCGCTTCTGCTGACGTAGCAGTCAGCTAGCGACAACGTTTGATGACGTAGCGGCAATTGAGTGCTGTCCCATTTCTTAGGGGTTTATCGTCGCCCCTAGCCCTTGGCACTCTGTTTTGAGGGGCAGGGGTAAAAGCAAATTTATACTGACTGCGGAGTGTCCGGTGTCCGCGGTGTTCACGGCTAGACCGTTCTCTCCGCAGAGGCACATCCTTTTATGGTAAATACGGTAGGAGTGCAGCGTCTGCAGAGAGCGGAGAATCTCCCTCCAGGCTCCCGTTGTGTTTTTAGCAGGGATGCAAATGTCACATCAGTTCTTCATCAGTGTGTTCCTGATTTATATCGGCGAATAATCAATCCTAGTGCAATTGTAGGCTATTTTCAGTTTGTTTTTAGCAAGTAAGTTTGTTGTCTTCTTGTTTTTGTGCTTTGCATTACATTTTTTCGATCTCAAATCGTTTTTATTGACGTAGTAAATTGTAGGCTATTCACTCTAAAATGGGCTCCCTCATGACTGAGAAAAGGATCATGTTGCTCCCTCACTCATGTGGCGATGCTCAAACCCGTTCATTTTGCACTGATTTCGCCGGTCACTTGGTGGAGGCTTCTTCCCTATACAAACCATAGCAAACATTAGCCAATCATAGCCTCGGAATTGACTGCACGAGCTCGCGGCGTGCTCTGCGGAGTTAAATTTTTTGGGAGGAGCGCGGAGCTCCGTGCAGTCCCTCCGCAGAGCCTGTGCGGAGCGCCGCGCTCGCCGCACAGAGCCTCCGCTCCGCGAAAACCGGACACTCCGCAGTTAGTATGAATTAGCTTTAAGGGGTAGGGGTACAAATGAGAATTGGGATTGGGGCCTAAACACCAGCCTTGCAGCAGGTGTAAGTTAGGGCCCATAGAGTTAATATGGTGGCTTCTGTAACTGGCTGCAGGTTCCTTCCAGTCTGGGTGAGGAAGACAAGGGTTAAACACACACAGCAGAGGTGAATGTTGATGATGGCGCGTGGAGATCTGCGTTAAGGCAGAACAACACAAGGAGGTGTCTGTACACACACACGGCCCGATGACTCAGCACGTCTGAGTCCATGGTATATTTAGCAGGACGACATGTCGGTCTGGACCGTCCGCGTCGCACACTGACGCACCACGACGAGCCGGTGTGTCACAAGACCTCTGCTCCGCTCACACACACACACACACACACACACTCACTCACACACTCACTCACTCACTCACTCACTCACTCACTCACTCACTCACTCACTCACTCACTCACACTCACTCACACACACTCACTCACTCACTCACTCACACACATGAGCACAGGGAGGACAGAGGAGAGCACTGCTGGACTGTGGGGAACCTTTAACACCTAGTTTTGGTTTCACTACGGTGGTACAGCTACTCTGATTAGGGCTGCAACTATTTTCATTATTGATTACTTTACCGTGTTGTTGTTTTTTCCTTCCATTATTCGATTATTCGTTTAGTTTATGAAATGTCTAAATGAATGAAAAATGGCCATCACAAGCCGGAGACCAAACAAAATGACCCTTCATTTGGTTTGACCGGCAGTTAATTTATGATACGAAGTGAGGAAAATCAAACGGATCTTAGCCTTTTATGAAGCTGTAGCCGGTACATTTTTTGGTTTAATTGGTTAACATTTTTAAATAATAATTGATTAACTTTCTGTCGATTTGATACGTTAATGAAAGAGTAATGGCCATTAAGGAACACACAATCAAGGCTGAGGTTGCTCAAGCCCAAAACATCTCGCCACAAGAACGGCTTCTTCCCAACTGCCATCAGCCTCATCAACAAGGCCTGTAAGCCCCCTCTACCAAGGACTCTAGCAGTAGCACTAGAGCCCGGCCGATACTGGATTTTTGATGCCGATACCGATATTAGGGAGTAAAAAAATTCCGATACCGATAATATCGGCCGATATTCTTTTTTTTTTCTTTTTTTTCTTTGGTTTTTTATCAAATTTTTATCCCCCATTAGTGCTCATTTTTAATTTATTTATCCTGGTTGCTGCTCCACCCTCTGCTGATCTGGGGAGAGCCGAAAACTGGCTCCATGCTTCCACATGGGCAGTTAGCCAGCCGCTTCTTTTCAACTGACAGGGGAAGCTTCACCGGTAGGACATAACACATGGGAGGATCACGCTATTCCAACGAGTTCCCCGCCCTCCGAACAGGCGCCCTTAACGACCAGAGGAGGCACCACATCAGCAACCCTCAAATATCAAACACTTGACAGAGATATGAGTTGACGTGAATTGAAATATGTAATGTAGGCAGGATATTTTACAGTTTATTAATAAACTCAATGCAATGAAACGCTAAACTTAACTGGGAATTTAATAATTATAAATAACTAGAAATATAAAAACACAATAGAACAAATAGTTAAGAAAAAATATTAAATATACACAACATGCTGTCTATAACTTAAAAATATCGGGAATATCGGCGCACCATATCGGCCGATACGATATATCGGCTATCGGCCGATAATATCGGCGAACCGATATATCGGTCGGGCTCTAAGTAGCACCCCCCATATCCCCCGCCCCCGTCACGACCACACCCGCCCCCGTCACGACCACACCCGCCCCCGTCACGACCACACCCGCCCCCGTCACGCGTCAGTTGAAAGTAGCAGCAGCTGGACTGCATTCATTACAGTGATGTATCATAACTGCCTCTCTCACCACAACATTTCACTCTGTTCATTTACTGCACATTATGATCCTCTCTCCTGACATCCAGTATCTCTCTCTCTCTCTCTCCCCTGCAGTAGAGACAGAGGAGGGCGACGGCTACGAGACGGACCACCAGGACTACTGCGAGGTGTGCCAGCAGGGCGGCGAGATCATCCTGTGCGACACGTGTCCCCGAGCGTACCACATGGTCTGCCTGGACCCCGACATGGAGAAGGCCCCCGAGGGGACGTGGAGCTGCCCGCACTGCGTAAGGGACACCACGCTTTGACCTGTGAACAAGCGTGTATTTCTTTCCGTGCTGCATGTATGGCCCATCTATGAACCTGGGCGAGAGTCTGGTTCCAGCCGTTTTACTGCATCTGGTGGACATGGGGCTTAAGGGGCAGCAGAATTTCTGCAGGTCCTTGAAAAAGTTGTCAAATCAACAATTATTAGGCAATGCTACAACTTAATGAATATCACTGCTAACATACACTTAGCAAGGCCTCATCCTCAGCAAAGAGTTAAACCCATAAGCCGGCATTCAGCCAGAAACCTGAATTATTTCACACTCGACGTTTCAACTCATCGGAGGCCTTTTTTTATATAAGGAAATTAAAGTCTCAATGAAGCGGCATTTTGAAAAGTATCTCGCATCCTGAATCTGAAAAGCCAAAATACCTTTTTCTGTTTTATTGAGATGACTCACCACCACCTCTCCCTCTCCCTCTCTCTCACCACCACCTCCCCCCTCTCCCTCTCTCTCTCTCCCCCTCTCTCTCCCTCTCCCTCCCTCTCACCACCACCTCCCCCCTCTCTCTCTCCCTCTCTCTCACCTCCACCCTCTCCCTCTCCCTCCCTCTCAGGAGAAGGAGGGCATCCAGTGGGAGGCCCGGGAGGAGCCCTCGGAGGGCGAGGAGGAGACCGCCGAGGCGGGCGAGCCCGAGGAGGACGACCACCACATGGAGTTCTGCCGGGTGTGTAAGGACGGAGGGGAGCTGCTGTGCTGCGACACCTGCCCCTCCTCCTACCACATCCACTGCCTCAACCCCCCCCTCCCCGAGATCCCCAACGGAGAGTGGATCTGCCCCCGCTGCACGGTGAGGCTCGCCTGGGCATCGGACCCAACAACCATGGCCAGGCTGCATTTATTATGTTCTATTCTTTTTATTTGACTAAAAGTGACACTTACTTTGAAATACGAACGGCACTCTGCTTTGAAGGCATTTATTCAACTAGGAAACTGGGAGAAACTACCTTTTTTTTTTCCTGAACTCATCCTTGTCCTCTTCTCCCTACTTCTACTTCCACCACGTATAGCCTCAGCCAGGAGTCAGCATCACAATAACTGTATTGATCCCCAGGGGGAAATGAGGTCGTGCTACAGTTGCTCACACTCAAGATAGGGAAGAATATAAACATAGAGACATTATAGGAAACATAGAATAAACCAAAAACACAACAATAAAACAAACAGAATAGGAGTGTCACAAATGTGTGCCTCAGTAACAGGAATGATTTATTACATCATCGTCATCATCATCATCATATAAAAGGGAGCAAGTGGGCTCTGTTTGTTTGTGTTTTTGTCCCACTGGATGATGTCATAGGCATTGTGACATCATCCGTGATGTCATAAGAGCATGTCATTGCTCGAGTGGCATCGCTGACATCACAATCGCTTGAGTGACATCACTGATGACATCACTCGGACAGACACCGCCCACTTAGCCAATTTGAACTAAGAAAGGGAGATGTGTTTTCTTTCCCCCGTTCCCCCTCACTGGATTATATTGTATTCAGGCAAATAGGTTGTTGGACTCTAGCAGTTGGTTAATCCCTCTCAGGGATTTCCCTCATGTTAGAGTGGAGGCAGTGTCAGACTGAAGAAGGAAATGGTTTAATGAGTTGACAAATCAGTCTGATATCAGGCTACGGTGAGTCGACCAATAGACCGCTGCTCCTCCCAGGTTTCACACTTAGACGCTGCCTAGGTGAAGTCCAGGCCAAAAGCAGAGAGTCTGATGGGAACACATCTCCAGAGACCAGTAGCTCTGTTGAGTGAAAACAAATGCTTAGCGACTAGCAAGATGCATCAGTTGGCAGAGGTGTGACCAAGTCAACTCTGCTCCAGTCCCAAGTTAGTCCCCAAGGCAAGTGTCCAGTCTTAAATGTAGAACAGCGAGTCAACTCAGGACTAGGACTTGTCAATGCAATATGGTTAATTTCAGGGATGCAAACTAGTCACCTTTAAGTGACAGCCACCTTGTTCATCCCAAAACAGGAGGATTTGTGAGTGGGTTCATGTCTGCCCTGGTACCTGTCAGCTTTTTCCTCCATCCATCACCTAGCACCCCTGGGTTTTAACCCATTGATACCTGATGCAGCATTTGTGTGTGTATCCCTTTAAGACCGCGTGATGCGGTTCCCGGTCTTAAAGGGATACACACACAAATGAGGGATATACGGTACACGCAAATGCTGCATCAGGTATCAATGGGTTAATAGGGTAAAAACTTGGTAAGAGCATCATGAGTTTTGATTTCTATAAAGAGTTTCTTCATTAAATTCAACCATGCCATACACATTCAGAAAACAGAATTTAAATTCAGTCGTCTGCTGGTACTAATCTCATCAACTTCCAATGTCAGTTGTGGAAAGTCGTGGAGAAGTCACTGAATTTGCCATCGAGGACACTTCCGCCACTGTAACGTCTGTAACGTTTTGTCGCAAAGCCGAGACTAGAGATGAACCCGTTTTCTCCCCTCCTCCTCCCCAGTGTCCGGGCATGAAGGGGAAGGTGCAGAGGATCCTGACGTGGCGGTGGGGCGAGCCCCCTCCCGGCACGCCGGTGGTCCGCCCCCCGGACCTCCCAGCCGAAGCCCCCGACCCCGCCCCGCTGCCAGGCCGGCCCGACAGGGAGTTCTTCGCCAAGTGGTCCAACATGTCCTACTGGCACTGCTCATGGGTCTCAGAGCTGCAGGTGGCTGGAGTGCACGCACACGCACACACACGCACGCACACGCACACACACGCACGCACGCGCACGCACACACACAAAAGTGTGAAAACAAGCAAATCTCATTTTGGACGATCTTTCTCTACTTCCTATATTTGCGAGGACATTTGGGTCTGATACGTATAGAAATACGTGATGTAAACGCAGACCTTAAGAACTTACCTGTTGACCTCATAACAGGTCAAACACTAAAATAAGTCAATATTCCCAAATCATCACAATGACACGTGGCTCATTGGTTAAACACATGGCCCAACCCCCCCCCCCCCCCACACACACACACACACGTGCGCACACACAAACATTTAGCTAGTGTAAATTCCATAAATCAATTAATAAATTAGCATAACAGTTATTAACTGCATGTAGCCTTTTAAAAACGTCATCTTATATTTGAGGTGTATCCAGACTAGTGTAAACGGGAGGTAAGACAACATTCAAAGGTTCTGCAAAAAGCTTGGGATTGCGAAATTACAGGAACCCTGGAAATCCAATTCATCTATTCGCCAATAGACCAATTCTCTCTGATGATCAGTTGTGGAAAGTAATGTTGAGATATACACACAACTAATTCAGATCCCTCATTGCCCCCCAGCTGGAGCTGCACTGCCAGGTGATGTTCAGGAACTACCAGAGGAAGAACGACATGGACGATCCTCCACCCATCGACTACGGGGGCGAGGGAGAGCTCGAGAAGAGCAGCAAGAGGAAGAAGAAAGACCCTCTGTACGCCACGCTGGAGGAGAAGTTCTACCGCTTTGGCATCAAGATGGAGTGGTTAATGATCCATCGCATCCTCAACCACAGGTCAGCACGCGCACACACACTCACACACACACTCACACACACACACACTCACACACACACACTCAACCACAGGTCAGCACGCGCACACACACACACTCACACACTCAACGCATCCTCAACCACAGGTCAGCACGCACACACACACACACAACGCATCCTCAACCACAGGTCAGCACACACTTCACACTCAACGCATCCTCAACCACAGGTCAGCACACACTTCACACTCAACGCATCCTCAACCACAGGTCAGCGCACACACACACTCAACGCATCCTCAACCACAGGTCAGCACACACACACACACACTTCACACTCAACGCATCCTCAACCACAGGTCAGCACACACACACACACAGCGCATCCTCAACCACAGGTCAGCACACACACTCACAGACAGCGCATCCTCAACCACTGGTCAGCACACACACACACACACACACACACACTCACTCACACACTTGTGTTTGCGTGCCTTTCCTGCTTCCATTTGACGCGTTGCTTGTGCCCGTCCTAACCCAATGATGCTCCAAACATACGCAGGATACACGAGGCAGCCATTATGTGCACGCCAATGCGTAGGTAAAAGCTAATCTCTCTCTCGCTCTGTGTTTCCCTCTCTCTCTCTCTCTGTCTCTGTTTCTCCACAGTGTGGACAGGAAGGGTAGCGTCCACTACTTGATCAAGTGGAGGGATCTGACGTACGACCAGGCCACCTGGGAGGCTGACGACATGGACGTACCCGAGTTCGACCTCTTCAAAGTGCAGTACTGGAACCACAGGTGAGACGTGGATTCACACCGCAGCCGAACACCGACAACTGACGCTCCAAAAAAAAAAAAAACTCCCGTGCCGCTGTACCCCGACAAGTCACATTTCAACTCTGCGTAGAGGGGTCGCAGTTTGGAATAAATGTTCTCATTCAGCAGATTCATCTCCCTCCTTAAATGCATTTCAAAGACAAACCAGAGTGCAAACAGCTGCTAGTGTTCTTAGTTAACACGTTTGATCACCTACTAATAATGTATCAATAACTGGTTTACTAATCACTGTTATGTAAATACATTTGATAACTATCTTCCTTGTAGTAACTACTTAAATAAACGAGGTTTTGGCCACACGTACAGACCCTTTTACAGCCGACGTCACAGGGGTAGTTGCGCACATCGCGGTATGCACGACTCTGTGGAACTCAAGCTGAAATGAGGGAGATCCCCGGAATACAGGAAGAAGACGTCTTGTGCCGTATGCGTCTAGACGCTGGACATTCCCACTAGGAATATGACGATGTGCGGCACTGCAACTTTGGCGATGCATTGGCTCCTAGACCCATCCTGACAGTGAGTACGGGTCAAGAAACCTCACCCCATTGAAAGAGTTATAGCTTAAGGCCTAAACATGGTCGTCCGTCAGAGCCTCGCCCCGCCCTCCCCGTAGGACGGCGGGTGGACCGCCGTCCTACGGGGAGGGGCCGCCGTCGGCTGACGGGGGCTGCTCGAAAATGTGACTTCACGGCGACGATACGTGCGTGACGACAGCTGCAGGAGAGTTGTGATTGGCCGTTGCCTTGGCTCTTCGTCGTAAAGTCGCCTTTCAAAGCATGATGTTAGATTATAACAACTAGTTGTGTGGCTTAGCCTTCCCAAATGTTGAGGGTCGTTTTTTAGAATTTAATACATAGAATTGGGAACGTTACATTCAATTTCATTCAGACTGCCTGGCACACAATCTCCGCCATTTTCACACGGAGCTTCCGCGGGGGGGGGGGAGGGGGGGCGTAGTGGCGTCCGAGCATGTGGGGCTCGCTGGCGCCGCCAGACGGCGAGACGGCTCCAATTCGAGGCGGACGGACGACCATGTTTAGGCCTTTATTTGTGTCAGATAACCTGTCTGTTGCTGGCGAAGCTTTAAAATACGTGGAGGTGGCGTCGGCATCTTCCATATTTAGTTTCTGCAACGAATTTGGCTCTGCCCATGAAATATGTCATGCTGTTTACAAACTGTAAAAGGGTCTATACATTTATGTCCCTGCCTTTCTTTAGTAATTCTCCTAATGTAACTTAAACATACAACCTTGACCAACCCATATCGTGTGTGTGTGTGTGTGTGTGTGTGTGTGTGTGTGTGTGTGTGTTGCAGAGAGTTGATGATGGGAGATGAGGGTAAACCGGGGAAGAAGATGAAGATGAAAGGCAAGTCACGGAAGCTGGACCGGCCGCCTGAGAACCCCGTGGTCGACGTAAGTCCTCTCTGTCTTTGATGTAAATAAGACGCAGTCTATTTGGGGAGCGACATCTGTTCACCTCATTTTAAAACAGGTAAACATGAACATGTGTGGTGTCACTTACTCGCTTCTCCAGCGGCTCCTCCTCCTGACTTTCTAGGGCTGTCAAAATTGCCCCAAAATCATATTCAAATATTTCCCTCTAAACAAAACATATTTGTTCGAATAATATATATACATTTTCATTTGAATATTCTTTTAATTTTTATATTCAAATATATATTTGAATATAGAATATTCTTTGACAGCCCTATGACTTTCAGAAATGGGAATAGACAAAAGTGCTAATGCTGACGCTGCTACTAGGCAGTTAGTAGCTGACAGGACTATGTCAACAACAATGACTGTAATGACGCTGATCGAAGGGTATGTGGACATTTCTGACCTCCCGCTGCATTTTATACTCTTGTATCGGTCGCACCGGTATATAAGACACACGTCACTTTTCAGAGGGGGGGGGGTCTTAAAACGGCATCTTATATACCAGGTTTTACGGTACATTTTTCTGTTGAGATGTTTCCGGTGAAGTTGAAATGTACTGAGAAAGCTGAGAGACCCATTTCTTTTGATGAAAAGCTGTTCATAAATTGGACTTTTCTCCCCGTCTCTCACCTCCCCAGCCGACGATCAAGTTTGACCGTCAGCCGGACTACCTGGACAGCACGGGGGGTACGCTGCACCCCTACCAGCTGGAGGGGCTGAACTGGCTGCGCTTCTCCTGGGCTCAGGGCACCGACACCATCCTAGCCGACGAGATGGGCCTGGGCAAGACCGTCCAGACCGCCGTCTTCCTCTACTCGCTCTACAAAGAGGTGAGTGTGTGTGAGAGACGGGGTTACGCTCCTCTACCTGCTCTGTGTGTGAGTGTCTGAGAGACGGGGTTACGCTCCTCTACCTGCTCTGTGTGTGAGTGTCTGAGAGACGGGGTTACGCTCCTCTACCTGCTCTGTGTGTGTGTGTGTGTGTGTGTGTGTGTATATTACCGGTAGTCATATTTACTCACCAAGCCAGGATGAAGTGAAATGTTGACTTTAAATTTGATCGTCTCCACTTTTTAAATTTAATTAGTTAAAAATGTTGTTTCAAACCGTTTAATTTGAGTTTGTTTTTATGCCGTTTTTTGCCTAGGAATAATGATTAAGCCTTCCTCTGTGTGACTGTGCAGCCTCCTACAGGCAGCTGTCATCCTATTGGCCAACAGCCATCCAGCCATTTTGTATAAGTCAGGTGAAATCTGACGACATTAAGCTGGATCTCTAAGAGCAAACACTCAGTAATGCAGATCACACAGGCAGCTGCTGCCACCCAGGGGTAGGAGGCCAGAATACACTTCCTGTCAGAGCACAGAGGGAGCTGGCAGACTGACAAAACGATATTGAACTACATTTAAGCTTTCATTTTTTTAACGATGATTTGTAGGTTTTAAATCTGTTTACTTGCTAATTAAGTAATTTGCAGATTGTATTTAAAATGCACAACCCTAGGAAATCTTCCATTACGGATGTGCAGGAATACATGGCATTATTTTTGAATGATTTGATGTTTTTCATTCATTTTGGGTAAAAAGCATAACCTGAAGCTTATCAGGATTTTTCTTTTTACCCATTTCAACTCTTACATGAGCTGCTCTGTTGCATAATATTAATTTTGCGCCGTCAGTCATTTCAAAAGTAGCCCTCAATTTTGTCAAATAACTGATGCCTCATTCTGGAGTTAAACTGTTCAAATGCTGATTCTAGAGCTGCGGAAATAGACCTTTTACTATTTATTCCTTTACATTATGGACTTTATTGCTCTGATCCGCCCCCTTTATTTCAGTTAATGTCAATTTGAAACACACTTGATATCTGACATGAAATCACAAAATGGATGTGTAATGCTGGTTTGTCTCCTGCAGGGCCACTCCAAAGGGCCGTTCCTGGTCAGCGCCCCGCTCTCCACCATCATCAACTGGGAGAGAGAGTTTGAGCTGTGGTCCCCCGACATGTACGTGGTGACGTACGTCGGGGACAAGGACAGCCGAGCCGTCATCCGAGAGAACGAGTTCTCCTTCGAGGACAACGCCGTCCGAGGAGGGAAGAAGGCCTTCAGGATGAAGGTGAGACAATTTGACAACTGTGTTTTTCAGGTTTAGAAAAAGTGATGGAAAAAGATTTTGGAAATTGTCTGTTGTCTTTTTTTTTTCAACTGCTAACAGATGTTTTCAGTCTGGAACTCAAAAGTTGAGGAATTGCGGAAAACATTTCAAAAACAAACTGGATGATTCTCTGCCTTGGCTGTTCAGAAATGATCAGAAAATGCACGATTTTGACGCAATGTTGTCAAGTGTGTTTTTGTGACATCATCCCGTCCTCTCCTTGTGTCTGTGAAGCTGTTTGGATTCATTATTTGACCTCTCCTGTGTTCCCCGTGTTCCTCTCCCGCCAACAGAAAGACGCGTCGGTGAAGTTCCACGTCCTGCTGACCTCCTACGAGCTGATCACCATCGACATGGCTGTCCTGGGCTCCATCGACTGGGCCTGCCTGGTGGTGGACGAAGCCCACAGGCTGAAAAACAACCAGTCCAAGGTGGGGATTTTCAGTCTAAAGCGGTCTGGTTTCTCTCCTCTGTAGTTTGTCAGTCTAAAGTGGTCTTGTTTCTCTCCTCTGTAGTTTGTCAGTCTAAAGTGGTCTTGTTTCTCTCCTCTGTAGTTTGTCAGTCTAAAGCGGTCTGGTTTCTCTCCTCTGTAGTTTGTCAGTCTAAAGTGGTCTGGTTTCTCTCCTCTGTAGTTTGTCAGTCTAAAGTGGTCTTGTTTCTCTCCTCTGTAGTTTGTCAGTCTAAAGTGGTCTTGTTTCTCTCCTCTGTAGTTTGTCAGTCTAAAGTGGTCTTGTTTCTCTCCTCTGTAGTTTGTCAGTCTAAAGTGGTCTTGTTTCTCTCCTCTGTAGTTTCAGTCTAAAGTGGTCTTGTTTCTCTCCTCTGTAGTTTGTCAGTCTAAAGTGGTCTTGTTTCTCTCCTCTGTAGTTTGTCAGTCTAAAGTGGTCTTGTTTCTCTCCTCTGTAGTTTTTCACAGTCTAAAGTGGTCTTGTTTCTTACCTCTGTAGTTTGTCAGTCTAAAGTGGTCTTGTTTCTCTCCTCTGTAGTTTGTCAGTCTAAAGTGGTCTTGTTTCTCTCCTCTGTAGTTTGTCAGTCTAAAGTGGTCTTGTTTCTCTCCTCTGTAGTTTGTCAGTCTAAAGTGGTCTTGTTTCTCTCCTCTGTAGTTTTTCACAGTCTAAAGTGGTCTTGTTTCTTACCTCTGTAGTTTGTCAGTCTAAAGTGGTCTTGTTTCTCTCCTCTGTAGTTTGTCAGTCTAAAGTGGTCTGGTTTCTCTCCTCTGTAGTTTGTCAGTCTAAAGCGGTCTTGTTTCTCTCCTCTGTAGTTTGTCAGTCTAAAGTGGTCTTGTTTCTCTCCTCTGTAGTTTGTCAGTCTAAAGTGGTCTGGTTTCTCTCCTCTGTAGTTTGTCAGTCTAAAGCGATCTTGTTTCTCTCCTCTGTAGTTTGTCAGTCTAAAGCGATCTTGTTTCTCTCCTCTGTAGTTTGTCAGTCTAAAGCGATCTTGTTTCTCTCCTCTGTAGTTTGTCAGTCTAAAGTGGTCTTGTTTCTCTCCTCTGTAGTTTGTCAGTCTAAAGTGGTCTGGTTTCTCTCCTCTGTAGTTTGTCAGTCTAAAGTGGTCTTGTTTCTCTCCTCTGTAGTTTGTCAGTCTAAAGTGGTCTTGTTTCTCTCCTCTGTAGTTTGTCAGTCTAAAGTGGTCTTGTTTCTCTCCTCTGTAGTTTGTCAGTCTAAAGTGGTCTTGTTTCTCTCCTCTGTAGTTTGTCAGTCTAAAGCGGTCTTGTTTCTCTCCTCTGTAGTTTGTCAGTCTAAAGTGGTCTTGTTTCTCTCCTCTGTAGTTTTTCACAGTCTAAAGCGGTCTGGTTTCTCTCCTCTGTAGTTTCAGTCTAAAGTGGTCTTGTTTCTCTCCTCTGTAGTTTGTCAGTCTAAAGTGGTCTTGTTTCTCTCCTCTGTAGTTTGTCAGTCTAAAGCGGTCTGGTTTCTCTCCTCTGTAGTTTCAGTCTAAAGTGGTCTTGTTTCTCTCCTCTGTAGTTTGTCAGTCTAAAGTGGTCTTGTTTCTCTCCTCTGTAGTTTCAGTCTAAAGTGGTCTTGTTTCTCTCCTCTGTAGTTTGTCAGTCTAAAGTGGTCTTGTTTCTCTCCTCTGTAGTTTGTCAGTCTAAAGTGGTCTTGTTTCTCTCCTCTGTAGTTTGTCAGTCTAAAGTGGTCTTGTTTCTCTCCTCTGTAGTTTTTCACAGTCTAAAGTGGTCTGGTTTCTCTCCTCTGTAGTTTGTCAGTCTAAAGTGGTCTTGTTTCTCTCCTCTGTAGTTTGTCAGTCTAAAGTGGTCTTGTTTCTCTCCTCTGTAGTTTGTCAGTCTAAAGTGATCTTGTTTCTCTCCTCTGTAGTTTGTCAGTCTAAAGTGGTCTTGTTTCTCTCCTCTGTAGTTTGTCAGTCTAAAGTGGTCTTGTTTCTCTCCTGTGTAGTTTGTCAGTCTAAAGCGGTCTGGTTTCTCTCCTCTGTAGTTTGTCAGTCTAAAGTGGTCTTGTTTCTCTCCTCTGTAGTTTGTCAGTCTAAAGTGGTCTTGTTTCTCTCCTCTGTAGTTTGTCAGTCTAAAGTGGTCTTGTTTCTCTCCTCTGTAGTTTTTCACAGTCTAAAGTGGTCTGGTTTCTCTCCTCTGTAGTTTGTCAGTCTAAAGTGGTCTTGTTTCTCTCCTCTGTAGTTTGTCAGTCTAAAGTGGTCTTGTTTCTCTCCTCTGTAGTTTGTCAGTCTAAAGTGGTCTTGTTTCTCTCCTCTGTAGTTTGTCAGTCTAAAGTGGTCTTGTTTCTCTCCTGTGTAGTTTGTCAGTCTAAAGCGGTCTGGTTTCTCTCCTCTGTAGTTTGTCAGTCTAAAGTGGTCTTGTTTCTCTCCTCTGTAGTTTGTCAGTCTAAAGTGGTCTTGTTTCTCTCCTCTGTAGTTTCAGTCTAAAGTGGTCTTGTTTCTCTCCTCTGTAGTTTGTCAGTCTAAAGTGGTCTTGTTTCTCTCCTCTGTAGTTTCAGTCTAAAGTGGTCTTGTTTCTCTCCTCTGTAGTTTGTCAGTCTAAAGTGGTCTTGTTTCTCTCCTCTGTAGTTTCAGTCTAAAGTGGTCTTGTTTCTCTCCTCTGTAGTTTGTCAGTCTAAAGTGGTCTTGTTTCTCTCCTCTGTAGTTTTTCACAGTCTAAAGTGGTCTTGTTTCTCTCCTCTGTAGTTTGTCAGTCTAAAGTGGTCTTGTTTCTCTCCTCTGTAGTTTGTCAGTCTAAAGTGGTCTTGTTTCTCTCCTCTGTAGTTTGTCAGTCTAAAGTGGTCTTGTTTCTCTCCTCTGTAGTTTGTCAGTCTAAAGTGGTCTTGTTTCTCTCCTCTGTAGTTTGTCAGTCTAAAGTGGTCTTGTTTCTCTCCTCTGTAGTTTGTTAGTCTAAAGTGGTCTTGTTTCTCTCCTCTGTAGTTTGTCAGTCTAAAGTGGTCTTGTTTCTCTCCTCTGTAGTTTGTCAGTCTAAAGTGGTCTTGTTTCTCTCCTCTGTAGTTTTTCACAGTCTAAAGTGGTCTTGTTTCTCTCCTCTGTAGTTTTTCACAGTCTAAAGTGGTCTGGTTTCTCTCCTCTGTAGTTTGTCAGTCTAAAGTGGTCTTGTTTCTCTCCTCTGTAGTTTGTCAGTCTAAAGTGGTCTTGTTTCTCTCCTCTGTAGTTTTTCAGTCTAAAGTGGTCTTGTTTCTCTCCTCTGTAGTTTTTCACAGTCTAAAGTGGTCTTGTTTCTCTCCTCTGTAGTTTTTCACAGTCTAAAGTGGTTTTGTTTCTCTCCTCTGTAGTTTTTCACAGTCTAAAGTGGTCTTGTTTCTCTCCTCTGTAGTTTGTCAGTCTAAAGTGGTCTTGTTTCTCTCCTCTGTAGTTTGTCAGTCTAAAGCGGTCTGGTTTCTCTCCTCTGTAGTTTGTCAGTCTAAAGTGGTCTTGTTTCTCTCCTCTGTAGTTTGTCAGTCTAAAGTGGTCTTGTTTCTCTCCTCTGTAGTTTGTCAGTCTAAAGTGGTCTTGTTTCTCTCCTCTGTAGTTTGTCAGTCTAAAGTGGTCTTGTTTCTCTCCTCTGTAGTTTGTCAGTCTAAAGTGGTCTTGTTTCTCTCCTCTGTAGTTTGTCAGTCTAAAGTGGTCTTGTTTCTCTCCTCTGTAGTTTGTCAGTCTAAAGTGGTCTTGTTTCTCTCCTCTGTAGTTTGTCAGTCTAAAGTGGTCTTGTTTCTCTCCTCTGTAGTTTGTCAGTCTAAAGTGGTCTTGTTTCTCTCCTCTGTAGTTTCAGTCTAAAGTGGTCTTGTTTCTCTCCTCTGTAGTTTGTCAGTCTAAAGTGGTCTTGTTTCTCTCCTCTGTAGTTTGTCAGTCTAAAGTGGTCTTGTTTCTCTCCTCTGTAGTTTCAGTCTAAAGTGGTCTTGTTTCTCTCCTCTGTAGTTTGTCAGTCTAAAGCGGTCTTGTTTCTCTCCTCTGTAGTTTTTCACAGTCTAAAGTGGTCTTGTTTCTCTCCTCTGTAGTTTTTCACAGTCTAAAGTGGTCTTGTTTCTCTCCTCTGTAGTTTGTCAGTCTAAAGTGGTCTTGTTTCTCTCCTCTGTAGTTTGTCAGTCTAAAGCGGTCTTGTTTCTCTCCTCTGTAGTTTGTCAGTCTAAAGTGGTCTTGTTTCTCTCCTCTGTAGTTTGTTAGTCTAAAGTGGTCTTGTTTCTCTCTGTAGTTTGTCAGTCTAAAGTGGTCTTGTTTCTCTCCTCTGTAGTTTGTCAGTCTAAAGTGGTCTTGTTTCTCTCCTCTGTAGTTTGTCAGTCTAAAGCGGTCTTGTTTCTCTCCTCTGTAGTTTGTCAGTCTAAAGTGGTCTTGTTTCTCTCCTCTGTAGTTTTTCACAGTCTAAAGTAGGGATGTCACGATACCAAAATTATGAGTTCGATACCGATACCTGCCTAAGTATCTCGATACCGATACTGAAACGATACCACGGCAAAAAACTAAAACATCAGGAAAAGTATTGGAATAAATAGAGGGGACAAAACATGGAACTTAAAACTTATTTTATTGATTTAACAAGGTAATGCACAGCCATGTAGTCATTTTACTACATGCTGGTAGTACTGCCACCACGTGTGGCGCTGAACATGCTAGAACTTTTATTATCTAGTGTAAAATTAACATAATCTCTCCTGTAAACATATTTTAAAGGAATGTCAACCGTTTAAACTTATAAATAATATAAATAAAATATATTTTCACACAGCTGCTACACTATTATAGCTATTTGTTTTATCCAAAAAAAGTACTCTGTACTTGCAGCTCCTAAGCTTCATTAACATGAAGTGCCTGATTTATGGTTAATCTAGTAATATATATTATTTTCACACATAAATGTAGGCTATTGAAATGTAGGCTTATTATGTGGTGTATTCCCAGCCCCCCCCCCCCCCCCCCATACGTGTAGGCTAGGTGTTTTTTACAATGAATTCGTATATCATTAATAATTGGGATTATTGTAAATATTAGGATAGGTGAGATCAGATGACTGCTTACCATGTAAAAGCTTTAATAACACTGGCATTGAGGACCATAGTGTTATTAAATATTGTACATGGTATGCAGTCATCTGATGTCCCCTCCCCTAAACGTTACATGTCATGACTTTCTCCTTGGCAGAGATCTGTGCTCCAGCACATTGCCTCGTGTTTCACTGTAAACGAGTAGGCTATTGTGACAAGCGAACTTTTTCAGTGAAACAAGTTCGCTTGTCACACAATACTCGTTGGACTTATTTGAGGGCATGTATGTTTATCGTTCACGTTCGCTAACCTGTCGGTCTTTAAACTCTTTGAACAGGTCGGGGTGCCTGTCGGCAAGATGTTTAGCCAGGTTCGATGTGTTTGATCCTTTCGCTTGCGTCACGTTGAAGCACCTTTTACACACTGGTTTGGATGTGTCCACGGGCTTGCCTTCGCTGTCGGCAACGTAAGCAAAATATTTCCATATTTCGCTTCGTGCATCTGCTTTTTCTACAAGCGTTGGTCGGCTTGCAAGACTAGAAGAAGCCGCTGCCATTTTCGCTGCGTCTGTCCTGTGTGTCGGGGTGCTGTAGTGAGGACGACTGTGGCCAGAGAGCGAGCAGAGAGGGAAGAGAGGAAAGTCGACACGCCCCCACATGAAGCAGAGCTTTTTTTCACTTTTCACGAGTCACCATTGGTTCAAGGCAAGGCTGTGTTGCCTTCACGTGAGGTGGGAGACAGGCTCTCAACTGTAATGCCGCTGTGTCTCTCTCCTCCGCTAACAAACACCACGGTCGCACACTGACGCAACCCATGACATTTTTTTAAGTATCGGTACTAAATTAACGTGGTATAGTATCCTTTTTAACGGCAGGGAACCGCGGTACCATACTAATACCGGTATACCGTGCAACCCTAGTCTAAAGTGGTCTTGTTTCTCTCCTCTGTAGTTTGTTAGTCTAAAGTGGTCTTGTTTCTCTCCTCTGTAGTTTGTCAGTCTAAAGTGGTCTTGTTTCTCTCCTCTGTAGTTTGTCAGTCTAAAGTGGTCTTGTTTCTCTCCTCTGTAGTTTGTCAGTCTAAAGCGGTCTTGTTTCTCTCCTCTGTAGTTTGTTAGTCTAAAGTGGTCTTGTTTCTCTCCTCTGTAGTTTGTCAGTCTAAAGTGGTCTTGTTTCTCTCCTCTGTAGTTTGTCAGTCTAAAGCGGTCTTGTTTCTCTCCTCTGTAGTTTGTCAGTCTAAAGTGGTCTTGTTTCTCTCCTCTGTAGTTTTTCACAGTCTAAAGTGGTCTTGTTTCTCTCCTCTGTAGTTTGTCAGTCTAAAGTGGTCTTGTTTCTCTCCTCTGTAGTTTGTCAGTCTAAAGCGGTCTGGTTTCTCTCCTCTGTAGTTTGTCAGTCTAAAGCGGTCTGGTTTCTCTCCTCTGTAGTTTTTCACAGTCTAAAGTGGTCTTGTTTCTCTCCTCTGTAGTTTGTCAGTCTAAAGTGGTCTTGTTTCTCTCCTCTGTAGTTTGTCAGTCTAAAGTGGTCTTGTTTCTTACCTCTGTAGTTTTTCACAGTCTAAAGTGGTCTTGTTTCTCTCCTCTGTAGTTTGTCAGTCTAAAGTGGTCTTGTTTCTTACCTCTGTAGTTTGTCAGTCTAAAGCGGTCTGGTTTCTCTCCTCTGTAGTTTGTCAGTCTAAAGTGGTCTTGTTTCTCTCCTCTGTAGTTTTTCATAGTCTAAAGTGGTCTTGTTTCTCTCCTCTGTAGTTTGTCAGTCTAAAGTGGTCTTGTTTCTTACCTCTGTAGTTTGTCAGTCTAAAGCGGTCTGGTTTCTCTCCTCTGTAGTTTGTCAGTCTAAAGTGGTCTTGTTTCTCTCCTCTGTAGTTTGTCAGTCTAAAGCGGTCTGGTTTCTCTCCTCTGTAGTTTTTCACAGTCTAAAGTGGTCTTGTTTCTTACCTCTGTAGTTTGTCAGTCTAAAGCGGTCTGGTTTCTCTCCTCTGTAGTTTGTCAGTCTAAAGTGGTCTTGTTTCTCTCCTCTGTAGTTTGTCAGTCTAAAGCGGTCTGGTTTCTCTCCTCTGTAGTTTGTCAGTCTAAAGTGGTCTTGTTTCTCTCCTCTGTAGTTTGTCAGTCTAAAGTGGTCTTGTTTCTCTCCTCTGTAGTTTTTCACAGTCTAAAGTGGTCTTGTTTCTCTCCTCTGTAGTTTGTCAGTCTAAAGTGGTCTTGTTTCTCTCCTCTGTAGTTTGTCAGTCTAAAGTGGTCTTGTTTCTCTCCTCTGTAGTTTGTCAGTCTAAAGCGGTCTTGTTTCTTACCTCTGTAGTTTGTCAGTCTAAAGTGGTCTTGTTTCTTACCTCTGTAGTTTGTCAGTCTAAAGCGGTCTTGTTTCTCTCCTCTGTAGTTTGTCAGTCTAAAGTGGTCTTGTTTCTCTCCTCTGTAGTTTGTCAGTCTAAAGTGGTCTTGTTTCTCTCCTCTGTAGTTTGTCAGTCTAAAGTGGTCTTGTTTCTCTCCTCTGTAGTTTGTCAGTCTAAAGTGGTCTTGTTTCTCTCCTCTGTAGTTTGTCAGTCTAAAGTGGTCTTGTTTCTCTCCTCTGTAGTTTGTCAGTCTAAAGCGGTCTGGTTTCTCTCCTCTGTAGTTTTTCACAGTCTAAAGTGGTCTTGTTTCTCTCCTCTGTAGTTTGTCAGTCTAAAGTGGTCTTGTTTCTTACCTCTGTAGTTTGTCAGTCTAAAGCGGTCTGGTTTCTCTCCTCTGTAGTTTGTCAGTCTAAAGTGGTCTTGTTTCTCTCCTCTGTAGTTTTTCATAGTCTAAAGTGGTCTTGTTTCTCTCCTCTGTAGTTTGTCAGTCTAAAGCGGTCTGGTTTCTCTCCTCTGTAGTTTGTCAGTCTAAAGTGGTCTTGTTTCTCTCCTCTGTAGTTTTTCATAGTCTAAAGTGGTCTTGTTTCTCTCCTCTGTAGTTTGTCAGTCTAAAGCGGTCTGGTTTCTCTCCTCTGTAGTTTTTCACAGTCTAAAGTGGTCTTGTTTCTCTCCTCTGTAGTTCTTCCGGGTGTTGAACAACTATCCTCTGCAGCACAAACTACTGCTGACCGGCACGCCGCTGCAGAACAACCTGGAGGAGCTTTTCCACCTGCTCAACTTCCTCACGCCCGAGAGGTTCAGGTGAGCCGCCCGTCATCTGGCCTCTGTTGGATCAAATGTTTCTCAACAGGAGGAAAAGAACATTTTCTCTAGCTTTCCTTTGACAAAAAGCTTGCCATTAGCTCCAATTTGAAGCCATACTTAGTGTGATTTCTGGGCATTTTCTTGAGGCTTGTGGCAGTGATGTTGCCAGGGTGACTTTCAAACATGATGAGGGCTGCAACTAGAGATTATTGTCATTAACGGCGATTATCTTCTAGAGTAATTGATTAGTTGTTTGGTCGATAAAATGTCATAACATGGTGAAATATATCAATTACGGTACTTTTCCCCCAAAGCCCAAGATGACATCCTCAAATGTCTGAATCTTTTGTCGTGACCAACAGTCCACAACCCAAAGACAATCAGTTTACTGTCATAGAAGGCTAAAGACACCAGAAAATATTCACATAGAAGAAACTGGAATGAGAGAATGTTTTTTTGTTTTTATTTTTGTTTTTACAAATAAAAGTGTTAAAAAAAAATTCTCTACACGATTAATCGGTTATAAAATAGTTGGCGATTATTTATCTGACGGTCGACTAATCGTTGAGCTGTGAACATAATTGTTAAACGTGGCACATAAAACTTGGACCTTCAGATGGTGTCATGAACTGTTTGGCTGCAGCCAACTCTTCAGCACCAACAAAGAAGAAATGTTCAGCTGCAGCCAACTCTTCAGCACCAACAAAGAAGGAAGCGAGGGGAACGTGGGCAACATTGACCGACGTTTGTCAGATGCCGGAGGTGTGTCTGGTGTTGAATGCAGGGGCACTGACTGTAGTTGACCCTGTTCTCCTCTCTGCAGTAACCTGGAGGGCTTCCTGGAGGAGTTCGCCGACATCGCCAAGGAGGACCAGATCAAGAAGCTGCACGACATGCTGGGTCCTCACATGCTGAGGAGGCTGAAGGCCGACGTCTTCAAGCACATGCCCTCCAAGACCGAGCTCATTGTCCGCGTGGAGCTCAGCCCCATGCAGAAGTGAGTCTGGGAGGGAAGCTGTGGTGCGAGAGGAGGGATGGAGTTGATGTTAGTTCTCAACAGCACTTTTTAGCCGCGGCCACCAGCTTTATACGTAGGTCACTCGGTTGGTTGGTCGGCCGGTCCGCAAAAATGTCACCACCCCTTGGTGGCCACATTTTGTGCCCTAGGAGGCTGAAATCTGGTGTGTGTGTCTGTGTGTCTGTGTGTCAGTTGGCTACAAGGGGGTCGTGGGGGGAAAAATGTCTGAAATACAGGGTGACAGAGGCAGATCCTGCACCTGCCATCTTGCATTTGGGAAATGTGTGGTGGGGAGAGAGAATGCATGGATGCATGTGCGTACATGGTCGCAGCGAATTCGTGCTCGTTTCTGTCGCTTTGCGTCGAGATAAGGCGAAAGAGTTGTTTCCATGCCCACTAATAAGCCAACATAAACGGCACAGAGAGATTTCCTTGGTTAGATTAATTATCATTATGATGATAAACTCCATTGCCACAGCATGTTATCACCCCATCGTTCAAATTATTTGGCGCACATTTAGGTTCATTCTGATTTATGTCCGTTTTTTTACATCTGGGCATGATTACGAATATAACCGGATGGGAACCCTCTTCCCTGAAAGCAGTTGTCACTTCAGTTTTTTTCAGTTTCAAAGTTTGTCAAACTAACTAAATTTGTTAAACCAGACCGTATGAAAATACATACCGCACCATGTTGAAAATCCAAAACAACTGGTCAGAAGTTCCTTAAAGCCCCATTCAGCAAGTTTTCCAAGTTTTGCTATTGGGGAAACTGCGCCCTCTGCGTGCAATGGTATCGATAACGATATCGCCGTTCAAAGTCAACAAAACACAGCGCCAGAAAGCTCTATGTACATGTTGTGACATCGGGTACTCACCACGTGATGAAATAATAATCCATAGTTCCGTGAAACATCATTTTCGTAGCAAATCCGAATCGAGTTACTTCCTGAAACAACGCTGCCGCTGTAGAGCGCATGCGCACATTTTTTTTTTATTGCGGGACGTGGCAGACAAACTGCTTAGTCCCAGGACTGGCCAATGGAGGGGGGTGTGGGATAAATAAAGGCGAGAGTCTCCCTATTACAAGTCAATCTACCATGTCCTATGACTAAAAAGCTCTTATAAAAAAATGTCAAAAATCTTACTGATTGGGGCTTTAAGGAAAGAAATCTGACTATGAAGGATTTAAAGTAAACCGTGGTTTTCCTCGTTAGCACAGTACATGAGTGCATGTAGACACAAATGATTGCCATAACCTGATTATTCCCAGTTAGTGGGTTATTATTGTGCATGTGAATGCGCTCACTGAATATTCTACATGGCTCAGTCTCATGTAGAAATGATAGATTGGAATGGAAACTGCTGAAAGTGAATGAAGGGAGATGTGTCTGAAGGAGGCTTACAGTGTGGGGGATCAAGTAGAAATGGGTTGATGGATGTATTTGTCATTTCAGGAAGTACTACAAATTCATCCTGACGCGAAACTTTGAGGCACTGAACACCCGAGGAGGAGGCAACCAGGTCTCCCTGCTCAACGTCGTCATGGACCTCAAGAAATGCTGCAACCACCCCTACCTCTTCCCTGTGGCCGCTATGGTACGACCTGACACAGAGCACAACATGCAGGGAGAAACCATTATAGTGTAGAGGGGAGGGGGGGATTTTAGATTGTGTCTCATGGGTGACGATTGAGCCGTTTTATCCGAAAATCAGACATACCAGTGTTTTAAATGTATACATGTGTATACGGTATACATGATTTATGCTTGAAAATGATTGAAGACACAAAATATTGGTATTTTTTCTTGTAAAAGAGAATGCACTTCAGTCCAAAATCATAACACTAATACAGACTGGATTGTATAGATTTGAGAGATATTTAATTTGAATACAATGAGTTTCAGGTAATGTTTTTTCCTAAATGGTATATAGATTTTTCGTAGAGATGGTCTATTTATAATGGATTGCCTTATATGGTGAAATATTTTCCAAATCTTGCCCTTTTTTTGTTGCATCCACCCCTACCAAAGTTAACTTGTAGGCTTCCACAGTTGTACTGATGTCAGAACCTTAACGTTTGACTGACGGATCCCAACAGGAGGCTCCAAGGATCCCCAGCGGGATGTACGAAGGCAGCGCGCTCACAAAGGCTGCTGGGAAACTCATGTTGATGCAGAAGATGCTCAGGAAGCTGAAGGACGGAGATCACCGAGTCCTCATCTTCTCTCAGGTGAGACAACCCTGAATAGAATCCTACGTCTAGAACGTTAATGAATAGAATCCTACGTCTAGAACGTTAAATGATGATTATGTATATTTCACTTTTCAAATCAGAATCAATGAGGCAAAGCAGTCATACATTAGATGTTGAATAAAAGAATACGATAAAGTAAAATATAGAAGTTAAAACAAATGTATACAAGAAGGTCAAATAAATAGACCCAGCTAAAGGGAAATGAGCAAATGGAATAAAGAAAGGAAATGGCATTTTGCTACATTAAAATAGAATTACCGTAAATTCCGGACTATAAGCCGCACCGGTGTATAAGCCGCACCTGCAAAGTTGACTGTTTTTTACATATATAAGCCGCACCGGACTATAAGCCGCGGGTGTTTTAATGGTATTTTTTTTTTTTTTTTTTTTTTTTTTTTTTTATTATTGTGTTTTAATGTTTAATTACCATATGTAAGGGTTCATGCACAGAGGGGATTGTCGGGAAAGAGATGGCTGTTTGAGGAAGCTCCCATTTATTAACATTTCAACAAAACAACATAACACAACACCACCTGTGTTTCTTTTTTACAGTGCACACAGTGTCATACAGTGTCATACAGTGTGGTGAAAAGAGGGCAAGAGAGGAAATTAAAACAGAAGTGGATTTATAGTTAGAAAGAGTGCTAAAGAAGAGAGAATTCCGTTTTTTTTTTTTTTTTTTCTGAAAAAATCCATAGATAAGCCGCACCGTTATATAAGCCGCAGGGGCCAAAAAAGGGGAAAAAAGCCGCGGCTTATAGTCTGGAATTTACGGTAACTTTATCGGCCTCTGTTGGCGACTGGTAGGAATTGCAACAGCATCGATTGAACTCGTCTGCTGCTCCCATCTTCCCAGACGTAATGCCTGGTTATTCATCATACAGCCCTCTACAGATGCATTAAGGTCATGTCGTTGTGGCTCAGTCAGATGTTTGTGATGCTGTTTGGTAACGGAGCTCCTCTCTTCCGCTGCAGATGACCAAGATGTTGGACTTGCTGGAGGACTTTCTGGAGAACGAAGGCTACAAGTACGAGAGGATCGACGGAGGGGTCACAGGAGGGATGAGACAAGAGGCCATCGACCGCTTCAACGGTGAGACCGGGGCTCACACACACACACACACGCGCACACACACACACACACACACACACACACACACACACACACACACGCACGTCTTTGTTTCACTCATGACTTTTGAATGGAAATGTCAGTGGTTGTGAATAACCGAGATGGATGGTTTTTGGTATCTGCTGTTTTGATATCGTGATACGAGACTAGATGTTCTCTTAGATTTTGAATATTGTGATCTGACATAAGTGTTTTCCTGCTTTTAAAGGCTGCATTACAGTAAAGTGATCTTATTTTCTGAACTTACCAGACTTGTTAACTGTTCTATGATTTCCCTTTACCCACCTGCTCATTATATCCACATTACTGAGGATTATTTATCAAAAAGTTCATTGTGTAAATATTTTGTGGGGAAAAACAATAGTCAGCCCTACAATATTGTCGCAATATCAATATCGAGGTATTTTGTAAAAAAATATTGTAATATTTGATTTTGTCCATATCGCCCAGCCCTACCTGTTTCTCTGTTGAAGCAAGTCAACTATAAAAACAGTCTTTGTTTTGTACCCCGCCTCAGCTCCCGGCGCCCCTCAGTTTGCCTTCCTGCTGTCGACGAGGGCCGGAGGTCTGGGCATCAACCTGGCCACCGCCGACACCGTCATCATCTACGACTCCGACTGGAACCCCCACAACGACATCCAGGTAGCCCCCATCACCTGATCACGCATCATACAGTGTCGCTTGAGCTACACTTCATGTTAAAGCAGCTACGAGCAAGATTTTCCATTGTTATTAAACAGTCAAACAAAATTGACAAACTAAATTTAATGTCGATGCATCACATCTTACCTGTAATAGTAGACGAGACCAACGCAGAGTAGTCTCGCTTGAACCCCGAGTGAATCGGCCAGTGTTAGTCTGTCTGTGGCCAGGGCAGATCAGGAAGTGAAATGAAACGGTTTGCAGCAGCCACTTGGGCCATAACCACAAAATAACTTCCAAAAAACCTGTTAGAATATAACGAGAGATGTTCGCGAGAGTAGCAAGCGTTCTCCTTGTTTATGATCTGTTGCTAGGCAGAGCGAAACAGCGGAAGGCAGGCAGCTGCGTTTCACTTCCGGGGTTCGCTTCCGGGTGTATCCGGTCCGCCGGTGGACAGATAGAGAGAGAGAGCCCCCTGGTGACGCGAGGTTAGACAGACACAGACTCTATAATCATCAGGAGAGCAATCTCCGATTCACACGGCTTTGGTCTCAGCTACTATTATAGGTCAGATGTGATGCATCAATATTGTAATTATACTGTTTAATAACAATCGAAAATCTTGCTCGTAGCTGCTTTAATTTCAGTAGTCAAATTGGTCTTATTTAATTCTAAATTACATCAAAAAGGGGATGAAATGTCATCTGTTGACTATGGACACCCCGTCTTCTTTGTAAACGTATTGTTTGACAGTGTAGATGTTTTCATACGGACTCCTCTCCTCCTCTGTGTCCAGGCGTTCAGCAGAGCTCATCGTATCGGTCAGAACAAGAAGGTGATGATCTACCGCTTCGTCACCAAGGCCTCTGTGGAGGAGAGGATTACTCAGGTAAGCAGATCAGATACATACACAACCCAAACTGTCCGGGTAGTGCACTGCTAAATTCCCTGGCCTACCAACACGAGGGTCGCAGGTTCGAGCCCCCATGTTACCTCCGGCTTGGTCGGGCGTCCATACAGGCACAATTGGCCGTGTCTGCGGGTGGGACGTCGGCGTGAGGTTATGTGTCTTGCTCGCTGCACTAGTGCCTCCTGTGGTAGGTCGGGGGAGCCTGTTCGGAGGGTAACTGGAGGAATAGCGTGACCCTCCTGACAGTGAAACTCCTCACTTTCACGTGAAACGAAGTGGCGAATCGGAGGAAGCATGTGCTTGTCTACAACTCTCCCCAGATCGGCAGAGGGGGTGGAGCAACGACCGGGACAGCAGGGGGAATTGGCCAAGTACAATTGGGGAGAGAAAAAATTAATAAAAAATTAATCAAAAAATAATTTGAAATGAGGAATGGATAACATTTTTAGGTTCCGAATATAACCCCAGCTGCATATACAGTAACACTACATTACAGCTACATTAGATGGAAGAGCACTTGAGACAGATGCCGAGCAAAACGATTTTTTCTTTTTTTCCTGAGCCTTCATCACTTCATCTCCTCCGCTCTTCCCTCCATCCAGGTTGCCAAGAAGAAGATGATGCTGACCCACCTGGTGGTCCGTCCCGGCCTGGGCTCCAAGACGGGCTCCATGTCCAAACAGGAGCTTGACGACATCCTCAAGTTCGGCACAGAGGAGCTGTTCAAGGATGAGCTTGAAAGTATGAAAGGTATTAACAAATGGATGGAGTGCAGGGTTCCCACGGTCATGGAAAACCTGGAAAAGTTATGGAATTTCAAAATCTTTGTTTTCCAGGCCTGGAAAATGAATGGCATTAGTAAAAGCATGAATCCTTGAAAAGTTTTGGAATGTCCTCCATGAAAATGTGTGGCAACCCTGGAAGTCAGGAACTCTTGACCGATGTTCCCGTGTTTTCCCAGGAGGAAAGGAGAGCAAGGAGGAGGACAAGGACAGCAGCGCCGTCATCCACTACGACGACAAGGCAGTGGACCGCCTGCTGGACCGCAACCAGCAGGCGGACACGGAGGACACGGAGGTCCAGAGCATGAACGAGTACCTGAGCTCCTTCAAGGTGGCCCAGTACGTCGTGAAGGATGAGGAGGAGGCGGTGAGTACCATCGTCTGACCGGGGTCTGCCTAGATTTCTTCTTCAATAGTTTCTTCAACGGTGGCGAGAACGCCTTTAACAAACCTACGCCCCCTTGTGTCATGTTACTGTAAGTGATGCTCTCCCCACATGATCCTCCGTAGTGAAACAAACTGCAGATACAGAGAATCACCTTGGTACCATGGAGAGAGCTTTTGAAAACATTGAAAATGGATGTCCCAGGCCAGCAACGTTTCATTATTTCATTCAGGTTTATCCATTTAACAAGCACACAGCCTCTGCCTGTCGCAGACTTCTGCACAAAGCTCCGCCCTAAAGACTGTGGATTTAGGTTTGCCACGGTAGCCAGTGTTACACGGTGTTATTATTATGGAGGAACAAATGAAAGAAAAAAACTCCACCTGCTCGTGCCAGTTTCGGCGTGCGCCAGGGTAAATTACAAGCGCTCCCTCTGGGCTGGATGCTAACTTAGCGTCGATGCTAGCGGGACTTTTAGCTGTGGCAAAGGCACACGCTACTATTGTCATTGCTTGCTTGCTGGTAATGTTAATCCCATGTCAGAAAAAGTCTCCAGATTTGTCGCTAACGTTAGTCTCTTTTGAGAAAGATTGTCACCAGGAGGGTCTGAAAAGTTGTCTCTAGTCGGATGCGTCTTGTGAGGCAGCCAGTGTTGTGACTGTGTTAGCGTCCAAGCTAACGTTACACAGCAGCGGGGAGGGGCTGACTGACTGGACCATGAGGACAGCTGATGCCTAGTTGGCCATTTTCGAGGCACGCTTTGCAAATGCAGAATAACGTTAAAATACAGAAAGTATTCAACTCTTTATTTTATGATCGCATTTAAAAGCCCCCGTCACCCCAGTTCCGAGGGCAATTCTAGATTTTCCGGAGGCATTTTGCCGCTAATTTCCTACCCTACTCACATCACATGTACATGTTGTGATTCCTGTACTCAACCACGCCATGAAATTATAATCCAAAGTTACGGGAAACGGTTCCCTCTGGAACCAAAAGTTACTTCCTGGTTCCCTCTGGAACCAAAAGTTACTTCCGAGTTCCCTCTGTAACCAAAAGTGACTTCCTCGCTTGCCTGAGGCGCGTGCGCTGTGTGCAGTCCATCAGTACGGCGCATGCAACTCTTTTTCTTTGGTTAACTTGATGAATCTTCTTTATCTTTATTTGTTTCTCTCCACCTTCCTGTCCTCTCCGTGCCGTCAGGAGGAGGAGGTGCAGCGTGAGATCATAAAGCAGGAGGAGAGCGTGGATCCAGACTACTGGGAGAAGCTGCTGCGGCATCACTACGAGCAGCAGCAGGAGGACCTCGCCCGCAACCTGGGCAAGGGCAAACGCATCCGCAAGCAGGTCAACTACAACGACGGCTCGCAGGAGGACCGGGGTGAGTGGAGTTGCTGCTCACACACACACACACTGCTCACTGTCGACCTCGAGACGCTCTTGTCAGGAGCTGGGGGGAGGGGCTTAAGCTAACGGGCTTCAGAAACCTCTGCTCAAACCGACATCCCGTGCTAACAACGGACGAACACACGTCACCGCACCGCTTACAAATAGAAAGGTTTCGTCAGCTCTCGCAGACGAGTGGCCAACTGCGTTCGGCTCTTTATTTGAAGTCCAGTGGGTTTTGTTTCTGTTATTTGTTTTGTTTGTTTTGGACATTTGACTGCCTGGATGACAGAAATTTAAAACTTTTGAAGCAGCCTGTACAAATGTCATTGGCTGATAAATAGGGCTGCGTATCGCCACTGATTTCCTGATTCGATTCCGATTCACACGGTTTCAATTTCCGATTCAATCTCGATTCAGTTAGTGATATTTCCCGTTACAATAGTTTGAACAAGATTTGCTACTTAATAGGCTACCTTTAACAACAGGCCACAGACTATATTATGTCAAGGAGATAGTTTCTGCACAGAATCTGCAGTAACAGTTGACACACACGTGTCAAGCTGTACACCCTGCAAGTAATGTCTAAGAATGCAAAGAAATGTGACTGGCTCTTAAACTCGCATTCCAGGAAATATTGTATTTACCGCAATAGCGTAACTGGCGCGCACCTCAGAGAGCCTGGTTGTCAGGGGTCGCCCCTCGGAGATTCCAGGCCGACGGGCTGCACTCTCCGCCCGGCAACACAAAGGCAGCCGGCTGCCTGCGGCTCGCCGAGCTCCACTCAGCCACTAAACCTCGTGTCAGCAGGCTCTTCCCGAGGGGAGCGCCACAACACGCAGAATCCCACTCGATTTGGGGGCGGAAAACACGCCAGGATTGGCCAAAGCCCAATCCAGTCCCCAGAATTGTCAAATAAAATCATCGACATGCTACTATGACCCGCCTCTCAACCTGTCATCTCAGACAAGTTATGTTTTCAGTCTGAAACGGACTCCGACCCACGCGCCACTTGGGCTCCGTTGGGTTCATTTGGTCTTTAATACCCTCATTCTAACAACCTGCATCATCACCAGCATTACGAGCAGTCTGTAGTTAAGGACATTTATGTGTTTGGTTTGTAGCAGCTGCTCTCATCCACAGACAGTGACTTATGATAACAGTTGAGGCTTAAATTTAGCCTGAACAGTTGGAGTTTAAATTCCATATCGGCCTACTACACTACCCATAATGCACCACACAGGGCCACCATGATCTTAGTCTGTTGGAGCAGGAGGAGGAAAATGCCGGCCCCTGCCCACACACTGTGGATCACATAATAACAGCCTTGTGTGTGTGTGTGTGTGTGTGAGAGAGAGAGATATGACTGTGTGTGTGTGTGTGTGTGTTCAGCCGGGTTTCCTGTTTGCTGTGGTGTGTTTGTCCACTGACGAGGTCTGAACACACCCTAACAGACACACACACACACACACTCTCTCACGCGCTCTCTCTCTGTTGTTTGACACTACAGCTACAAGTGAAACACATTGTGAGTGGTTTGTGTGTCTTTTACTTTTACATGCACATACTAGGGATTGGTCATGATTTAAAAGTTTTCAAATAGTCATTAAATTGTAGAAAATGTAGTAGTTGATGGAACTATCATTTTGTCGTAAAAAGTCGTTTTTCCCCCTTGTTTTTACCGGCACTTCTATCAGGGCTGATCAGACTTAAGTAGATGGCGTAGCTAGCTAGCTCTATGCTACGGTCCACCTATAGAGCTTGTTAGTAGTAAATATCTATGGATTGATTTAGCCCCAAACCGGTCCTTGTTTGGGGCTAGAGGTGAAACGATGGAAACATTTCATACCACGGTTATAGTGACCAAAATAATCACGGTTATCCGTATTATCGCAGTGTTGTTAAAATGTGCTGAAAAAGTACTAATACTCTCACAGAAATCATTTCTCCAAAGCTATTTTCACACATGAACTCCGGATCAGGTGAGGGTTGCCCCCCACTGAGCCTGCCCCGGATGATAGGTGAAGTGTACCCTTTCACACATGAGGCATGTTGCTTTCACACATGAGTAGCACCTCCGCAGAGTTTGTAAAGTAGAGAGGGGGCGGGGGTGGGGGAATTTGGGCATGACCACACGAGTTGTGAAAACTAAAAATACATAATGGGCGTTAACTGCCTAACATTCACGGCATATAATCGTTTGCGCATAACGTTAGTAAGTAATTAATTAAACAACCCTACAACTCACGCCCAGATGCATCGATTTCCTCGAGTCGCAAGCACTACAAACAAAACAGGTCTTTGCTATGTTCAGTCCTAAAATGCATCAAACCTACTAGAATTATACAGAATACAGGAAGCTAGTCGTTTTTACCTTCAAAATAAAATAAATGTTGTATTATTTAGTAACAAAAAATCTGAATGTCGACTCACTACGGGTTAAAATTGACTTTTCGAAGGGAGCAGATATTCTTCCAGTTTATCTCCGTTCTGTATCTTTCGAAACACACACAAAAAAACATTACACGTGCATTTACTTTATTTATTGCGAAGGTTATACCCGGAAGTTTTCGTTTTATACTGCCTGACTTGACGCTACTTGGAATTTGCGGTTCTGCCATTGAATCTTCACAAACGCTGTGTAAACGTGTAAATCAACGTGTAAATCAAAGACATGAACGCAACCAGATCCAGATACACTACCTAGCGATGTCCAATACTGGGAAGCGGGACGACCCTCGCGTCCAAAAATGCTTATTAAATGTGTGTGCTGTGCGAAGCTATGCAGACATGAAATCGGATCAGAGCCATGAGCCTTTCAATCCAGCAACATGGCACAGTCGCACACGGAGCAGGTTTGAGGCGCTTCATTCGAAAAACTTTGCATGATGTTTTTTTGCTGCTCATTCACATCGACTATTTATATAATAATAATCTGTCACGCTGGCTTTCTGTCTGTCCTCATGCACTCACGAGCTGACTACTTCACGGAGCTCTGGAGGGGGGGGGGGGGGGGACAATCCGCCCCTGTGTGTAGGGCAGGGGCTACACTTCCCTCCGGCTAGGATGAGGCTCGCGGGAGCGCGCATGAGCCTCGAAAATCTGTTCACACATGACAGCCAATACGGATGGCCTCTAGATAACTCCTGAATTCCAAACATGTGTGAAAGCAGCTCAAGGCTGTGCGTCTGCATCTCGGAGACGGTTGCCAACTTTGGTTGATGGACAGTATTTACCATGTTTTTCAAAGCGTACGGTTATCGCAAGGAATTTGATCACGGTTATCGTAAGGAATTTTTTCACGTTCTCATTAAAACCGGTTGTCGTTTCTTCCCTATTCGGGGCTAATCAAGCCATAGATATTTAGCCAGACTACGTAGCTGAGTTTTCAGCAGGCAAGTAGAGACTCGCAACTTCCATAACATCTCTACAAGTTAATGTCCTTATTCCTGTTTGAATGACAACAAGACGTATACAATTTGGTGCGTGCTTTTATTTTACGCACCGCAGTGTCCCTACGATTCTGAAGCCCGCAGACCTGGCAGTGTTTCACTAGGTTTTATCCAATTAGATGCGTTATGTAGTACTTCAGTGTGTGTGTTCTTTTTTTGTTTTGTTTGTTTTTTTTAAAGCTGCCATCCATAGGTCTGATTGGACAGTGGATTAATAATCCTGCTTTGTATTTTTTGGCTCCAAAGCCGATTGGCAGGACAATGAGTCGGACGGCCAATCGGATTACTCGGTGGCGTCCGAGGAGGGAGACGAGGACTTTGACGAGCGGACAGAAGGTGAGAAGTCTGCCTGTGCGTTTCCCCTCGTCACTAACTGATAACTCATAACTGCCTAACTGTCTCTTGTCCTTTCATGTGAAATGTACTGGAAAGAGCGCAGTGTCAATAGTTGAATATGTCTGTGTATATACAGTGTCTGTTCAGCTTCAGAGAACTTCACTGGCAGACTGAAGTAAAAACTTGATGCTGCTGTGCATTAAGAGAACGTAGTGAAGTCCTTGGGTTTCTAGGTGCTCAGTTGGAACAGGTTGGAACAGGAATCTAATCTATAGAAAATGGAGAAACGAGCTGCAAGACTGAAAACCTCCAGTTAGAAGTTCACTCTGGAGCTGTAAACACAAAGACCCATCCTCTCTGAATCCACTAAGGAGGGAAGAGACCCATCCTCTCTGAATCCACTAAGGAGGGAAGAGACTTCTCTCTGAATCCACTAAGGAGGGAAGAGACTGAAGACTTGCTATTTAAAAAGGTCTTTCTTGCCCTGATCAGTGCAGGAATGTAGCCAGGGGCAAGAGCCTAAATGAATGTAGCCAGGGGCAAGAGCCTAAATGAATGTAGCCAGGGGCAAGAGCCTAAATGGTAATAAAAGACAATAAAAAAAAGTGTAAAAACAAAGGGTGAAAATGTACAAGCCGCAGCAGCATTTGTAATAGTTGACCTAACCTCCTTCTCTCTGTGCAGCAGCAGCATTTGTAATAGTTGACCTAACCTCCTTCTCTCTGTGCAGCAGCAGCAGTTGTAATACTTGACCTAACCTCCTTCTCTCTGTGCAGCCAACTCTCGCCGGCCGAACAGGAAGGGCCTGAGGAACGACAAAGACAAGCCACTGCCCCCCCTGCTGGCCAGGGTGGGAGGCAACATCGAGGTGAGCACGGGAGCCTTTTCACTGCGTGTCACACCTCTCGTCTGTGACCATTTTTCAAAGCATCTCATCAGCTAACCTGGGCTCAGACTGTTTTCAGTTTGTTTTGACATGCCTGGTGTACTAAAGGGGTGGAGTTAATAACTTGGCCCAATGCATTGGGTGGCAGGTTATTTATAAAATCACAGTTAGAATGTTGTTCGACGTCCCCTTGGTCACGTTGGTATTTGTTTCCATAATTGAAAACTTACGTTTGTACTGTCTGATTTGCATTGATGCAGTAAACCCTACCCATTTGCTACTCGAAAGGGAATAAACCAAACGCTATTTAGATTTGCCGTTACCGTTTGTTGACCAATGTCCGGTTTGTGTGTTTGCAACCAGGCCTTTAAATATACATTTAATTTTCTAGCTGCTGACAGACAATAGTCCAGTTTGTGGAGGCTGTCGTTTATATTTGGTTGCATGTGTTTGACTGCTGCCTGCGTAACATGTCCCGGGTGTGTCAGTGCGGCCGGATGTCCTGTACGTAAGCACTGACCTTTAACCCCTGCCCGCTTGCCGCTCCCCAGGTGTTGGGTTTCAACTCTCGGCAGAGGAAGGCCTTCCTGAATGCAGTGATGCGTTATGGGATGCCTCCCCAGGATGCCTTCACCACCCAGTGGCTGGTCCGGGACCTGCGAGGGAAATCTGAAAAAGAGTTCAAGTAAGAAGCAGTGTAAAAAAAAAAAAAACTCTAAACTAAATTGTGTTGAGAAATTGGGGGAAATATTGTTAGTGAAGGTGTTCCCTTTTTAAACTGGTCTCCTAACCTTTTTAGACCTGCAATTGAATTTTAGTATTTAAGCTGGCTTTCTGAAACCTGAATTAACAACGTTGTTCCCAGTCGATGCATTTTGATTGATATTGCATGAAAACTAACAACTCTTTTCCTTTCATTTTCCTCTTCTCTCTCTCTCTCTTTCAGAGCATACGTCTCTCTGTTTATGCGGCATCTCTGTGAGCCGGGGGCCGACGGGGCCGAGACCTTCGCCGACGGCGTGCCCCGGGAAGGGTTGTCACGGCAACACGTCCTCACCCGCATCGGCGTCATGTCGCTCATCCGCAAGAAGGTAACGAGACTTTGTGACTTATTTCAATTCTTAGACGGTTGCTGTTGGATAGAAGGGAAGCTCTGGAGGAGGGAGAAGCCTGACTGGATTTAACGGGCCTGTTGTTGTAATGAGTCTGTTGACTCCTGGGCCATTGAAACATGCTAAAACCACATCACGTAATTACAAAAACTACAAATGAAATAACGATATCATTCAACAATGGAGAAATGCATGCTCATACATAATAAGAAGAAGAAGAAAAAGGAAAAAAATCCTGAAGATTGTAATGTTTTGCAAATGATTTGGCAGCTGTGAGTGAAAATTGACTTTGTTTATATTCATAACGAGCGACTGATTATTGATCCAAAACACCACTTTCAGTTTTCTGCCATTACACAGCCCACTTGCATTACCTTCGCCGCCCACCAGAGGGCCCCAGGCCACAGGTTGGGAATGTCTGACAACACATTTGTGTTTAGTTTAGGTTTCAGCTTTCTATCCTGACCTTATGAAAGTGCTTTGTTGAGTGATCCTGAGCTTGTGTGTGTGTGTGCTCCCGTCTCTGTTGTGTTTCAGGTCCAGGAGTTTGAGCACGTGAACGGTCAGTGGTCGATGCCCTGGATGGCCGAGCTGGAGGAGGCCAAGAAGGCAGCGGCTCAGCCAGAATCGCCCGGAAAAACCCCGTCCACCGGCACGCCCGCCGACACCCAGCCCAACACACCTGCGCCAGGTAACTAATGCCACTTTACCACCAACCACCAGGGTTACTTGACCCATGTTTCATGTCCATTCAACACAGGTTCATACCTGGTCGTAACAATTCAGATAGGAGCTGCGTTGAGATGCATAACAATTAGTAGCCTGGTTCAAACCGTCTGGATCCGTGAACTCACTTTCCGTTTTGTTTTGTGGTCCCGTCTGGCCTCGAGCCCGGGAAGGCGTTTTCAGAAACCACAGGGTGTATGGGGCCAATCAGGGACCTGACTCGTACTTAACATCGTCACCGGCCAATCAGGAACGCCGCTTGCAAAACAGTAATGGCTGCCTCCGGCTCGAGTGGTCGCGTCAATGCTTGTCGAGTTCACACAGCCATAAGTGCAGTTATTGCATAAATACTCGATAAACGACAATTAAACAAGAACAGGAGTACGCAACAGCGGAGTTTCTCAGCGGAAAATACGTTTTCGCCGTTCTTCCGAGTGGATTTGGATTTGACTGGATCCGACGCTGATTGGCTGATGGAATGAATACTTCCACCCACTGAAATGACCGAGTCCAGATGGAACCGCACCATGAAACCAAATGTGAGTTCAGGGTTCCGGGTGTTTCAACCAGGGTAAACAATTAGCGTGTTAGCATAACAAATGGCAACCCGGGTCATGCCATTCACACTGAAACCCATGTCTGACCCTGGTCCAACCCGGGTCATCCAACCCGGATTAACCCTTTCATACCCACAATCAACCTGGGAATAACCCTGGTTGGACGTCGGTGTGAAATGGGTAACACTCTCTCTCTCTCTCTAAAACGTGCAGTGACTGATGTTCTTTCTCTCCCTAGTTGACGACTTGACGAAGAACGACGAGGCAACGAAAGAAGGAGAGAAAGAGGTGAAGAAAGAGGCAGAGGTGGAGAAGGACGGCAAGGAGCCTGTCAAGACCAGCGATGAGGTAAAAACCCCAACACATCTACAGCGAGACACCCCAACTTTGAGTCACGTGGGTTTTGCCCACGGTTTTCCACAGCCACGCCCACTTAGGAGACTTGTGGCAGGTCCCGAGTCTATTGGAGTCAATGGGAGGAGTGAACATGATCTCAGATTATGATTCTTTCACCCCCATAGTCAACAAAGTAAACATTCTGCCCATTTTCCGAAGCCACATATCTTCTGAAAATTCGGACACGGAAAATGGCATTTTTCAGAGAAAATGTAATTTGTTCAAGACCTCTCTGTCTCAGCGACACTCTCACAACAGGAGCTCGCGTTAGCAGGGAGTGATTAGCTAAAGCTACATGTGAAGTTCATTGATGAAGGAGCTAAATATTGTGGTTGAAAAATTGAGCTAACGAGCAGCTTTGTGTTTCTATAATGTGGTTTGTGTGGAGTTTGGGAACTCACAATCTCTAGTTCAAGTTAGCTTGCTAGGTCGGCGCTAACCCCGCTTCACCAGGCTCAGTCCTCTCACAACATTAAGGAGAGCTGCTAGTACCATTTCTTACATTGTTGGAGCCTGCGGTGACGCATCTCGAATATTAACAATCTCTGATCTGATGGAAGTATATCAAATGTTGGCCCAAAGATTGGGGGGGGTTGGGGGTGGATCACCATCAGTATTATTTAAGTTAAAGGTTCAATAAATCATTAATTTTGAGACATTAGCATAATTACCTGCTTATGTTATGCTTATTATATGACAAATTTGCTTATTATTAGTGTCTGCATTTTTAGCATAGGGGACCGGAATTTGGGGATTCAAACCCCCAACCCTGGCTGTGTTAGTGCCTGTTGAGGTACACGAGACCTGGTCATGGTTAGGCAGGCACTAGAATTTTTTTGAATGTATTCCCCTCTTGGTCATCTCCTCCAGGTGATCGCCATCCCAGACGACGAGGAGAAGAGTCCGCCGGTGGAGAAGGAGAAGACTGAGGAGGAGAAGAAGAACGGGGAGGAGCCGATGGAGACGGACAAACCCAAAGCCAACGGAAAGGCAGAGGGGGAGGAGGAGGGAGAGAAGGAAGAGCAGAAGAAGGAGGAGGGTGAAGAGAGTGCTCAGAAGAGCGCCGCGGGAGGAGAGGAAACCAAGCCGCCGTCAGAGGACAAGACGGAAGCCTCAGAGGACAAACCAGACGAGACTGAGCCCAAAGGTAAGAGTTTTGACCCAGTCAGCTGTTTTAACGTTCCACACTCGTACTGTGATGAAGAGGAGAGCTGCAACCATTAGTCCATCAACACCAAATCAATCGCCAACTATTCTTTTTAGAATCAACCGCCTTTAGGTGAAAGTCACCTTTTTGTTCCTAAAATAGGGCACGTAATTATAATTTGTTTCTGCCCTAGTATGTACTGTATGTCACCTGTTCACTCTCCATGAGTTTGTATGTGTCACCTGTTCACTCTCCATGAGTTTGTATGTGTCACCTGTTCACTCTCCATGAGTTTGCATCCCTGAAAAATATTTTCTGGTGTCTTTAGTCTTCTATGACAGTAAACAGATTGTCTTTGGGTTGTGGACTGTTGGTCAGGACAAAATAAGACATTTGAGGACGTCATCATGGGCTTTGGGGGAAAAGTGGTCAACATTTGGTGCCAAGGGGCATCACAAGTCCAATTCATCGTGGTTTACAGCACTTGAGATAATTTCCTACAAATAATCTCTTCTGTTATTTCATGTGGACATCAGATACCAGTTGTGTACTTCAGAAAACGGTGTTTTTCTTCTTAGTAACCGGTGCAGAGTTTAGTCTCGTGAGCTCTGAATGTTAACGTTTCTCTCTCTCTCTCTCTCTGTCTCTCTCTCTCTCTCTCTCTGTCTCTCTCTCTCTCTCTCTCTGTCTCTCTCTCTCTCTCTGTCTCTGTCTCTGTCTCTCTCTCTCTGTCTCTGTCTCTCTCTCTCTCTCTCTCTCTCTCTCTCTCTGTCTCTCTCTCTGTCTCTCTCTCTGTGTCTCTCTCTCTCTCTCTCTCTGTGTCTCTCTCTCTCTGTCTCTCTCTCTCTGTCTCTCTCTCTCTCTCTCTCTCTGTCTCTGTCTCTGTCTCTCTCTCTCTCTGTCTCTCTCTCTCTCTCTCTCTCTCTCTCTCTCTGTCTCTCTCTCTGTCTCTCTCTCTGTGTCTCTCTCTCTCTCTCTGTCTCTCTCTCTCTCTCTCTCTCTCTCTCTGTGTTGGCTGTGCAGCAGAAGAAAAGAAAGAAGAAAAGACAGAAAAGATGGACACCGCTCCTGCTACAGAAGAAAAGAAAGGTACAAAGCTTTTAACCCGTTGCCGTTTCCTCTCATCTCTTTCTCATGGATAGAAGCCGCATAAGAGAGAATAGTTTAGGTCTGTAAGCGAACTTATGCAGGTGAGGGATCTGATAGACTAGTTTAGATCTGTAAGCAAAGTTACGCAGGTGAGGGATGTGATTTATTTAGACTAGTTTAGGTCTATACAAAAGGAGTCTCTTGCGCGTCAGCCCCTCCACAAAAGGAGGTCGGTGCTCTCAGGACAGGACAGTATCACGACAAAAGTTCAATGGACAAACCAAAGAGGATCCTGGAGCACACGATTCACTGGAAAATTGCTTTATTCAGTGACTAACGTTTCGACGCCTGCTGCGTCTTCATCAGAGGCAAACAGGACACCTAATAGTTTAGGTCTGTAAGCAAAGTTACGCAGGTGAGGGATCTGATTTTATTTTTTAATTTCTCGTTTTAACACACGATCCATGTCTTTCTCGATCTGCGTGGAGCAAAGACCTCTGCATGCATCGTGCGCCCGTGTCCAGCCGAGTGACATTTCTCCTCTTTCCCCCCAAAGCAGAGCAGAAAGAGGAGAGCGAGGAGAAGCAGGAGGTTCAGGTGTTGAAGGCAGAGGAGGGGCCCAAGCTGCAGAACGGCGACAGCAGTAAAGAGGGCGGAGCCACAGCGGCGGCAACGGCGGCCGCTGCCGCAGCCGCAACAGCAGCCACAGCAGCCACAGCAGCTGCTGCAGCCGCCATAAGCGAGGAGAAGAAGAAAGCCAAGACCAGGTTCATGTTCAACATCGCTGACGGAGGATTCACAGGTACCAACAGAGACATTCACGAGATCATTCTATTCACAGAGTATGATTATCATGCATCGTTTCATATTTCCCACACGTTTAACAGGGTTCAATAGGCAAGTCGTTAAAAGTCTGGAAGTTTGCAAAATGACATTTTCTGGGTCTTAATTTAAGTTTGGAAATGTTGAGTGCCAATACAGACTGCAGTACAGCCCAGTTTAATACAACAGTTTATTTGTTAAGGCCGCGCTCAGATTCAATCCGTCTAGACGTATTGTAGTCCGGCTGTAGTACGTCTAGACGTATTGTAGTCCGGCTGTAGTACGTCTAGACGTATTGTAGTCCGGCTGTAGTACGTCTAGACGTATTGTAGTCCGGCTGTAGTACGTCGTGGTGGGTGATGTGCGAACCAGGAAAAGATGTTTTTAAAAGGCTCTAGGCAATTTTTTTGTTTTCAATCAATGCAACAAGCATCGGATTGTGTTTGAATGGGTCCTTATTCTCACGAACAGAACACACAGCATTGGACCAACAGTTTTCACTCTCACTCATTTACTCACACAGTTTAAAGAGCATTTACAGTGTAGTTATTCATTATATCACTAATATGAGATTTGTACCTTTTGTTATGTCCATTCCTCCCCTTTGCCTTTCTGTCTTTCCTTCCTTGCTCCAATCTCCCTCCGCCTCGCTCTCTCTCTCTCTCTCTCTGTTTCTCTCCCTCGCTCTCTCCGTCTCTCTCTCTCTGTCTCTCCCTCCGCCTCTCTCGCTCTCCCTCCGCCTCTCTCGCTCTCTCAATTCAATTTCAATGAGCTTTATTGGCATGAAGAAACTTATATTGCACAAAGCCAGCAAATATAAACAATAGTTCATATTATTATTATTATGACTTCTCTCTGCAGAGCTGCACTCCTTATGGCAGAACGAGGAGCGTGCTGCCACGGTTACCAAGAAGACCAATGAGATCTGGCATCGTCGCCATGACTACTGGCTGCTGGCTGGCATCATACAGTATCCTTTTCCCGCTCTGTCACCTTTGTGACTCGTGGAACTCTGAGGGGGGAGGGGCTTCAGAGGGATGTGTTGGGTTCTCCGTCGGCTTATGATGCTGCCGTCTCAAGGTATTGAACAGACGGCTCATTTCTGGGCTGTTTTGGACTGGGAACTGATCATTTAATTTCTCCAGTGGTTCTCCAAACGTTTTCATGTCAATGACCTGAGAGCAGACACAAATGAGTCATGTGCATGAGAAAGCTTGTTAGACACACATAGTGTGTATAAACCAAACTACAGGTGCTGGTTAAAGTGCTGGAGTTGTTTTTCCTGTACCAGCTATGTACCAGCTGCTGTTGCTTACAGTCAGAGAAAATACCCGCAAAAGAAAGATGGCGACAGAAAAACAAGCTTATGGATCAGAATACACTTTAAATTGCTTCAAATTCATTGTCTAATAGCATCATCATCTCTGTATTTTATTTTTATTACCACCACAGGGAATTTAAGCCAGGTGGTAGGCGAGTGCTTTTACCTACACTACCTGGACGGCCCCTATATTTTATTATTTGAGTCGGCCGTTGACTCAGGCGATACTAAAGTAAACCTCGGGACAGTTTTGTCGTTTCCTTGACCGCGGCTGCTCCAGACACGGCTACGCCCGCTGGCAGGACATCCAGAACGACGTGAAGTACGCCATCCTCAACGAGCCCTTCAAGGGAGAGATGAACCGAGGGAACTTCCTGGAGATCAAGAACAAGTTCCTGGCCAGGAGGTTCAAGGTACGTCTTGAGGAGACGATCAGGAGACGTTGAGAAAATGTGCTGCAAATGTTCGATAGCGGTTGTGACGGCGTCGGCGTCGGCTCGTTACCTCTTGGAAAGTCGTGGCATTCTACATCAGGGCCATGGTGATGTAAACAATTATCTTTTAACTAGAGCTGCAATGAGTAGCCAATTAATCAATTAGTTGATCAACAGAAAATGAATGAGTGATTACGAAATTAGTTGTTTACACTATAAAAACAAGCGTGAATTCGCAATAGCTGCGAGCAGATATGCGAATTTGTGGGACGACATTGTGATGTCGTCCACTCCATTGACATTGATTTTGTGGACCCCCTCTAATGCTCGGATGTAAACAAACCAGGCGTAGTCAAAGGAGTCGAAGGGAGATGGCATCTCATAAAAACAGCGCAGTTTGGCAGCATTTTGATCCAGTCAATGAAAATATGGTTGTATGTAGACTGTGTCAGATAAAACTGGCATATAACGTTAACCACTCGACCGACATTCGGCACAGGCGTGCGGACGCAAGTTTAGCAAGACGCTTCCTCTCAACTTCGTTGAGGGCAAAGGCTTCCGAAAGTTGAACTATACTGTATTTAGCCTGAATACATGGTGCTTGGGTGAGTTGTTGGGCAATGTTCATAAACGGCACAAGATGATTTTGGATATTGACGATTATGACGAACGTAATTAACGGAGAGTGTGTACTGACGTATTTGTCGTATAGCTGCACGCAGATTACCGTGACACCCCTACAAACAACTAATTGAGGAGTCCAGAAAGTAATCAACAGATAGATGGCTAATGAAAAATGTAACCCTTGCCCCCCCCCCCCCCCCCCTCCCTCCCCAGTTGTTGGAGCAAGCCTTGGTGATCGAGGAGCAGTTGCGTCGTGCCGCCTACCTCAACATGTCGGAGGATCCCTCCCACCCCTCCATGGCCCTCAACACCCGCTTCAGCGAGGTGGAGTGCCTCGCCGAGTCCCACCAGCACCTCAGCAAGGAGTCCATGTCCGGGAACAAGCCGGCCAACGCTGTGCTGCACAAAGGTAACGTGGCACCCCCCCAGGGCACAGCCAGAGTTGAAACCGCTTTCTGTTACTGGTATTTGAGAAATTAAGAAATTATTATTACTACTAATTATTACTACTATTACTTTATTATTATTGATTAATTTGAATGTGATCTCTTGTTTTTGGTTTTGTTTTTATGATCTGTAGAGCGCTTTATAAACGTAGAAAATAAATTATTTTCTCTCCCTCTGTCTCTCTCTCTCCCTCCCTCTGTGTGTGTGTGTGTGTGTGTGTGTGTGTGTGTCTCTCTATCACTCAGTGCTGAAGCAGTTAGAGGAGCTGCTGAGTGACATGAAGGCGGATGTGACCCGCCTCCCGGCGACCATCGCCCGCATCCCGCCGGTCGCCGTGCGACTCCAGATGTCAGAGAGGAACATCCTGAGCCGGCTGGCCAGCAGAGGGCCTGAGACACAGACACAACAGGTACACGCATGCACTCACACACACACAGAGCCGAGGGAGGTGCACTCGTACTCGTAATGTAGACATGGCCTAACTCATTGTAGGCCACTGTACTCATGGTAGATGTCGCTACACAAAACTAGACTAGAGATTTAGCACAAATCTGTAACATTTGAACACGATGCCGATTGCTTAGATGTATTCATAGAAACGATACTTTGACATGGATGTGTCGGGTCTGACTGAGTTTTCTAACTGGCTTCTCTTATTTTCCTCCTCAGATGTCACAACAGTAGCCTGAACCTCGGATCGCCCCGCCCCTTTTACCTCGTACACCCCGCCCCCTGCCTCACCTCAACATTCCTGATTGGTGCACAGCAGATGACAGACGACTCGCCCAAGCTTGAAGCCACGCCCAGTTCACATCCACCCCCAAACGGACTTTGCAGAGTTTCTAGATGGATGAAACCTTTCCCCTCCCCAAGTTTGAGGCTGTGGACATAAAAGCTATTTTTTTTTTTTTCCTCCTTTTTTCAAGTTCTGTATTAATATTATTGATATAATGTTATTATGATGGTTTTTTGGGACCTAAATAAAAAATGTAATAAAGGATTGGAGTTTGTTTTGTCAGTGGGGAGAAGTGATAGTTTATATAGTCCAGGGGATGGTGTTTTCATAAAAGCATGAAACTTGGTATACTTGTATAGTTTGGGGCTCTGAACATTTTCACATGTGGAGGCATCGCAAAAATCCTTGTGGCGGCCAGTTTTTCCTTCCACCATAAGCAAATTATGGATTTTGTAGCATTCATTGATTGCCTTTATTAATCCCACAGTGGGGAAATGTACTCGTTACAGCAGCTCTCACAAGGAAGAGATAAAAAAAATATCTCCTGACGCAAACATAACACAGAAAAGATGATGTATACCCACATGTTTTCATGGTCAAGGATTACAATAGCATATACACCAAACTATTGAGTTGAAAAGTTATGGTGAATTCAGTGACATTCTTAGAAGAATTACAATTAGTCCAGGTGATGTGCCAAATTTGTGTAGATGTGCAACTATGAAACTTGGTACACTTGATGATGTATATTCGTGTCATTGTCATCCTTGTCCCGGAAAACGGGTAGACGTCACCTTTTCTGTGTCATGTTTGGTTCCGGAGATGGGATACATAATGCTTATGGTGTAAAGTAAAATGGCTACCACGAGGCGTCTTTGTGATGCCTCCACTGAAAATGTTCAGAGCCACACACAAGTACGCAAAGTTTCATGCTTTTATGAAAGAGTGAGCACTTCACCTACAATTTGGCATGTATTGCATCTGGACTATAGGCCTGTAGTGATTTTTATCCCGTGTCCATTTATAAAGTGTATATATAGATTATATATATATACACACATACGTATATATATATATATATATATATACATACGTGTGTGAAGGCAGAAGTTCTGTTATTGTTAATCACATATGAATAATTCCATCCATAATTTGTTGCTGTAATTTATTTTTCTTTTCCTAACTGATTTCTATCTTCTTCCTGTCATGAAAAATGGATGCAGGAGTTGAATCCACATAAGATTTTGATGCTTCGTCAGCACAACATTCTCTGGTTTCACTGTGACAGAAATAGGGCAGCATCTCTTCAAGGCAGTTTTGTTGCAGCAGCCAGTCACCCTCTCTTTCTGCTCCCCACAACTTGTGAGCTATTGGGGTGATGAGGAAGCAATCCACCCAGAGCCGGCCTGTGGGGTGCTCTCTCACTTTCCCCAGGAATGCAGAGACAGCCATGCAGAAGCCTCACGTAGCCTTTGCCAGGCCTTCCCCTTCAAGATGGACGTCAGGCCTCCAAATGACACTCCTTACTATAGCTCCTCCACACCGGTTCAATTCATCAGTTGTTCTTGAGCGAAGCACCACAGATGACCATCGCTGTGGATCACTCCACCTGAGCAGGCCAGCGATCACGTACAGCTGCATGTCAAACGTTATTCTGCACAAACTGAGTGGCCATGGCATGAGTCGTGTGAAGATCACAACGATCGCTCCCAACTAGGATAGGGGGCGGATGCGCTCTCCAGGCCGACTGCGGGGCAGTGCGGTTAGCTGGGTCCTCAGAAGCGGCAGCTGACCTCTGGAACTGTATGACTTCCTCATAGGTAGTGACCATGCCATGCTCATTTAGGTTCTGAACCAGCTCAGAGCTGCCCATCCTTATGGTGGAGCTTTCCAGCTCCTACTGATGTGCTGCTGGATGCATTGAACGAGTGTAAGTGATGGTTTACTCACTTCCTTCATTGGACACTATTGGAGACAAGCTTGAGGAGGGCTGGGCTTATGTCTTGAACCACCTTGTCATATTCACGGGAGGATATGCAATGTATTAAGCATATTGTAACCTTAAAGGGCTAGTTCAGATTTTTTTACGTGGGTTTTTTAGGTACTTCTCGATAGTCAGTGGCCTAGGGGGAAATTTTAGTTGCCCAACACGCATTGGCTCAGATACCTACAAGTTAGACATGTTCGATCCAAGTTTCGTGACTGAAGTTCTCCCAAATGAACATGATTTTTTTGATGTTTTATTGAGTCCCCCTGACTCCAGGCATATTATTTCTAGATTTGTGTATCTGTTTGGCGGGTGTGACTGAGAGGATTAGAGAGGCATGGCAGGAGGAACTTGGTGTTGAATTGTCTGAAATGATATGGGACAGGAGTCTGTCTGTGATCCAACTCTGCTCAATCAACAGCAGACACCAGCTGATCCAATTTAAAGTCACTCACTGACTTCACTATTCTAAGGGCCCTATCTTCCCAACGGCGGTAATTTTGCGTTGGCGCCCGTTTTGCGCTGGAATAGCGCTGCGCAAAGCCCTAATTGTGGGCGTGTCGGGCCGCTGCGCTTCACGTCATCTCAGCGCAAACGCCGATAGGCGTGTTGATGCCCATAAGGATTCACCACAAGTTGAGATCACTCCCCTTAAAAGCCACAGCATCACCGCCTGCACATCTGTGACAGGCAGCAGCTTCTTTCTTGCTCAGTGCAATCAGAGTGACAGAGTGAGAGAGAGAGAGAAAAGAGAGAGGGAGAGGGGGGAGAGAATTGGAGGATGAACCAGTTTGGATTCGTAACGAAAATTGATGCTTTTGTAATTAGTAGCCTTTTAATTAGTTGTTTCGCTCATATAGGCTATAACATACACAGTTAAAAATATTTGTTTTTTTAATAGGGTAGCCTATGGATGAGTGAGATTTTAATTCTAGCCTATTTCAATAGCCTATACCAGAATTGTCCACTCGGGTTAAGCTATTGTTGCATGGTGCAATGGTGCAGGGAGAGTTACTGTATACTATCAATGGTTACTGTATAGCCTACTGGCCGGTGTTGTGTCAGAAAGTGATTTGATGCCAGGCGTAGTGGGGTTGTTTGCGCTAAGACCAGCTATTTGCTGGCGTTAAAATTGAGAGCACCCAAGGCCTCTTTTTCTAACACATTGCGCTGGAACGCCTATTTTGGAACGGGCAACACCCAAACCTCTCTTTGCGCTCGGCACATACCGACGGTATCTTCCCCACAGCGCTAAATGACATTTGCGCGAGACACATGATAGGCTAGAGGCCCACGGCGTGACCATCCCTGCGCTTGAACGTTCGTTAATCGGCGCTCTGTCTCTCCACATAAAGACAACCTCGCTCGACCACATAAACACAGAAGACAGCAAAACACAATGTCCTATCACTAAAATACACACAGGGCGCAGCGTCTCTCAACATAAACACACTGCCACACTATTATATGGGCCAGAAGTGATCGTTTTGAGGGGAAACATTTGTATAAATATCATCTTTTTTTAATAAATTGCTGCATTATTAAGAGACCAGTTGTTAGAATTGGCCGAGCCTGCGGGGAAAGAGTGCACCTATCGTAGCGGAGGCAACTTGATTCCATAAAAAAAATCCATTTCCCACCCGTGCTTGTTTACTTGGACAAGGACAGTAGTCTGAGTAAATAGCATAAATCAAGCTATAACCATAGCTCGACTGTGCATGTAAACGTACTGAGATGAGTGATACAGCAGCTTTTTGACAAAAAAATTTTTTTCGTCAAAGTGTTGAGCTGACTGAATTATCCAAGTAGCCCACAATCTGTTTTGGATGGCCCATCTTGTCAGCAGTGAGCGTGTGGGTGGCACTTCTCCCACACGAGTAAAGCCGTGAGAAAACACAGCCGTGTGTGTATGTGTGTGTGTGTGTGTCTGTGAGAGAGACATGTGTATTTCTAATGACTTTGTCAGCGTGTGGTGAATTTCCACATGTGGAAATTAGGGCTGCAACTAACATTCATTTTCTTTATCGATGAATCAAACAATAATTGTTTTCATTAATCATATAGAAAATATCAAAAATAATGCCCGTCACAAGTGATTCTTACAGTTTATTAATTTTTTCCCCTTTTTTTTTATATGAAACCAAGAAAAGCAGCAAATCGTAGCATCTGTAAAGCTGCAAATCTTGAGTATTTTTAATTGACACATGACTAAAATGATTGACTGATTATTGCCTCACAGCAAGAAGGTCCCTGGGTTAGATTCCCACATGGGACAGTGATCTATAATCTCTTGTCCTGGATTTGTTTGAAACAGTCACTGAAGAACTAAATCTAGGAAATGAAAATAAATAAACTGACTCCCTTCAAGCTTCCAATCAGTTTTGGTGCAGCACAAAGTCCTTCATCACTTGTGTTAGTGGTAGAGAGTGGACTTGGATCAGACGATGTGTGCCCAGCACTTGGCGGATCCGGATCCGACACACGTGGGTCAGACTGCGAGGACATCTCTTGGCCTCCAGAAAGACCCTGAGAGCCTGAGGATCCACCCATTCCTCCAGCTGTGCCTGTTATGTGGTCACCAGGGCCGGGTCTGCGCCGTGGTCCAGCAGCTGGACGAAGGCCATGTTCCACCAGCACCATCTTCAGCAGGAGAGAAGCCACATCACGGGTCACAACGCCAGCGCAGGGGCGTATGCAGAAATTGAATTATAGGTGGGCCTGGATCAAATTGGGTGGGCCTGGATAGGAAGGGGTGCAGATGCCCGGCCAAAGGCCGGGCCCACTCGGGTGGCCGGCCGAAGGCCGGCCGCCCGAAAAATTTGACGTGTTATTTTACTAAAAATAATGCATTTGACCATCATTTCAAGTAGAATGATACCACCCAAGCAAGAATATTTCAAGTGTTTCAAGTGCTTTACTGAAATATTTGGACCATATAATGATAATACAATTATCTCAACCTTAAAAGGTTACATATAGGTGCCAAATGTTGCATACATGAATGCTTATACTTGTGTGTATACTGTTACTTTATACAGAAATTAGAACCACTGATCCATATACTGCTGTGAGTTTAAAAAATAACAACACTGAGGCTGCTTCAAGTTTGAACAAGATGCCCTCTGGTTTATTTATCCACAGAGAGAACAAAATTCCTAGATGTCATGAAGTTGTCATGCATTAGACTCTGGAGATGATGTGCCCTGCGTTTTTACAAAAGTAACAAAACCATTGGCTAGCAATGCAGCAGCAAGTTTGCCTCTAGAAAACAACCAATTAAAAAAAAAAAAAAAAAAATTTGGGGTGGGCCAGGGCAGGAAGTGGGTGGGCCTGTGCCTACCCAGGCCCACCCGTAGATACGCCCCTGCGCCAGCGGCCTGGAGCAGCAGGCGGAAGCAGTCCGGGTGGTTGTGTTTAGCACTGATGTAGAGAGGAGACCTCTTGAGGGTGTCTATGTCAACAGGAACAGCAGCACAGCACCTGATGAGTTCCTGCAAGATCTCCAGGCTTCCATCCTTGGCAGCCTTGTAGACCGGGGTGTAATAGCCGCGTGTTTTTCTGTTAGGGTCGGCCCCGGCTTTCAGGAGGATCTGGACACAGTCCAGGTGAATGTAGTGCACGGCATAGGCGAGAGGCGTGTAGTCAACCGCATTATCTGCTAGGTCTACCTGTGCTCCCTGTGTGATCAAGTAGTCCACACAGGCAGCGTGACCCCGCCAGGCTGCCACCATCAGAGGGCTCCAAAACCCATAAATACACTACTCTGCATCTGCCTTCTGAAGTGGTCTTCCTGCAGCAGGTTCCTCAGTTTGTCCAGGGCCCCGTTCCAATACCCATACTTCCATACTATTTAGTAGGCAAAAAAAGATTTAGTATGTCCCAATACATAGTATGTCAGATGCAGTATGCCAAGAGTACCAGGATGTTGTACTACATCAGCTCCTATTTCGGAGTATGCATCGATGCATGCTTCACCAGCCAATCTTCCCCACAATCCTTTGCGCAGCAGGAAGTTATGTCTTCTTCTTCTTCTTCTAATGTTTTATGGCGCTTGGCAAACAACTTTTTGTGCATTACCGCCACCTACTGGAGTTACGTCGCACTGACTGAGCTGCATGTTCATGAATGAGATAATTCACTTTAAGAAAGCCTTGAAATATGTTAAAACCAAACAAGCATGGTGTGTACCAAAACATGCATATCTTGATTCCTGTTTAGAACTCTGACTTAATGTTTTTGCTTTATTTATTTTATTTTGTTTATTTGATTGTCTGTTCCAATTTTGTAAATGTTTAGTCTGAATTTTTTGTATAATGTACTGTTTGTTACTGCCAGACTTTGTTTATTGAATAAAAAAATAAAAATAAAAAATAAATAAAAAAAAACTCAAATGTGGCGCTGCGGACGTCGGCGGAAGTGAGCAAGAGGTCGGAGTTCAGGAAGCTCACGTGATGACAGATGTAGTGTGTCCCAATAGTATGCATTTTGCATGCATGCTACACACTACAATCCATACTTTGTGAGGGCAGCGGCAGTACATACTACAAGAAAGAAGTACAAGTATGGGTATTGGAACGGGGCCCAGGTCTCCTGCCCAGGCGGCTTTATGGAGCTGCCTGTCGACATGCCCTTCTAGAACAGCCATTCCTTCAGATCTGTCACTGTACCACACCGACTTGTATGCCGTGTCTCAAACAGAAGGCATTATCAGTGTTGCCAGGTAGGAAATGTTGAATTCTCGTACCTGAGGGGCAAAATTATCGTTTTTGGAGGGAAATTAGCATACGCGAGCAGCGGCTTCTTCTTCTTGTGGCTTTCTGGCAGACTGGATGCGTTGCGTCTTCCACCACTTATATAGCCTCAGCCAGAAATGATTTATGACATCAGTGATGACATCACAATTGCTTGAGTGACATCACTGTGACATCACAATTGCTCAAGTGAAATCACTGATGACATCACAATCCCGATTTATGACATCACTGATGATGTCTCAAACAGACACAGCCCGCAAAATCCTGACTGACCGTGCATTCCATTGCACTCGGAATTTCGGAAAAAATGACCTCCGACAGGAAAAAGTGCAATGGAACGGTCATTCAAGACAGAATTCCGATTCGGAAACGGGCAGCATCCACTAAGCCCGAGTTTGCCGAGAAAGACACTCTCACTCTCACAATCAACATGGTGGCGCACAAATAGACACACACAATGATAAGTAAGCAGTTACTTTTTCACAAATGTTTCACTTTATGTAGTGTTTGTGTTATGAAGCAACTTCTAGTTGCCATTTCGATTCCCACACAGTTGATTTGTGCTTGACAGAAGCATGCTAGCCGTCCATGTTTGTATTTTTCTGCACAATTGCACTCAAACGCATTTAGAGCGGAACACGGAAATACTGCGTCAGAACTTCTGACACCCAACTTTCAATTGAAGGCACCATCACCCCCGCCTGCCCACTTAGGCAATTTTAATGATGATGATGAGGATGATTTTAAATCTCATCATCATCATTCCTTCATCATCATCATCATCATCAGTATATAAATGGGAGCTCAGGCTCTGTCTGTTTGTTTGTTTCTCTGTTTGTTTGTTTCTCTGTCCCACTGGGATGTCATCTGTGATGTCATGAATCCCACTGTGTAGAAAAAATAAAGCTCGCACACTGCAAAGGCTCCAGTTAGGTGTTTTTATTTGACACCGGTGGGTAACGTTTCGGGCAGCCTGCCCTTCCTCAGACAGTGTGACATAGGACGACGCCATCTTTAAATACATGCATGGAACAGTCACATGACGCAGTCAAGTGGGTCAACTCGGTCATGTGACAGGAAAAGCTTGGATGAAGAAAGTTACATACAAATACAATTATACATTGTGATCAAAAGTGAAATTAGCACAGTTATTATGGTATATTGGCTATACTCCCAACTTTTATGTGGACAGAACCAAGTCTGACCACAGAGAGAAAAAACTTCAACATTAAGGGGATTATTTCATGTAAATCCAGTAATGTGATCTACATGCTAAAATGCCCCTGCGGCCTGATGTACATAGGTAAAACCTCCAGACCTCTGAAGAACAGAATCTCAGAGCATAGAAGCAATATCAGGAACCATGATCCCAAGAGCCCTGTTGCTAACCACTTCAATCATATGCACCATTCTGTTGCCTCTCTCAGCTACACTGGGATTGAGCATGTGCAACTCCCACGAAGGGGGGGTGACATTAACAATCTTCTTCTAAGACGCGAGCTCTTCTGGATTTACACTCTGGACACTCTGGCGCCGAGGAGCCTCAATGAGGAAATGGACATTCGTCCTTTCCTATAACTGAACTTTTTTGTGTGTTGCATTTGAATGGTCTCTCTCGTTTCTCTCTTTTTAACTTTAAGTACTTCAAGCAATCGTGGTCCTGCGTTTTTTGCCATTGTTACACCGAGTTCAAGACATATAGAGGCGCCTCTCTAGCGTACCCACACCTTATGACGGCCCGCCAGCCTGACGGTGGTGTTGGGCCGCACTATTGAGCTTTCCTCCTATTACTGTATGTACATATAGTCACACATATAATGTATATATATCTCCTTCACATATGCAGATCTCGCATTCAGGCATTAATACCACTTTGGAACTCATTCAAATTAGCAGTACAATGCATATGTGAGTTGTCCTGCTTTATCTGCTATTTATAATATATTATCTGTATTGTTCCATTTCTATTTTTGTATACTGTCATCCTGGGCACCTCTAGTGGATGCCCAGGCCCATTTTGTGGGAGATGTGTTGTTTTCTCTGTGGTCAGACTTGGTTCTGTCCACATAAAAGTTGGGAGTATAGCCAATATACCATAACTGTGCTAATTTCACTTTTGATCACAATGTATAATTGTATTTGTATGTAACTTTCTTCATCCAAGCTTTTCCTGTCACATGACCGAGTTGACCCACTTGACTGCGTCATGTGACTGTTCCATGCATGTATTTAAAGATGGCGTCGTCCTATGTCACACTGTCTGAGGAAGGGCAGGCTGCCCGAAACGTAACCAGGTTTTGGATTGTGCGTGTCTCGCCTTTTTTCATGAATCCCACTGTGACATCATCAGTGATGTCATAAATCCCACTGTGACATCATCAGTGATGTCATAAATCCCACTTTGACGTTTCAGGCCTTCGGCCTTCTTCAGCGTGTTGCTGTGTCAGGCGGAGATGACGTTATCTTTGATAATGGAACTTTTGTATTGTGTATTGCTTGGTTCTTGAATTCTTTATATATTGTAACTGAATTTTCATATTTCGTTTATTGAAAGTACTTCCGCTCTCAGTGTAATTAAACGTCATCTCCGCCTGACACAGCAACACGCTGAAGAAGGCCGTTAGGCTGAAACGTCCGTGTGCTGTAACTGGTGTTGCTGGAATATACTCAACGAAAGAACATTTTTGTGTGCTGGCTCTCTTTCTCCTACTAGTACCTCCTGTGCCGTGCACCGAAACTTTGAAAACACCGGTGAGTGTGCTCGCTGCTGGCTTATGCCAGTTTGTTTGAACATAAATCCCACTTTGACATCATCAGTGATGTCATAAATCTGACATCATCAGTGATGCTGATGATGATGGCTGCTCATTGGCCACACAGCAGCCGAGCTGCGGGCGAGGAATCGAGTGCTCCCTAGTTTTTTAAATCACAACAGAACATTCAACTTTCCCTTTTAAATTAGGTGCTTTTTACTTTTAAAGTACATTTTACGCCAGTAAGTACTTCCACTGAGGTAAAGGAACAGCAAAATAATAATACTTCGTTCTATAGCACACAGAGAGGAAGCAAATTGTTGCATTTTTGATCAACTGTCATATATCATGTTATTTATGAGGGCTTTAAAACATCAATGAGAGATGAATAGATCTGGGGGCTGGGGCTTTTTTTTTTTTTTTTTAATATCGAGGTCATGACCCCGGTGTCCTCAATGGTAGCTAGGGGCCTGGCCATGTGTGTTTATGTTTTGAATATAGTCTGGCCCTGTGGTTTATAACGCTGCTGCTACTCTTGGCAGTGCACGTTTGTAGCCAATAGGGAAATCTAAAGACTCATGAGAATTGATCAAGGGCGATAGAAAAACAGGGTCTGCATTACATTGAACTTTAATTCAGCTCATTGTAACACAAGAGTGACATGTATTTGAATTTAAATATAAATCAGAAGAAACAAGGTGATGAGATTTAGAATGAAAATAAAAAATACACATTCATATGTCTGTTGTTGAATATTGCGACAGAGTCAAGGGGGAACCAAAATTGAGAGAACATATTGTATTGCAGTGATTATATTTTATTTGGCTAAAACATTCTTCTGTAGATAAAACTTCTTGGTGCTAAGACAATAACATTGTCTCAGGAACTTTTGATCTTCAAAATCTACAGTTACATCTTCCCATGAGCAAAGTTTTCAAAATTCTAAATACCATGCTCTGATTGCATTTTATTTAGCCAAAACCTTCTTCTGTTTGGCTCCTTTACTGTGCGTGCAATAGGCTACGTAGGCCTAAATAACATTCAATGTAATAAAATATAATAAAGTATTATCTCACACATAACCTTTTGGTTCTATATGCTGCCATCTGCCATCTCATGCTTGTTGATTTAATGATTGTTTTGCACCTGCTGCTCAGCAGCAACTAACTGCATAGTCATTTAATAAAGTGTCAATGGAAGTAGCCTTTCCCTCCCCTTTTCTTTTGCTGCATCATGACGACTGAATGAAATATATTCGGCTCGTTTGAGATGACTTCTGACTCGCCTGGGAAGCAGGCGAGAGCAGCCGAGTGCAGTCAGCCAATCAGAGGCAGAGAGGGGCGGGTCATGCCTGCGCCTAGCCTTCGCCATCATGGGGAAAAAAATATCGCATTCGGGGGAATGGTGGGACATGCCCTCGCCATTCTGGGAAAACACACACACACACACACTTATGATGATGTCATCAGTGATGTCACTTGAGCAATTCTGCATTGTGACATAACTGATGATGTCATCAGTGATGGCATCAGTGTTGTGATGATGTCATCAGTGCCCAGAGGACTGGAGGGTCGCACTTAAGTCACACACACAGTGACTTCAGACTTGAGACTTTTTGTGTGTATTAACATTAAGGAAAGGTCTGTTAATAATAATGTCAACTAATCAATGCTGATGCTGTATGCTAATAGATAGAGTGCAGATAATACAGTAGCCTAAATGCTTTGAAACCCTTCGTTTTAGCTATGCAGTGTTAAGCAGACTGGATGGCCTGCAGCAGATGATAGAACACTCATCCATAAGAGACTTGAGACTTGACTTGGACTTGTTTATTTCAAATTGTTTTTATTCGTTTTTAAACAATACAAACAAGAAAAAACAAAACTCGTAGAAGACAGACAATACAAAATAGGTGCAAGGTTGCATGATGTCATACATGTATACAATCTCCTGAATAATTGTGATGCAATGACAACCAAGTGTAAAAAATAAAAAATAAATAAAACCAAAATAATAGAGACAAGGAAAGAACAAGAGGGGGGTGGGAAGAGGGTAGGGTAGAGGTGTTGGGGGCTACTAATCTAAAGTTCGTGCGTTAAATTCCTTATCATAATAATCTAAGAAGGGGCGCCAAGTAATTTCAAACTTTTCCAGAGAACCCTGGACTGTGCATCTGACTTTTTCTAGTTTAAGAAATGACATTACCTCCTGAATCCAGCGTGAGTGTGATGGAGGTGTGGGTGATTTCCAGCTAAAAAGAATAAGCCGGCGAGCTAGTAATGTTGAAAAGGCCATTAGATCTGATTGATGTCTGGATATCCCACTGTTGCTAGGGGCAACCCCAAATATTGCAGTAATTGGATCTGTGTCAATCTGTTTTTGACATATATATGAGAATGTATTAAAAATGTCTGACCAGAATGTGAACAATTTTGGGGAAGTCCAAAACGTGTGGCCTAGAGTACCCGGAAACTGATGGCATCTGATGCAATTTGGGTCTGAGCCAGGATATATCCGGGCCAGTTTGGCTTTACAAAGGTGTAAGCGGTGGAGTATCTTAAACTGTACCACACCATGTCTGATACAGACAGAAGATTTATGTATTTTACTGATAGCATTTTTCCAGATTTCGTCAGAGAGCTCTGTGTCCAAGTCTTCCTCCCACTGTACTTTCAGGTGGTGCAGCGAATAGTCTTCCATTTCTTGAATCATACAATATAAATTTGATACGCAGCCTGGTAAATAGGGATTAAGTTGACTTTGTTTGTGACCAAAGACTTGAGACTTGACTTGGACTCGTGAGCATCTCTGTCAGTGCCTGGCCACGACCCATTGCTGTGCAGCAGCTATAATTTCCCCTTGAGTTTATAGACAGACTTGATGGAACATTGTTATTGACACTGCTTATTCAGCTTCCAAATACATGTTTTTATACTATTCTCTGCTCCTTTGATGCTGCCCTCTCCACTTCTCTGCTCTCCACTTACTAGATAGATTGCTCTGGGGGTGTGTTGTCTGGACCATGAGGAAGAGGCGAAGAGCGTTCCCACGCAATGATCGCTCTGGGAACCCTGTTCCCAAGCGTTCAACCCCATTTCCGCCACTGCTTGTCCTGTGTCCCTCCATCCTGCAGGCAGCTCTTGCGGACAATAGGCAGCGGGTGGGCTTCTGTGTTGAAGACCCAGTCCTCCAATGGCAGAAGGTCATCGTCAGAGAAGAGCAGGTACAGATACTTGAGTGTCTCTGCGAGGAAGAAGCTCTGCTGCATGTTATCGTGGCTGACTGCTGTGGCGTAGACGTCGTCGATCCCAGAGAAGCCAGAGTCCACTCGGCAGTGCCGCTCCAGGGCCTCGACAGCCTCCCAGCCCCACTCCCGGTACTTGGAGTCATGGGTCAGTCGCCACATGTACATGTAGCTCTCGACCACCTCTGGCCGCAGGATGTAAGACGGGCCCGCCCACCGGCCAGTGGCTTCCTCTCCGTCGTAAAATTGGAACACCTCCGGGCCCAGTTTGGTGGCTGAGCGAGTGTAGCTCTCGTGGCACGTGTGTGTGATCTCGGCAGCCAGGTCCAGGTAGTGCTGCCTCTTCTCTGGTGCTCCGTCGTCAGCCCCGATGCCAATCATGCCTCCGGAGAAGCAGGCCAGGTGGCCCATCTTGTGATCCAGGGCCACGTGGCCCATGTGCTCCCCGCCTCCCTCAGCCAGGTAGGTGAGACCACCGGGTGAACGCTGCACCAGGTTGGCCTCAATCGCCTCCAGCGCACTGTAGTACATCTTCTTTGCGTCCTCGTCCGTCTTGTCTGACATCAGATATGATTTGATCAGATACTCGTAGAAGCTATCCCCCTGGCCGCCAATGGAAACATGATGTACGAGCCAGTTGCCACTGACTGCACTGACGAAGATAGGGTACAGACCATGGGGCTTTTCAATCTTGTTCAGCAGTTTCCTGATGTTCATCACCTTCTCTGTATAGATGGGATTGCCGGAGAGCTCGGTCAGGTGGACAAATTCCAGGTGGAGGGTCCCAAACTCAGCCAGGATGCTTCTCTCGGATGAACTGAAACTGGTGCCAGTCAGCAGGTTGATGCCTCCTCGGGGGATCCCTGTGGGCGTGTTGAAGGCAGGCAGCAGCCTCTCTCCCAGCTCCAACGCTCTCCTCCTGAACAGCTCCTCTCCTGTCAGGTAGTACGCCGACAGCAAGCCTCCCACGTAACGGATGTTCACCTCAAAGAGTGATGCCTCGACATTCGAGTTGAGGTCCAGAACGTCCAGGCTGGTCTGCACCCACTCCTTGGCATCGTTATATTCCTCAGTCAGTCCCATGATGTACAGCGTGTCCAGAGAGTCGATGATGGAGGCTCCTCTCAGACCACCAAACATGTAGCCAATATGCCCATTCCTCGTCAAAGGACGCAGTTCGTTCTCCCCCCAGGCATAGCGCTTGTAGTTGTCCCAGGCAAACTTCATCATCTCCTTGACTTTGTCCCGGCGCTCCTGGGTGGTCGGGTCTTGGGGCTTGCCGTGCTCGGTGCCCAGTGGCTCTTTGAGCAGACACCTTTTGAATGTGTTGTAATTGAAAGTATCCGAGTTGGCACCGTTGGGGGGCCTTTTTAAGTGCTCCTTGGCGTCATTCTCAGAGCTGGAGCCGACCATGACTGGCTGGCTGTCCGTCTTGGATAGAAAAATCTGTTTTAGTCGGACGGAGTCGGGCAAAAAGAACAGGGCCCAAAAACACAGCACTACCAATCCCGAGAGAAACAGCAGAAACATGAATTTCTGGGACAGGCGAAACCGCAGACGCATGCCCGATACCGACACACCGGGCAACCTTCGGAAAACCATTGAAAATTATTTCTGGAAATGTTGCCTTGCAGTGTTTTGTGTGAGACCATACTGTGGACTGACAGTCTCTCCTCTCTACTGAGCAGCTTACTTCTTTATGGTTTATTATTTTTATTTATGACATCATAATTGCTCGAGTGACATCACTGATAACATCATCACTGATTGACATCAAAGTTGCCAGTCTTTCTTTCTTTCTTTCTTTCTTTCTTTCTTTCTTTCTTTCTTTCTTTCTTTCTTTCTTTCTTTCTTTCTTTCTTTCTTTTTTTTCTTTCTGTCTCAGACTGTGAAGCTCAGGTTGCCCAGGTGTTTGGACTCTTCTATCAGAGTTCCTGAGACCAACTGTGGATCCTCCAGCAGGGGCGCTGGACTCTTTCCACTGTAGCCGTGTAGTTCTGCAGGACCGAGATGTCTTCAGCTCTCGGCTCCTTTGCCATTACTCTAACTGTGTCTGAAAGACCATTGTGCAATCTCTAATAATGTCTTAGATTATGGTGATGTACATGCATGCTTCACCCTCCACACTGAAGCCTCTCGATGCAGGATTTCACAGTGCTCTGTGGTTTATTACTGGTGATGGGTTTCACACTCATCTTTGAGGCCATTTACACCTGGCATTAACATGCGTTTTATGTCATCAGATTGCAATCTGATCACCCAAAATGCATGCTGACCAATCCTGGTATCAGTGCTGTGAGATACCAATCACAGATGTGGAATTTTTGGTATAAGTGCCTTTTATAGTTGTACTGAGTATTTGTGTTGTTTTAAATGTTATGTCTGTTTTTTTCTATGGACCTTGTGTCTGATAATAAAAGTTGATTGATTGATTGATTGATTGATTGATTGATTGATTGATTGATTGATTGCATAGAGACGTCTATTTGAGCATGTATTGCATAGGCCCTAGGGATTACACCTGCTTTACCCCTTGTCTGCACCTGTGATTTTCATGTGATTTGTTTGTACCACAATTGTTATAATAATAATAATAATAATAATAATAATAATAATAATAATAATAATAATAATAATAATTATTATTATTATTGTTTTATTGTTTTAATTTTAATAGTTTTAATTGTATATGCTGTAATCAGGGCATCCTTGAAAAAGAGCCATACAGGCATGATTGGCTATGTCTGCGGGTGGGAAGCCGGATTGAGGGTATGTGTCGTGGTCGCTGCACGAGCACCTCCTCTGGTCGGTCGGGGCGGAAGGGAACTGGTGGGAATAGAGTGATCCTCCCATGTGCAGCATGTCCTGCTGGTGAAGCTCCCCGCTGTCTGGTGAAAAGAAGCGGCTGGCAACTGTGTTGGAGGAAGTTTACAGTCTACAGCTCTCCCCAGATCGGCAGAGGGTGGAGCAGCGACCGGGGCAGCAGGGGGAAAAATTGGCAAAAGTACAATTGGGGAGAAAATCAGAAGGAAAAAAAATATGACATATGGAGTGAAACTGTGGCTCAAAAGCACTACTCAAAATTAATATTAAGGTTAACGTTACAATGAGTTTTATTTTGAAAGCCCTAAAGTGGAAGAACTACTTTTACATTCTGGCTGACTTGATGCTCATTCACTAAATGATGACTAAATGATGAAAAACAACACTAAAATGAACTGCTCATGAAGTGAACTGCTCATTTTGTGGGACTGTGAACTTAGTTCAATACTCAGAATGGCAGCCAAGTGAAAAGTCGCAATGAAACGCTATTATGTGCAGTACTGAGTCTGCTTTCACTCTCAAATGACCGTATATCAGCACATTGAAGGAATCACCAAACTTGTTTTTACTGAATAGCCGTTTCAGTTCTCAGCGCTGATAGCCTATACTCTGTGCTGCTTTTAATCTCTCTCAACCATGCTCTCAACACAACACATTTACTTGGTGAAATGACTAAAAACAAACAGTTGCAAATCAAAGTTTAGCCTACCACATGGGTCAAGAAATGTGGTGAAATCACAGGGCTCAGTGGCTCGAAAGCGGCCATGTTTGGAGAGAAGCCGTGCGGAGGTCGCGCTGTGAGAAAAATCTTCAGGTACGTGGTGGGCGGCCTACGGACGTCGCGCCCAACACATTGACGTCATTTGACGCTTGCGGCCCTCGCTCCTCCCCCGCGCCCTTCGCGCCACAGCGAGTATAAAGCAAGCTTAAGGCTTGCAAGCTTAATGCTTGCTTTATAAGACTTGAGACTTGTGACCCAACCAAAGTGTTGCGCTTAAGTTAAATGGCCTTGACCACGCCCCCTCTACAGGTGCCTTCCGCCCCAGCTGTTCATAGAGGACGTGGATCAGAGCGGCGGGCTGACGGAGGGTGGGGCCTTGTTCCCGTTGGTCTCCATCATCTCGGTGGCGGGCGGCATGGGGAAGATGGGCCTGGGAGTGCTCACCGACCTCCCCGCCGTCAATGGAGTCTTCCTCTGCGCCTTCACCGCCGTCACCAGCGGCCTGGGCCTAATGCTCCGGTTTAGGCAAACGCACCAGAGCATTCGCCCGCCATTCTTTTTTCCGTGGAAAAAAGAAAACGTGGAAACAGGTTGAAATGAAGTGGTATGAATATACAGTATAGGCTCAGTAGGCTAAATCCACAATAAGTGTCCATTGATGACATGTGAGGGCAGTGGCGTGCCGTCCATTAGGCGAACTAGGCAAATGCTAAGGGCGCTTGAGCCGTTAGGGGCGCCAGAGAGGGTAATTTTTTTTTTTTTTTTTTTTTACAAATACTTTTTCATGATAATAGGCCTACTATTATTTTACAATAGTAGACAAAAATAAGAAGAACAACGTCTTAAGTCTTTAAATAATAGTGAAATCATTTTTCTAATTCTGGCTTTCTGGCTCCCCGGGCTGCAGCACTTTCACCATGGTCCCTAATCCATACCACCCCACCCCCTGCGCGGCCGCCCCCCCTTCTACCTGCTCGGAGCTTTTTCCCAGAGTGGGGGAAGGGAGCTGGAAGGTGGGTGCTGAGGGTGCTGCAGCACCCCCTGGTGGCAAGAAATGGATTTTCGAAATTGTTGGATTTGGCTGTCTTGTGTTTATACCACCAACAAGATGCATTAAAAAACAGTTTGTGCTTCCCAGCTCTAATCTTATTTCATACGCTCTCTCTTCAAAAGTGTTTGATTTTCATCATAATCTGGTTTTCCATAATAATAATAATAATAATAAGTTCAGTGTTTATGCCTGTGTTTCTGTTGTAGTGTAAAACGACTAAAGGGAGAGCAGGTGCTTACATGAAAGTGAGTGAGAAAAGGAGAAGATACTGAATAATGACATCACAACAGTATAATCCTAATGTTAATTTAAAATTAAATATTCTTCTAAATATGGATGAAAGTCCAAAAAACGTAAAATTTTCTTCGGCGCTGCCCTCGCGGGCAGCACCGAGAGACCCTTCCTTACAGCACCCCCTACCTAAAAGTATTTCCAGCGCCACTGGGGAAGGGCGATTCTGAGCCTGCACTGCAGTGCTGGATTAGCTGCGATATAATTTTTATTATATTTTCTTTGGGGGAGGGGGGAGGGGGGGGCACCAGCAAAAATCTTGCCTAGGGCACCAACTTGGTCAGGCACGCCACTTGGCTCATGTTACAATACTTGGCTGTTTGTCACATCAACGATGAAAGCAACAGCCACACCGCCCTGCACTGATTTGACCCATAGACTAGCAGACATGAGAGGCAGTGGTGTTTTTTCTTAACATCATGTTGTCAGTGGGGAAGCGTCAGGGCCTTCAAGGTATTCAGAGAATACCATGAATTCTCAGATGGAAAAAATAAATTCAAAAATGTATCTTATCTGTGATTTTATAGTGTTAAAACTTGTTTTTTGTGCATGCAGGCCACATTTGAGTGGTTTCTGCTGGGAAAGCATTTCAACCAATTCTACAGACTAGTGTCTGGGGAGAATGCCCACTGGCCTAAGGCCCCCGAAATGCGCTTTACGCCGAAGAGGCGTGGCGCAGCGCCAGAATAACCCAGAATGGGCGTTTCGGCCTTATACAGTATACCGGCTTAACGATATTTTCCCCCCTGGCGTTAATTTAGTGCTTAGCGCTTTTCAAAACCAGGCCTTATTCAGTGGGCCGCGGATATTACTGTGTGTATTTACGCACAGCCCTCCTCTGCCAATCTCACACTCTCTCCCCCTCTCTCTCTCTCTCTCTCACTCCCTCTCTCTCTGTTATACCGTAGTTTTGAGCCCCTGTCATTCAAAGGCTGTTGCATCATCCTACCTGTGCGCTCCCCTACCAAAGCCACACATGTGAAATCTCCCAGCATGCATTGAGGCCAATACATTTCGACAATAAATAGCAACCAAATCAGCCTAAATAGGCTAAGTGGTAGATATAAATAATATGTATGTTAACACAAGATGCTGTGATAGCAAATTATTGATCGAGTGTTTATTGATTGATTGATTATGAACTATGGCCCTTCTAAGATGTATTTTGTGAACTATGTTCTTCATCATTGCAGAATATTCCTGTGAGAACATGTATCTTGTTTTGGGGGAATAGACTGGATTGTTATGTCTTGTGAACATCAGATTAACTATTGACGTCATGGAAATATACTGAGTTGGAGAGAGGTTGAATGAAGTGGAAAAGTACTGCCCTCCAGGGTGGGGGGCGGGTATCATAGTTTCAGTATATGATGTGTTGTAAACGATGATTCGGGGCTCTTTCATGACAACGTGGTCGGGAAGAGACCTCTGTGCACAGATGTTATTGTGGAATAAAAACCTCCTAAAACACTTGAAACGGATATCTCATTATTGATGGATCAGCAGGGCATTTCAGCAATTTTGCCATCACAATGCAATTCTGGAACATTTCAATATTGGACAAAATAAAACATAAAAATAAAAACACAACCCTATGTGAAACATAATGTAATCCAGGTGGTATATATATCCCTCGCAAAGTTAACGTGATATAGCTGAGTGATAGCCGTAACACGGTTCTACTGTGATGTCCGCTCCAATAAGACTTGGCTTACTTCACATGTACTTTTACAATAAAAACACATTATGCAATGACTTTACATAATGTAGGCTATATTTATGTGCATCATCCTACCTGTGCAGCAGGGGAGGAGAAAAGGTAGCAAGAGAAAACGATATCATTCTGGACAAACTTTCGCCAATCTAATCTCATCATGACATAGGGATAGTCTATACTAGGCGATGCAGAACATTCTTTTCACTTTGATCTTGCTATAGTGTAGCGTATTTACATGCTTGCAGTATTTAAACTGCAGTGAGATTGTTTTGAGAAGCATAATAATATGGAATAATATACTGTATATGGAGACAGCCGGGGTTATGAAAGAGGGAGGGGGGAGCTCAGAGCGCCTTGGCTTTTCTGAAGCCGGACTGGATCGCTCCGTGGAATTGGAGCTTAAAAAGGAAGCTTGCGATTTGTTTACTGCACTTCTCCAATCAACAGGTCGTGCATAATTCTACCCTTAAAAGGCGTGGTTATAATGCTTAAGGCCGCATGTAGCCCCGACACCAAAATATCGAGTGCGCTGGTCCATGCCCACTAATCTGCGCTGCGCCTGGCGCTAAACGCTGTTTTAAGTCCGTTGCAACGATAGAGCCTAATATCTTCTATCCAAGGGATTCTGAGCCTTGATAGAATCTGATAGAATTCACTGACCAATGAATGAAAGCATATGTGTCGATTGACAATTGACTCAACCAATCATATTTGAGTTTGTAGTCAATGCACACACACACACACACACACACACACACACACACACACACACACACACACATACAGAAAAGTATGTTTTTTGAAAGTGTTTGCCTAACCAATCTCAGGATGTTTCCACGTGTTTCGAGCCTGCAGTGAGCGTGCAGCGACGTTCTAGTGAATTAAATAAGCTTCTAGAGTCATGAACCCTCCCTGATCTCTCCATCTTGTCTCCTCTTCTAGAGCGTGTTGACCCAGCTGCCTGGGGTCCAGTCAGAGCTCCCACTTGGCCCTGCTCTGCTCAGCTCTGCCCTGCTCAACACCACCTGGAGGAATTCCATGTTCACCCTGGACACTGCTGTACAGTTCGGAGCTATCACCAAGCTTGAAGAGACTTAGGGCCCTATCGTCGCAACGGTGGTAATTTTGCGTTAGCGCCCCTTTTGCGCTGGAATAGCGCCGCGCAAAGCCCTAGTTGTGGGCGTCTCGGCCCGCTGCGCTTCACGTCATCTCGGCGCAAACCTCCAAAGGCGTGTTCATGCCCATAATAACAGGATTCACAAGGTGAGATCACTCCCCTTAAAAGCCACAGCGTCACCGACCGCCTTCTTTCTGGCTGAGAGCAAGCAGGGTCGGTGCCCTGGGTGTTTTGGGCCGGCCATGGGGCTCACAGGGTGGGGAGAGGCAGCTTGGCACAACATCGTCACAACTTTCTCAAAAGCAATCTACCGTTACCTCACACCACAAACCTGTATGGTCGGGAATTATGTACCCTAATAAAACCATGACAAACAAATTCTCATTTTTAAATCAAGGTGTGTTTTTTCTGCAATGTAGGCTATAGTTGAAAATCAACGTGGCATTCCGAGGAGAGAAGAGTGTGTGCAGGCGTCCATGCCATGCGTAAATGTATCCAAGCAAGGATTTCCTGCACTGCCCGGATAATACTGTCTGCGCTCAGGCGTAGTGTTTTTTTTTGCGCTAAGACCAGCTATTTGGTGGCTTTAAAATTAAGGGCACCCAAGGACATTTTTTCTAACACATTGCGCTGGAAGATAGCAATAAGAGCCGTGCAAACGGCAGCGCAAAGGATAGTGCCGTACGACGATAGGGCGCTTAATGTTATGACACTTTATAAACTGATTAGATTGATTTCTCAAATTTTAATCGGCATCTGGGACAGACAGCAGACTTTTCAGCACCAAGCCCTCTTCAGTTTTTTTTATTTTTTATTTGTTTGCTTATGTTTATTTTTATGTGTTGAACGTTTGGATCGAGTGTGTTTGCTATTCATAGGTTTCTTTGATATTTTGCGCAAATTGGATTTTACCAGCCTGACTTCTCTCAAAAGAAAAAATATCAAAAGGTAGGAATAGCCTGTAGAGCTCAACAGTCATGTGACGTTTCTTGCCCCAGAAGTGAATTCCACATTCATTTTCTCCATAGACATTTCGAAATGTCTTTATTTTAGTTTTTTTGCTGAAAGTGAAATGTTTTATGGTCACTCGCAATTCTTTGGAAGAACAAGGTTGGCTTGGTTCAAGCCTTAAAACTCGTTATATAAGGATTTTTCGAAATGTCTATGCAGAGAATGAATTCACTTCTGGGGCAAGAAGCGTTACATGACTGTTGAGCTCTATACAGTATAATTGTACCGTGGGAAACTTTGACAGTTATTTTTCACTATTTTCTGACATTTGAATCAAGACAATAATCAGTAACTTACAGTAACTGGTAGACAATGCAAATATGCGACAAGAGGTCCCAGGTAGACTTTGGTTTATTTTAAGCGGTCACGTTTGGGAACCACTGCTGTGGGCTATGTATGTATAATTGTATTTGCATAGCAACTCTCTTGTTAATGTTTCTCTGTTCCTTATTCTCTTCTGTGCTGGAGTTTAAGATCTTGGTGGCTGCAACAATCTAGCCTGATATTAACTCATTCTCTGCCAGGGTCATTTCGGTCTGTGTGCTCCCAGTGCCAGGATTTTGAGCATATTTCCTGATCTTCCAGGACCCACAGAATATTCTATGCTAGGAATAAAATTACATAACATATCTCACAATAAAGCAGAGACTCTCTTCTTACCCCTTGTAAAAAACGGAAACTCTACCATGTTTCCTTGTTTAGTTACAAGCAGTGGAAGTTAGCTTGTTTTCACTAAAAATGCCCTCCTTGGAAGAGAAATAGGAGAAAAAGAGGTTTTTAGTGAAGGACACCGTTTCAAGCAGAACTCTCTTTTGAGCCTTTTATTTTTTGCCTCAGTGACACATCAGACATATACAGTATTTGTTTTCCCAAAAAAAAAAAAAAAAAAAAAAGTTTTTACTGACTTTTACTTCCTGGAACTTATTTACCAGATAGTCCAAGACTGGACGGACCTTGAACAATCTGTCACCTGGGTTTGCTACAGTATTGTCAGTAAAATGGAAGAACCTCAGAATAAGTTGGAACCTATTTCGAGACATGGTCTTTCCGAAATAGGGGGAGCCACGTCCCTTTCCATGTGGGTGACCTGTAAATTATGGAATAGAAATACATAATTACCATAAAATACATATCATAAAAAATACATATATTACAATACATGTATTTACAATACAATAACGTCTTTTTTTGTATGTGGTAAGTGTAATGAGAAACTTTTTGTCCTTACCCACAGGACTGGGACTGGACTCCATCGACTCAGAGTCTGAAAACACAAAATATCAAAGTATGATAAATATGTGCACAAAATCAAATAAATAATTTACTTTTACAGTTGCCATGTGGATTTTTAGCTTAGCTTGATAAAAGCATAAACAAATGGAACCAAATGTCTCTCTCTCTCTCTCTCTCTCTCTCTCTCTCTCTCACACACACACACTCTCTCACATACACACAGGAATCACACAGGCAGACAAATGGCCGCACATGATTGTCACTAACGTATCGATCACAATAAAACAGTATACCTTCTGCACAACACAACACAGAGCTAGTCGAGTCGCTAAGTTTACACAGACGGCTGTGTGTGATCATTTAATCTCAAACGCGATACAAAAAAAATAGGCTACTTCTTACCATCGTCATCGCTCTCTCGAAGTGGCACCCATTCCTCCTCCGATTCATCTGTGTCAGACGGATCAGAACGCTGTGAAGGGGAGCCTTCGTCACAGCCCCATGGTCTCTTCGATTGTCCGCTGGCGTGGACCGGGGTGCGTGCTGGAACTGGGCCCAGGCAGGGAATCTAAAGTGTTGAGGACGCCCAACAGCGCTGCGGCTGCGGCCACGCCGGCCACCGCCTCTCTTCATCTGCTACTGCTAAATAGATTACTGCTAAATGAGTGACTATACTATAAATACTAAACGTGATTTAGCGGGTTCCTTTTATCAGTTTGACTTGAAACAATGTCACAGGCTGGGAAAGGGTCTGATCTAATGTAAACAAGCAAAACATGAAAGTACGTCCGAGTACGTCCTTGGCACAGAACGCCATTGTTAAAAGTACGTCCGGGTACGTCCTTGGCAGAGAATGAGTTAAACTTGTCATTCATTTATTTATGTCTCTTCATTACCACTCAAAATCATGTGGCTGTTGTTGATGTGTACTGTCAAGTAGGCTATATTGTCTTGACAGTCTCACATGTTAGACTGTCTTATAAAGAATTGCTTTTTGCGGCTTTCCATGCAGGACATGACGTGTAGCTGTCAGCTATGACTGTTGCAATGTTGTAGCTGTTAGCCATTAGCTGTTGCGGGCAGTGTAGAAAAAGTGCTGACGTCAGGGGGCAGCTGATCTTGTGTGTGCCATGTGCTGTTGGACGTGCATTTGTTTACATCGGACCAATGGAGGAACCTGGCTGTCGGTAAGTGAAGTGTCAGAGCTCATGGATAGTGACATATTTGCAGTTTAAAAGACCCGCCCTAAAAATAAAGGTCTTGAATCAGCTGGGCAGTACAGCTCTACCTCTATCGCCCAAGCGTCGAGTGCACGTCATTCGCGACAAAGTACCGCTGTCGGATCGATGTCTGCCCAATTAGCTACCGCTATCCATACTACGTAGTACCGACGCAACTTGTATAGACCAAATCACCGTGACGTCACCATGTAAACAAATTTACTTCCAGGTACCACACGCGGCAGGTTTAAATGTGCATGTTGTCAAATAAATGCTGTCAAACCCTCTCGTTGTTTTCGGCCGACTACTTTCAATTTAAATGGTTAAACGGTTGGTAAACATGCTTGTCCGACGTATAGCCTTTCTTCTGTGTTTGTTTTATGTAGTGTTAGCTAGCTAATAACGTTTGTTTGTCTGTCAAACTCGCTGTTTTTTTGCAGACTCTTTAACATTACAGACAGAGCTACTGAAGCCACGTTAATTTAATTTAGCTTCAAGTCTACTCTGGTCTGGTCCAACAGGTAAATTAGCTAGTCTGGTCTCCACTAACGTTAGTGAAAGTGTTGTTATGAATGATATTAAACAACAACACAACACGGACGAACCATTTTTGTCTTCTTTGTCTGTTTTTGTCTTCAACACGTCAGTTTGTGCCGTCCACCGCCATTATAATGTGTGGACCCAGGGGTAACCGGAAGTAAATGTAAACATCCCCGCTGATTTGGTCTATACAGTGGCCCGAGGTCGGGCAGACGTGTTTGTGCCTGCCCAAAACGGACTGAGTTCACATTAATGTTTGTGCGTTGCTGAGATTTCCGATTGTCAATGAATGTATCATTGTCAGCTGAGTTGCTGTGAAACTTTCAATCATGTGAGCTACCTATCACAGTGGCTGCTGTTATGCTCTATAAGAGGAAGCATGCTATATTTGCGGTTATTTTGAGTGCTGGCATCTTAAAGCCTATCCGTGTTTCTCAAATAACTGAAAGAAGACTGAAGAACCATGTTGCTGCATTGGACTGTCACAAGAATGTGGATGTAACGGCATCGCAGAGATCAAGTAAGTGCACGGCTGCAAGGGTACATGCAGCCGTGCTGCATGTACTCATAACGAAATAATGTCACTGGTGAGTGAATATTAATAACAAATCAAATTTTGAATAGCAGCTGTGTGGGCCTAAGTTATGTGTTGGTGATTTGGAGGCCCCAAAGACTAATGTATGAGGTCCTTCTCCATTTTGCAATCATAGTTCCTTTTTTCTTAAATCACTTCTACGAGCAATTTAAGAGAATTCGTGTCATGTAGCAATTTTCTGATTGTGGTCCGTTCTGAAAAAAAAGTAAAAATAAATAGTTGACTAATAGATTGTATCTCTATTACTTTGAAGAAATTTTGAGATTGAATATAGCTATACATGACACTGTAAAGTAATGTATAATGATGGTGAGATTGTTGTAGAATGGTTATAGTCAAAGGAAAAATAGCAATCTCATAAGTATATAGTAGCCTATAAGTGTGCTCAATACAAAGACAAAACAAACAAGGGCAAATTCGTCCCAAGACCACGTGCGACGTGTGGCAACCGCGGGGGCAGGCAAAATTGTGGCAATTGTTATTCCATGTAATTTGTGTTACTTATTGTATAGTGTCATGACAAAAGCAAAGATACAACAGGGTGAGATAAAGGATACATCCCCCCAATATTCAAGTAGCCTATAATACAGTGTGTCTGTGTGTGTGTGTGTGTGTGTTTGTGTGTGTGTGTGTGTGCGTGCGTGCGTGTGTGTGTTGTCTCAAAACGGGCATTGATGACTTTAAGCATGAATCCAGTAAATTCTATTCTGTTTTTTTCTATTTTCGTGATGCATTTGGGACTTTAGCACATCACTTGAGGAAATACATCTACCTCAGGTTTATTTTGACATTGTTAAAGATGTTTACTCTGGTTCATTTATACAGGTGATCTGTGGGAAACAGCTCACAGACCCAATCCCTCTCCAAGTGGGTATTAAGACAGGCTGTCCATGGAGTGCAGTAAACTTTGTGTTGGCAATTAATCAGTGGTTAAATATGCTATGTACTGTAACTGCGCAGGAGTAATGTGGCAGGCAGGCCCGGTTTTACAGGGGTGCAAAAGCACGCATTGCACCCTTATTTTAATTGTCTGCATGCTCAGTTGAATTTATTTTTTATTTTTATAAATGCTGCAGCTGCACACTTACTGTTTAAACTTGAATTATAATTGTTGTTTTTCTTTGTTCTTTGATCTGAATTTATGGCTTTTTGGCACCTATATGTAACCTTTTAAGGTTGAGATAATTGTATTATCATTATATGGTCCAAATATTTCAGTAAAGCACTTGAAACACTTGAAATATTCTTGCTTGGCTGGTATCATTCTACTTGAAATGATGGTAAAATGCAATATTTTTAGTAAAATAACATGTCAAATGCCTTGGCCCGTGCATGTGCACCCCTTCCTATCTAGGATGCATCCCTAGTCATCTTGTTCTGGAACCGGCCCTGGTGGTAGGAGAGTGGAAAGATCAAGTCGATGACATCATATTTGAGTATTCCACCAGATTAGCAGATAATTCAGTGAGGCAATCAACTATAACTCACTGAGAAACTTTTATCACATCGCAAAGAGGGAAATGAATTGAGAACACTTGTGGGACAATGGACATAGGCTATTTACCTTCATAACCCGAAGGGTCGTTGGCACCACAGACGATCTGGCAATAAGCTCCCTCTGTCCTGTGAGCATATTGCATGCCTCAGCGAGGCAACCTCGCGCAAACAACCATTGCGAGACGGGAATCGGATTGGTTTTGATTGACGTAATGCACAGCCTTGCCTGGCCATGCCTGTGAATAATTCTGGTAGTTAAGACCGCCCAAATCCCGTTTGCGCAGGTATTTTGGGGCGCAGATGATTTTGGGCAGAATTGGCACGGCTCTAATTTACGCTTGCGACAGGTGCCATGAACGTTTCCGCATGCCCGCCGAGAATTGCATCCCCAACATATTTTGGGGCTGTTTTAACTTAGAAATAAGGGAGGTCACGTCTACCAGACAATTATATCACTTTGAATCAGTTACATTTCTGTATAAATCATTACAAGTAGCTCCCGTGAGGTGGGGATGTTTTTTTTGCTGCTAGGCGGGGGAGCAAAACTCGGCAGAACACCTGGCGGACGGCGCAAGGCGGAATGCTATCTTCCGTGGTTTAAGGCATGCGCAAACAGTGTGCAAATCGCTATTTAGGGATAGCGCCTGTCGGAAGATAGAGGCCTACATCTGTAGGCATGATAGAATAGTGGATTTGATATCAAAGGATATCACCTCTATTTTTAGATCTTTCTATCTCGCTCTATAAACATTCAAGTGTGAAGCCGAGCATGTTCAGTCTGTGTAGTGACAACTCTGATGTGTTCTCTAATATTCCAGCTTACCCTCCAGAGTAACACTTTACAATAACGTACACAAATACTATAGTAGTTACTAGTAAACTAACCATTAACTAATAGCCAGTTAATGAGTAGCTAATGAAAAATTTGGCATTAGTCAATCACTAGTTAATCATAGTTAATGAGTAGGTAGTCATTAGTTAATGATTAGTATCTAATTTCCTGAGTAGAGTAGTTAATCATTACCTAATGATTACTAAATGCATGCAAGAGGATGCATGGTGCCTGTTTAAGATGACATTTTTAGAGGTCATTAACCGGCTGGCCCCGGTCAAATCGGTCAGGTTCAAAACTAGAACTGAACCCTGGATAAATGCAGATATCATAGAAGCCATTAAGGTTAGAAATGATAGCCTGCAGAAATTCAAAATTATAAAAGATGAAGCCTCCTTCGGCCTATTTAAAAAATACCGAAATGAAGTAAATAGGCTAATCAAAAAGGCTAAATTAGAGTACTATAATGAGATAATTGCAGAGAATAAGGATGATCCCCAAAAGCTCTGGAAATCCTTAAATCAATTGGGCTATAATAACAAACTTAAAACTAGATCTCTTAATGTGAACTTAAACTTGGAAGGCACCTTAACATCTGATAAATCCCTTGTCGCTGGCATCTTCAATCGCTTCTTCACAACCATTGCGAGCACGTTGGTTAGTAAATTACCCCCCCACTCTGGACGGTATGGTAAAGACCACATTGAGAGTTTTTACTCAAACTTAGGAGTTCGGACGGACGACTTCCAGTTTCAGGAGGTGTCAGAGGAGGAGGTGCTGTTGAAGCTCAGGGCCCTCAAGCCATCTAAAGCTACAGGTATTGACAACATCCCAAGCAGGTTCATCCGAGATGCAGCTGATTTGATTTCACCGTATATTACTCACATAATCAATCTGTCTATTAAAGAAGGTCATGTCCCCCATGATTTCAAACAAGCCAGGGTAATCCCCCTTCATAAAAAAGGAAGTAAACTTGAACCAGGAAACTATCGCCCAGTCTCAATCCTCTCCTCCATCTCTAAGCTAATGGAAAGAGTCATTTTTGAACAAATAGACAGTTATCTAGCATCTCGGGAGCTCCTGTTTAAATTTCAGTCTGGTTTCAGAAAATCTCATTCAACCGACACCTGTTTGCTCTTTCTAACCGATCACATCAGAAAGGAAGTTGACGCTGGCAAATGCTGTGGTATGGTCATGCTGGACCTACAAAAAGCATTTGACACCGTTAACCATGATGTCCTTCTGTGTAAGCTCGGGGCTCTGGGCTTCAACAGCACTTCCCTCAACTGGGTTAGATCCTACCTGGAGGGTAGGGAGCAGGTGGTGGACGTAAATGGAACGATGTCTTGTCCCCTCCCCCTGACGTGTGGGGTCCCCCAGGGAAGTATTTTAGGGCCTTTATTCTTTTTAATTTATATTAACGATATGCAATCGGCCTGTGATTGCAGCCTGTTCCTTTTCGCGGACGACTCCGCACTCTTGTTCTCGCACAAGGACAAGGGGGAGATCGAAAGGAAATTGAGCAGTGAGCTTCACAGTGTTAGTGAGTGGCTATCGGATAACAAACTGTCACTTCATCTGGGAAAAACGGAGGCCATTTTATTTGGGTCAAATTTTAATTTAAAAAAGTCCCCCGATTTTAAAATCACGGTTGGTGACGTAGTTGTTAACACCAAGGAGGAGATTACGTACCTTGGCTGCATTTTAGATAACAAACTTTCAGGAGAAAGCATGGCCTCAAAAGTGATTTCCAAAGTTAATCAAAGAACCAAATTCCTAGCCAGAATTTCTTCTTTCATTGACAAGAGTGCCCTTGAAACCTTGGCAAATGCTCTGATCCAATGTCACTTTGACTATGCTTGCTCCTCCTGGTTCACGGGAATCACCACCAAACTCAAAAACAGGCTTCAGACCTCCCAGAATAAATTAATTCGGGTTATTTTGAAGCTTCATCCCAGAGTCCATCTCCTCCCCTCCCACTTCCATAGCCTCAGGTGGCTCAGAGTGGAGGAGAGGGTTTCCCAAATCAAATTGTGCATGGTTTTCAGGATTTTTAAAAGGGAGGCTCCTCGTTACCTCGCTGACTATTTCTGTAAAGTCAGTGAGGTACACGGCTACTCCACTAGAGGAAGCACCTCCAACATTGTTCCCCCCAAATTTAAAACCCTAAAGGGTAAATGCACCTTTTCCTACTCAGCAGCTATTTTATGGAACAAACTCCCTGAGAGTATTAAAACACTTAACTCCAGGTTCTCTTTTAAGCTTGCCTTGAAAAAATGGCTGGTTGGCTCCCAAATGTGGTCTTAAACCTTTTATTATTGTCCTCTGAATAAGTGGGGTTTTAAACCCCTAGGTAGGTTCCGGCTTTTAGTTCTACGAGCTGGTCTCTATCTTATTATTTATTTGATTGATGCATTTTTTATTAGGTATCTAATTAACCAGTCACTTAAGGTTTTAGAATTTTTTTGAGAGTAAAATGTTATTAGTTATTGATTGATGCATTTTAATTTTGTATCTAATTTAACAGTCACTTAAGGTCTTAGAATGTGTGATTTAAGAGTAAAATGTAATTATCTGTTTTGTGTTTGTACTTGTCCGCGCACACACGCGCTCATACCTGCACACAGATTCACTCTTCTTGTCCCACACACAAGGACCACAATGGAAACAAGCCCTCGGGCTTTATTGTGTTTTATTCCTTTTGAGCAATATGTCGATGTTGTGTTTGTCTTGTACATTCCTGCTATTATTGATTCAATAAAGTTATCAATCAATCAATCAATCAAATGTCAGCTCGTGAATAGAGTAGTTAATCATTACTTAATGATTCCAAAATGTCAGTGCGTGAATGTATTAGTTAATCATTAGTTAATCATTAGTTACTCTTTTTGTGTACCCTATTGTAAAGTGGTGCATTATACTCAGTAGTTTATGAATACTGAATCATTACCTGTCCATTAGTTACTCTTTTCGCACCCTAATATAAAGGGAAAGATATCCTTATCAAATAAACACTCCCTCCAGGTGAGATTCGAACCCTGAACCCCAAGATTGTTAAATTGTAAGTCTGGTTCTCTACCATCTGAGCTAACCAGCCTGTTATTTGGTAGAGCCATACTATAGGTCTGTAGAGTCAGAGACTAAGTATTATGTCCTATCCACATACTACTTTCTGTTCAAGTACTTATAGTTTTTAAGATATATTCCACCCAAATACTACCTTCTCTCCAAATACTTATAGTTTTAAAGGTATATTCCATCCAAATACTACTTCATGTCCAAGTACTTAGGTATGTTTCAGCCAAATACTACTTATGTCTAAGTACTTGTAAGTACTTGGACAGAAAGTAGTATTTGGGTGGAATATACCTTTAAACTATAATACTTGGTCTCAGGTTCTACATTCGATAGTATGGCACTAACAAGCAACAGGCTGGTTAGCTCAGATGGTAGAGAACCAGACTTACAATTTAACAATCTTGGGGTTCAGGGTTCTAATCTCACCTGGAGGGAGTGTTTATTTGATAAGGATATCTTTCACTTTATATTAGGGTGCGAAAAGAGTAACTAATGGACAGGTAATGATTCAGTATTCATAAACTACTGAGTATGATGCACCACTTTACAATAGGGTACACAAAAAGATTAACTAATGATTAACTAATACATTCACGCACTGACATTTTGGAATCATTAAGTAATGATTAACTACTCTATTCACGAGCTGACATTTAGTAATCATTAGGTAATGATTAACTACTCTACTCAGGAAATTAGATACTAATCATTAACTAATGACTACCTACTCATTAACTATGATTAACTAGTGATTGACTAATGCCAAATTTTTCATTAGCTACTCATTAACTGGCTATTAGTTAATGGTTAGTTTACTAGTAACTACTATAGTATTTGTGTACGTTATTGTAAAGTGTTACCCACTCCGGATGTTGTTGTCAATGAAAATCACAGAGAGGTGTTCATCCTAGAGGTTGGCTGTACCTTTGACCACAGCCTAGAGGAGGCCTTTCTGACCAAGATGTTAAAGTATCAACAGCTGAAGCAGACCATTTCACAGCTGGGCTATAGTTGTAAACTTTTAGTTTTCATGTTCGGTAGCCGGTCATGTTCACAAACTGGTTGTGAGAGGCCTCCAGATGGCTGGACTCCCTAAGAGAAGGGCCAAACAGCTAGCAAGGTATTGCTCAGTCTCTGCTATTATTGGTAGCTGCTCAATATGGAGAAGGCACTGCTTTTTGTATCCTTGAAGTGGATACTAACCAATATCTTGTATTACAGTGTAACTGCAGTGTTTCCCATACATAAAGGAATTTGTGGCGGGCCGCCACAATAATATTTTGACCGCCACAATAAGATGTTGACCCAAAAAAAAAAAAAAAAAAAAAAAAAAAAAAAATTACAGTGCACCTGAACGCAACATGCAAGATATCCGCTGAATAAGTGTCCAATAAATGTTCATGTCATTCTGGCCAATACTTCTGTTATAGCATTTCAGTCTGGAATATGGAATATCTTTCAATAATCTATGATTTAGTTGCTAAATTGTACCGCCATCTGCTCGCTACCCAGGCACTTATGTATGTACTTAACCCAACTAACTTAACCTAACTAACTATCCGGTGTGCACAACACTGTCAGCCTAAACTCCGGCTGACACCCCAAAAACCTACAATCCGCTACAGAAAAATGTATATTGTTTGTTTATTAACTGGCCCCTCGCCTTCTATCATTTCACGAAAGTGGCAAAGCAAGTTGAGTATCCCTGACCTATAGGGAGAAATTTAGTTTGTCATTGTAAACCCACAGCACAGTAATGATGACATGTTCTTCATAGATCTAGCCTTTTAATTTTGCTCTTAAGCTTTCTCAAAGTACACCAAATTCATGCATTTTACTTTAAAATGTTTAAAAAAAACTCGCGGGGGGTCATGCCCCCGCACCCCCCTAGGGGGTCTGCGGTCCCCCACCACAAATTCTCAAAATCCTGTGGGAAACACTGAACTGTATTTGTCAACTTGCCACTGCCATCACCCTGTGTGGTGTTCCTTTTCTTTTTTTGGTACACATTAATGTGGTTGCCAACTGGGCACTTTTGTAACTAACTGTCTCCCAGCATCTGACTGCATTATTAGTGTTTATGTCCTTTGTGCTCTGTATTTATGTGGACATAAATAAATCATTTAAATGTGTGTGTGTGTGTGTGTGTGTGTGTGTGTGTGTGTGTGTGTGTGTGTGTGTGTGTGTGTGTGTGTGTGTGTGTGTGTGTGTGAATGAGTGTGTGAGTATCCCCCTACAATGATGATCACAGGTAGCCAATACATTAGATGCAGGCGCATGATGTTGCCCTCATTCACTTCTATAGTAAACTTTGGTTGACTAATGAAGTTCATTTCCAAAATACAACTTAAAATGAAGACTTTGTTTTTCAACCAACTCAATGATCATGGTGTTTAACACCTTACTCACTATAGAAAAGAGACTAAGGCCCAATCCCAATTCTTATTTTTACCCCTACCCCTTGTTTTTGAGTGTCCCTCACTTTGGCCCTTGCCCTTCAAAATGAAGCCACAAGGGGTAGGGATTGAAAACCGTTGCCTAGGAAATGGGACACCACTCACAGTACGTCATAATTTTGCCCAACTGTGATAATAAAGCTGTTTCTGCTTCAAACAGATTGATTGAAGTCTACAGATTCTCATAGATCCACTATTTTGTCATCATATTGCATATTACCAGAAATTAATTAATTCATTTGATTGATAACTTACTAATATTTAAATTATACAATTTAATTAGTTGACTGGTTTGCTCAGGAGTCACTGGAAAACATGATTATAACATTATAGGCTAGCCTATATAGGATAGTATAGGGCATAGGCTATTAAAATTGATTGAGTTGATATTGTAGCTACATAATATTCTGTTTTTTTTTACATTTTATTCTGGCAATTGCATGGGTTGCTTCTTAATGGGGACATTAAACTATCCCATGTGGTATTTGCTGGGTCGGGTGTCCAAAAATAATCAATTTTATAGCTCCATTGTCACGTTTCTGTGTTACAGCTTTTTACGCTTGCATAGGCTGGCTGGCTGGCTGGCTGGCTGGTGCTTGAAGTGGGCGCCCATACCGTCTATGTTGAAATAGTTGCGAAATACCTAACCAAAACTTAAAAAAATAAATGAATGTCTTCCTTTAATGTCGATACAAAGATCACTGGGTCGGAATGTTATTTCAAAACTCGATATAGTAACATTCTGAGGACATGAAAGGATTGCAGCACAACCAAATTAATTGACGTGTGATCTCTTTCCCTCTCAATCCCTCCCTCACGCGAGGGGACATAACGCGAGGAGACTGACAGAGTTCATGTCTGTAAAATGTTCCTTTTGCATTGGGAGGAGGAGGTGTGTGTGTGTGTGTGTGTGTGTGTGTGTGTGTATGTGTGTCTGTGTGTGAGTGTGGAAATTGACGTGCTAAAAACATTGGCTGTGTAACGCGAGGGGACATATTGCGAGGATTGCGAGGACAGTGACACAGAGTTCATGTCTGTGAAATGTTCTGTAAAATGTAGTTCGCCAGTTACCGTTTTAGCATGGGCAGAAGCAAAAAAATCACGAAATCGCAAGTGTGTGGACGGAGGTTTTGCTTTGGGAGGAGGAGGTGCGTGTGTTCTGTGTGTGTGAGAGAGTGTGGACTGTGGAGGTGTGTGTGTGAGTCGAAATGAAGGCAGTGTCCCAAGCGGGCGGGGTCAGGCGTCTATTGAAACACACCACCCCTTCGGGAAACGAGAGTGAAGGTCATCCAGCGTCCCCACAAGAAAAGCGTCCTTTCCGTTCCAAATGACTGACTGACTGATACTACTGAATTAATAGCCTGTTGACCAGCGTGCTATCGCATGTGGTAAAAACACTAATACTTGCCAGGTTATTGACAAACACTCGATCAGGTCAGACAAAGGCAAGGTTAGATTTTATTGGGGAAAATACATTATAGCCCCTCCATAATGTATTTAGGCTATTTCGCTCCACTTTATAATGTTATGTGGGTAAGTGCAAGTGAATCAAAATTTTAAAAAGAGAAATGGCATACTAGGGTGAGTTTTGGCGAATTCTCCTCCTTTGAATATATTGCTTTCACTGATCCAGTTGTGGATCAGTTCAATCCAGTTCAATCAGAACTGGATCAGCTCTACTTCTACTTACATTATACCGCCCACCTAAACTGTGGGCAGGTTTTCTCGATCAGTTTTCAGAACTTATGTCACTTATTATTACTAGTTATGATCGGTTAAGTGTAAATGGTGACTTCAATATCCATGTGAACAAGAAGACTGATGCTAAAGCCAAACAGTTCCTCCACATTTTAGACAGCCTAGAGCAGGGGTGGCCAACCACTCAGAGACTAAGAGCCACAAAAATGTATGTGGTACCACAAAGAGCCACATTATACACACGGGCTCACAAAAGTGTCTCTCTCTCTCACACACACGCAAAATCAAGATCAAGAATGATTTTAATAGCAGCCACAGTAGGTAGATTACAAATGAGAATTGACTCTTAATGTAATGACAGAAAACAATTCAAATTATCAATTCAAATTATCAAATTATAATCAAAAGTCCTTTAAAGTGACATGGGGGGGGGGAGGATAGAGTGTGTGTGTGTGTGTGTGTGTGTGTGTGTGTGTGTGTGTGTGTGTGTGTGTGTGTGTGTGTGTGTGTGTGTGAGAGACTGGGTGACTGTGTGAGACTGGGTGACTGTGTGATAATGTCCATGGGGGGGGGGACCCCAGTCCTTGCAGAGTTGGTTGTGTTCAGGGGGCATGGGGGGATGTCAAAGTCCTGATTTGTGGGGGCTTTTGGGTCTTGTCTCATTGAATGAAGAGGCAGATGGCAGGTGGACAGAAGCTTTCCCTGTATCAAGAGAGAAATTAAAATCTCACTCAGCCAGATGTCACACACCCCTCACTATTAAATATCCTACCAAGACCAGAGGCAAGTGACAACATTGCACAAAGACTTACATCTCTCTCTCTCTCTCTCTCTCTCTCACACATGTCTGTCATAGTCTCTCACTCTCTCAATCCCTCCTCTCTGTCTCACAAACAGTCCCTCTCCACCACATGTCTCACACACAAACACTTAAGAGGGGAGCTGTCCATCATTCTGAACACGTGCACGGTGCATCTCTCTCTGTTTCACACTCTCTCTCTCTCTCTCTCTCACACACACACACACACACACACACACACACACACACACACACACACACACACACAAACACACAGTGCCCCCGTACCCCCTCTCATTCTCTCTCCCCTGCGTGGCTGAACATTGCACATGAAAATATAAATAAAATATACATGTAACAATTTACAATAGGCTACCTTCCAATAAAGATTTTCTGTCTTACCTGCTGCGTTGACTCGTCTCAGTGGGACTTCTGGCACTCCTTGCGTGCAACAATCCTCTTCAAATCTGGTTTATATTCCGTTGTGGCCACTCGCAGCAGTTCTTTCACATGCGTGTCAGTAAGAACAGATCGGTGCTTGGATTTCACGTGTTTCAGAGTAGAAAACAGGGACTCACAAACGTATGTTGACCCAAACATTGAGAGTAGCTTGAGCGCAGCCTGCTTGAGATTGGGATATTTTTCCTTTGGCACAATTTTCCAAAACTCAGCGGTCCCTTCCCTCAGAACGGACTTCAGTCTGTCATCCTCCGACAGCTCAATCATCTCCAACTGAGACGCTGCTTATCTGTGACAAGCGGGGCTTTTAAACAGTCTGTCTCCGCTTTGAACGGGTCGACAAGGAAAGTAATCTGGGGCCTTTTCAGCTGTATGTCGTGGAATCGGGTCACAAAACTGTCCTTAAGCGTTTCAAGCAGTGTGGCATACCTGGCTGTTGCCTTTCTCAGGGCGGCGGGGGCGTTTTGTTCCCTTGCTTTTTGTAGAGAGGGAAAGTGCACTAATTCTCCCTTTTGAAGATGCGATTTAAACAGCTTGAGTTTGTTGATAAATGCAAATACACTTTGCACCAGGTCAGGCAGCATTTTTAATTTCCCCTGCAGATCCAGGTTCAGTTTGTCCAGATGACTCAGCATGTCGACCAAAAAAGACAAATCCATAATCCAAAGGGGATCAGAGAGCTGCGGGTAATCCTTGTCCTTCTCCTCCATGAAAAGTTTCACCGCATCCAAAAGCTCAAGGAAGCGAGACAACACTTTGCCTTTAGAAAGCCACCTCACAGTGCAGTGAAGCGGGAGGTCTCCGGGAAGGCCCTCGTCCAGCTCAGCAATGAGATTTTTGAATTGCCTGTGGTTAAGCGCATGTGTGCGAATATAGTTGACAATTTCCAGCACGGGCTTCATGACGTGGTCTAAATTCAGCTTTTTAGACACAAGTTGCTCCCGATGAATGATGCAGTGGAAATTCCAAAACTCTGGATATGTGTTGTCAGCTTTACAGAGCCCCACAAGCCCGTTTACAGATCCAATCATAGACGGCGCACCATCCGTGGCAATTGCTGTTAGTTTCTGTAGCGGCAGATTTGCTTTCACAAACACGTTAGTCATCGTTTCTTTCACGTCGATGCCACGGGTTCTGTCCTTTAATGGTACGATATCAAGGAGTTCTTCTTTTATCACACAATCTTCTGAAACCGACCGTACAAATATTGCCAATTGAGGCTTGTCTTGTACGTCACAAGACTCATCCAATGCGACACTGAAATACTCGCATTTTTGAAGATCAGAATGTAATTCTGATTCAATGGCATTATTAATGTCCGTTATCCTGTGTTCCACAGTGTGGCGTGACAGCTGGACGTCTGATACCATTTTCTTCAGTTTGTCATTTTCCGGAGACAAGATTCCAACTACATCACTGATGCATTGTTTTACAAACTCGCCTTCATTGTATGGCTTTTTAGCGCGTGCAATGTTCCACGCCACTTGATATGAAGCAAGCGTCGCTGTCTCAGCTTGCTTCGCAAATCTTCTGAACAACTGAGTCTGTTTTTCACTACCACTCTTCAAACTCCTTATTTTATTCTTACGAAGTTCACTGCCTTGAGGGAAATCCTGATCGATGTTCGGGTGGTGTGTGCTGAAATGGCGCTGCAGATTTGAAGACTTAAAATGTGCGAGCGCCGTCTGGCATATTAAACAGAAAGGCTTGCCATTTCGTTCAACAAAAAAAAATTGATTCTCCCACTCTTCTAAAAACGTCCTATTTTCTTCTTCGTATTTGCGCTTCGTTGTGCATTTCTTCCCCGCCATTGTAGATTGAAGTTTTACAAGGAAAAGTAGGCTACGCCCCACCCAACACTGATATCAAATCACCTGCTCGAAACCTGAGGGGCGTGACTCACAAACAGGCTGTCAAATGTAGCTAGAGCGATAATTCTATAAGAGAGACCTTAATGTCATTCATTCACTCACTTTTCATTCTTTCACTCTCAGGATATAACTAGCTCTCATACCCACTTCTTAATCAACCTGCATTTTCCTGTTCTAGGAGAAACCCTTTAGTTGTCACTGGCTCTCATTCATCCCTCCTGTCCTCATTCACATCTTTCCCTGTCAGGAGAAAACCTTTTAAATGTCACGCCCACTCATTGATAAATTACGTCATCAATCACCCCTTTTCCCGCTTCTATCTAGCGTCACTGTTTGTGGGAGGTATCGTTCATTTTAGGCCAATCAGAGTAAGACACCTTTTCCCATTCAGCCTATCACATCAAGCTGTCAAAGCTAAAAGCTCTCTGCTTTCTCTGTGTGATCTGTTGCTTTTCAGTACGTTCCTGCGATGCGTTGGTCATTCAGTGCTGCTGCCCGCTTACTTCTCTGCTGTCTCCGGTCTCGTTACGCCGTCATGCTGCTCGTGTTGCAGTCACTATCACCCACAAGGAGTTCATTCATGCTGGCATTTTTGTTCGTGGATTCTGTCGGGCAAGTCATGCTTATGTGTCATGCTGCGCCACACGGCTTGCTTGCGCCTGCCTACCTGTCACTCTGTGCAGCCCATGGTGATTCCTGTCCACACACGCAAGCGCCCCGGACCACCGCGCCTCTGTTCGTCCGTCATGACTCTGTCCCCGGCTCCGTCGGCTCCTAATCTCGCACGGCTTCAGCAAGACTCCGAGAGTTTTCACTTGAACAGCAATGCACTGGCCCTGACGCGCAGGGAAGCTGGTATCGATCATAGACTGTAAAAGGTATGGATATTCCACTTGTTGGAAGCATTCGGCTAAACTCCTTGCTACCGTCCAAGTCAAGTCTCCGCTCAGAATTAACCATTCAGAACTCAGCTCATGTGTCAAGCTCTCCACTCAAGAATAATCATTTACTCGAATCCTGCTGTTCAGCGCCATTACGCAAATCGTGACGTCATCTGCAGACCCAGTCCACCCAGCGCTAAGCATGCTGGGAGATGTAGTCATCACTTCACTCTACTTCACTCTATCAAAGCTGAGTATTCTACACCATCGCACTAAAACAGGCTAATCATTCAAGCTAATCATTCACGCTCATTCCCATGCTTGCATCACATGATCAAATTTGCTGGTTCAAAGTTCTATCAACTGTTTTCCCACAAACTGCCGCATTTACAGGATTTCTCATCTTAAATTATTAATTCAATTCACATGATGCACTCGACTCTCGATCATTCATATGGCCAAATCTAGTTATATATTTTAATTTATAAATGTAGTTGCAATAATGTGTAAAAATGTTCATGGGTCTAAATCAAGGTTAAAATTCTGCACATGATCTCGTGCGTGATAAGCTAAGATCATGATAGATCTAACTTTGGTGCAGTGTTTGCATGCACGTCTCACTCTAAATGCTCAAATCAGCCCATTCAGTGGCAGGATGTGCGTAAGCATGCTCATGAATGAGTGTACTGCGAGCACAGTCAAATGGCTCGCTTCAAGGTTCCCTTCATGGCTAAGGAACCATGTGTTGAGACTATAATGTTTAAACATGCTCTAAGTCAGCATAATCAAAGAAGCAGTCGTCTTGGTCTCAAGTTGGGACTTAAATTAAGGTCATGCAATATATTTGTCAGTCACATGTGTCAGCCATTTTGTAACTTTTCATAGTCAGCCATTTTGTCAGGCTGGTGTATTCTGTGTCCTCTGGCACTGTGCAGAGGGTGGCAGGGAGTGAGCATCTGGCTCATGGAGCTGGGCTTTCAACTTGGGAAAGCTAACGTTATCGCGTCTGTCCTACTCTTGTCAAATGCTCTGTTTTGCGTGCATGGTCTCAAATCATTTACGTATCCGGCAGCAGGTTCATGTCATGTCTTAAATCTTTTGCATCATTCAATGTAATTATTTATGTAACCTAGCTCGTTCTGAAACCATTTAAACGTGTCGGCATTCGTCAGTTCTTTGCAGCATATTCTAATTCAGTCATGTTGTCTGAGCTGCTTTCCCTCAGATTGACTGGCGGGATATCAATGGTGGATGGCGTTCCCATGAGGCGATGGTCGCAGCTTCCTCTCCAGTAGCCTTAACCAGGTCTCAACAGCAGCCATCGCATGCTTCTTCGGGAACTTCAGCAAGTATTCATTCGCATCTGTTAACCTATTGCATTGCTTACAGACAATACATAGCAACTTCAGCCAAAACAAGCAATTCCTCCATCTAACTAATTGCTTACTCGAATATAAATGTACGTATTCATGCATACATGTGCTGATGTTCATGTGTCATCATGCTGTTTCGATGCTCAGCTCAAGCCCAGTATAAGCGTCATGCTTTCCTCAGACGACAGCTCAGCTCACCCAGTCACTGTTTGATGGTGAGATGAGGCGGAGCAAACAAGGGATCCCAGGTGACATGAGGAGATCATCCTAATAATCAAGTCATGTTTAATTCCTTCTGCTCATCTAGGTGTTTTCAGTCTACAGTGTTCATCGCTAATATTGTGATCAGTGCTAAAGTTGTTCCAGCGGGATAATTGGAACGGCATTACTTTTTTCTATAATGAGTGGTTAACTCCTCAGATTCGCTCAAATTTTTCACGGATGCTGCCCCATCCGTGGGTTTTGGGGGGTTCTATCAAGGCAATTAGTTTGCCCTGGCCCTCTGAATTTGCAAACTTCGATCAGTCATCAGCTTTGTATGAGATATTTCCCATCACAGTTGCTTGTCACATATGGGGTCATCACTGGAAGCGTAAACGTATCGCAGTGCTATGTGACAACCAGGCAGTGGTTGACATCATCAATAGAGGGCGCTCTTCCTCCAAAGACATCATGCCATTCATGAGATGTATCACCTGGTCTTCTGTCACTCATAATTTCATTCTGTCTGCTCGTCACGTGTTGGGCACCTAAACACACTGGCTGACTCTCTCTCCCGTTTTCATTTTCAGACTTCCCGGAGCATCTGTCCCGAGGCCATGCTTATTCCCTCTCAAGTTCCCCCTCTTCATGTCCTAATGTTGCATTAGAGGGAGGCACCTCTATGCAGGTGTATCTTGATTCAGCGAAAGTTTATATGAGACGAGGGTTAGCAGTTTACACTGTTAAAACGTATGACCTTGCTTGGTCTATATTTTGTGTTTTCTGTGTCTCTGTTAAAATGCCTCCCAAACCAATCTCTATTAAAACTGTCTGTGCATTTATCTGTTATTGCACCGATGTCCGCCGGTTTAAACCTCCTTACATTCGAGGACTAATTGCAGGCATTCAATTTAATGCTAGATGCTATGATCCATCTTTTCCTAGCCTATATTTAAATCCTGTATTAAGTTATTGCTTAAAGAGATATCTAAGGTTTGTTCCCCTGTTCCCGATCACAGAAAACCCATCACTCTGTCTGTTCTTCATGTCATGATATTAGCTCTCAGGAATGGTTATTTTTCCCCCTATGTGGACTCCATGTTAGAGGCTGTTTTCTTTTTAGCTTTTTATGCTTTCTTAGGAGTGGCGAATTTTGTAATTCCTCTGTCTTTTGATTCTAATAGAGATGTTACGTTTTCTGATCTGGCTTTTCATGCCAGTCATTATAGTCTTCAATTAAAACATTCTAAACGTGGAGGTGCTTGCTCCGTAATCGTAGCTCGCACGGGTTCCCAATTTTGCCCCTTCAGATCTATGCTTAAGTATTTACATGTTAGGCCCAGGTCTAGTCCTTCTTCTCCGTTGTTCATCATCCCTGGGGATCTCCCCATGACTAAATATTGGTTCGTTAATCATTTAAAATTAGTTCTTATTAAATGTAAAATATCCCCTGAGCATTATTCAGGGCACTGTTTTAGAATAGGAGCTGCAATTTTTGCTGCCAACCGGGGGATGTCGTCCTCCTCTCTGCAACTACTGGGGCGCTGGTCTTCCTCCGCCTTCCACACATACATCCGCCCTGACATCAATGTCGTTCTCTCTCATCAAAAATCTCTGAAACCTTGATTGGTAAGTCATTTCCATTACTGGTGGTGGTTCTTCTCAATTCATGTCACTCATGGTCTTGGTCTCCTCATAATTGCACGTGTTAAGCAGCGTCCTCTTCGCCCTACACATCTAGGCTATTCTACTTTAATCACTCTTCTCATAATTGCACTTGTTTGCAGAGACCTCAAGAGTCTCCCTTCTCAACAGCCTCCATGTGGCTTCATTCGCATCAAAGAACGCACATCAGAGACCTCAAGAGTCTCTCTTCGCAACAGCCTCCATGTGGCTTCATTCGCATCAGAGACCTCAAGAGTCTCAGCCTCCATGTGGCTTCATTCGCACATTAGAGCCTACAGGCTCTTCGCATTTTCGGCTGCTGCGGCCATTTCACCATTAAACTCACGGTTTAGCTCTGGATCGTTCTCCCTAAACGGTCGCCATACTCCAGCTAATATCAACAAGTAGGCTCATGACCAGCAGAGTCATTGTGGCTTACCAGAGCATTTGGCATCATCCTGAATCTTTCATGTCTAATTGTTCTTTATTATGTTAATAGATTCCTGCTGCCTGGTAAGGTATCGGTCGAAGTCTCTCTCCTCTGGTACGTATTCTCATTCATTTTTTGGGGGATCTTCATTCCTATTCCTGGCTGATCTACCCCTGCTGATCATGACGTCATAATCAAGATGACGTCATGATGGAGTCTAATCGCCAAAACTATATCTCTGTGCCTTCAGGCTCATGTATCTAATCATCTAATAAATCATTGTCATTCTAGAAATGTGTCTCTCTGATTGAAATGTAGCTAGAGCGATAATTCTATAAGAGAGACCTTAATGTCATTCATTCACTCACTTTTCATTCTTTCACTCTCAGGATATAACTAGCTCTCATACCCACTTCTTAATCAACCTGCATTTTCCTGTTCTAGGAGAAACCCTTTAGTTGTCACTGGCTCTCATTCATCCCTCCTGTCCTCATTCACATCTTTCCCTGTCAGGAGAAAACCTTTTAAATGTCACGCCCACTCATTGATAAATTACGTCATCAATCACCCCTTTTCCCGCTTCTATCTAGCGTCACTGTTTGTGGGAGGTATCGTTCATTTTAGGCCAATCAGAGTAAGACACCTTTTCCCATTCAGCCTATCACATCAAGCTGTCAAAGCTAAAAGCTCTCTGCTTTCTCTGTGTGATCTGTTGCTTTTCAGTACGTTCCTGCGACCCGCCTCCACCCCATTCTCCTCCAGTCCTCTGAGATCTCAGATTCAGAAGCTTCGCCACCAAGACCAAGACCTCATCTGTCACCACCACCAGGTCTAGACTCCACGGGGGGGATCTTCATTCCTATTCCTGGCTGATCTACCCCTGCTGATCATGACGTCATAATCAAGATGACGTCATGATGGAGTCTAATCGCCAAAACTATATCTCTGTGCCTTCAGGCTCATGTATCTAATCATCTAATAAATCATTGTCATTCTAGAAATGTGTCTCTCTGATTGAAATGGCTGAAGAGGACTGGGGATGTAACACACACACATAGACTCACACACACACACATACACACACACATTCATATTTAATTGAAGAGCCGCACACACATGTTAATAATAATGAATTAAAGAGCCGCACGGGGAGGGGCCAAGAGCCGCATGCGGCTCGAGAGCCGCGGGTTGGCCACCCCTGGCCTAGAGTTAGAACAGCATGTTACACGGCCCACACACAATCATGGTAATACTCTTGATCTTATTATCTCCAGAGGGATCAATATCATTGATGTGTTGGTGAACAATATTAATGTGTCTGATCATTACTATGTATCCTTTAATGTTCCTTTAAATGCCTCAACGAATTACCATGACACCATAGTTAAAACGCGGTACCTCAGCTGGAGTTTTCTTAGCGAGCAGACCTGATAGACCCAAACATTTTTGATTCGTCTATTGATGAAATTGTGGTTACTTTTAACAGTGAACTGTGCCATTCTTTATAAAGTAGCTCCTGTAAAGACAAAAAGGAGGTCCTCTAAAAAAACAGCACCCTGGTTGAAAAACAACAGCCTTAGGGCTCTATCTTCCCACCGGTGGTATTTTTGCGTTAACGCCCGTTTTGTGCTGGAATAGCGCTGCGCAAAGCCCTAATTGTGGGCTTGTCGGCCCGCTGCGCTTTACGTCATCTCGCCGCACATCTCTGTATAGGCGTGTTTATGCCCAAAAGCATTGTGGAGGTGTGGTCATGCCCATAAAACCACAGCGTCACGTCAGCAGCTTCCTCCTTCACTGAGAGGGAGAAAGAGGGAGAGAAAAGATAGCCTAGATGGGGAGAGGGAGGGAGAGAGAGAGATGTGAGAATGTCATGCATAGAAATCAAATAACGTGCTCATGCCCACCTGTGAATCACCTGTGTATTATTGCCATATCACACGCTGAAAAAGGGCTGCTGCCCAAACGTCTGTATGCTTATTCCTTTTCGGGCTCTCTTCTATCTCTGCTGCGGTAACATGCGTAATTACGCAGCGTACTGAGAGGCTGCTCTATTTGAAGAAGTTGAATTTCGTTCCACCAGCACACATTTTATTAATCAGCTATTTTCTATTCGTTTCTATATACATCGAATCCCACCCATTTCATTGTCATTTTCCCCTTGGTGCACATAACGACACATGCTTCCGTCACTGTCTGCTTGATGGCGAGAGGGACTTCAGCTGCCATCCGCGCTGTGGATTGCAGGGAAAATAGGTTACTGTACTGGCCGGACACAGGTGTTGTGCGAAAAAATGATGCATTTTGAATTGGATTAGGGGAGCGAGAGTCTGGTGGGGCGGGAGTCTGTGTGCGCCGGGTGCTGGACTGGAGGGGGGTCTCCCCCGAGAAGGGGGGAGCTGGACGGGTATGCAGGCTTGGTGGTGGGGTGGGTGTGGGTCGGTGCCCTGGGTGTTTTGGGCTGGCCAGGGTGGGGAGAGGCAGCTTGGCACGACACCGTCACAACTTTCTCAAAAGCAATCTATTGTTACCTCACACCACAAACCTGTATGGTCGGGAATTATGTAGCCTAATTAAACCATGACAAACTAATTCTCATTTTTAAATCAAGGTGTGTTTTTTCTGCAATGTAGGCTATAGTTAAAAATCAACGTGGCAGTACGTTACCATTTTACAATTTCGGAGCCGAAATTGTAAAATAGCAACGTTGCTCCACAAACGTTGCTATTTTACAATTTTTTGGGAGATCGGGTTGGGCATTCTGAGGAGAGAAGTGTGTGTGTAGGCGCGAGGAGAGAGTGACATCCATGCCGTGCGTAAATGGATCCAAGCAAGGATTTCCTTCACTGCATGGAGATGTGGAGACTGCCTGCGCTCAGGTATACGTTTGCGCAAAGACCAGCTATTTCCTGGCGTTAAAATTGAGAGCACCCAAGGCGATTTTTTTCTGATACATTGCGCTGGAACGCCTGGAACGGCAACTCCCAAATCTCTCTTTGCGCTCGGCACATACCAACGGCATCTTCCCCACAGCGCTAAATGACACTTGCACGAGACACATGATAGGCTAGAGGCCCACCGGCACACCTGGGCCACGCCTACACCTGTGTCATCACAGCGCAAAACTGGACGCTGGAGGCAGACGATAGCTTAGATGCTGGGAAGATAGCAATAAGGGGCGCGCAAAGGCAGCGCAAACGATAGCGCCGTACAACGATAGGGCCCTAAGTGTGGCGTATGACTCCATGATATGATGATGCTCCTCTTGAGATGAGAGAGGGGGACATCAGTGCCGTATGGCATAGATAATCCCCCAAAAGAAATTGAAGTTAGACCGGGATAATACATATAACAAAAGGGGTCATGGAGCTCACCGGGAGTATGCAAATTGTCAGGACGTGGGCTGACGGAGGTTTATGCAAATGCTGGGGTAATGGGTTGTGCAAAATCGTCAGGACATTGGCTCACTGAGGTTTAAGCAAAATGCAGGGTTAATGGGTTGTGTAAATTATCAGGACGTGGGCTGACTGAGGTATGGCAAGGATGCGTATGGGGTTGTATGCAAAGGCAGAGGTTTATGTAGATGCCGGGATAATGGGTTGTGCAAATTGTGAGCACATGGGCTGACTTGTCAGGACTTGGGCTGACTGAGGTTTAAGCAAAATGCAGGGATAATGGGTCGTGCAAATTGTCAAGACGTGGGCTGACTGAGGTTAAGCAATGGCAAGGACGCTTATGGGGTTATATGCAAATTGCCCGGGCATGGGCACCACACGGGGATTGGGAGCAGACCACCACCAACGAAATGCATTAATGCTGTCTACCAATCATGGAAGGAGGGATCTTTGGGTTGATAGTAGCTTGCTCTGGACGGATGTAGGATGCATAGGCTGATGAAGACCAGTGGCCCAGTTGTTGAAGGGAGGCAGAGGGCACCCCCTGCATGGCAACAAGAAGATACTGTTGCTCGGCAATTCAGTACAAAATCCCGGATGAGCTCTAATTTAACAGGTTAATCCAGGTTAGCCTATCTATCAATCAATTGGACATGTAGCAGCATTAGGTTTCTAACCGGATAACAAGCTGATAGCGAGAAGCACTCGTTGAGCAGCTGTCTACCTCTGTGAGATAATAATAATGGTCAAGTGCTGAATCATTCTGGGTGATTTCTTCCGCTGAATCAGCGTCTGGGCATGCTTCCTGTTTTTACCAACTTTTGCTGAGGCTCTTGCCTTCAGTTCTCTCTGAGGTTGCTATATGGTATAGTTCCTGTGGTTGCTATAGGGGAAGTCTCACTTTTGAAATGATAGTCGAAAGTCACAGAGAATGTTTGTTGTGATCATAGTTTCACTTTTATCTCTCTAGCTACTATACAGTCATGCACACGATTTTGGTTTGAGAGACAAAATCTCATCAAAGGGGCCCTGAGGTGGACTAAATTAGGGGCCCTTGATATGAAAAAGGTTGAGAATCACTGACATACAGTAGGGGACCTAAATATATATCTCTCCCTCTTTCTCTCTCTCTCTAAATCAGGGGTGCCCAAATTCTTTCCCATGAAGGGCCAAAACTCAATCTGGGTGGAGGGCCGAGGGCCAAAAATAAACGTTGTGGAATTACATTAAAATGTATTGTTTATAGAAAATTAACATTCTAAATCTAAAATAACATTTCAATATAATAATCTACTTTTTATCTGTTTGGTAATTGTAATAATTTGCAATTGGTTATATATATTTAAAAAAATATCTGCATTTGTGGGGAGCTTAAACATTTAATCAGTAAACACCCAGTTAAAAACAGTTGTATTTTCCACCTTTGTAATCAAGAGAGAAATTTGACTTAATTCACAACTTGAAAAATCCTCAAGGTACTTTGAAAATCAGCTTTATTGTCCATCTTTTGTAAACCATTTGCCATGACAATTTGCAGGGATGCAATCTCAGGAGTGAACACAGTATCCGCAACCACATTCAGACACTGTTTCACAAAGTAACCACATGAAAAAGCTCGTCCACCCTTTGCAATCAGTGCAGATATCTGATAACTTGCCCGAGTTGCATTCTGGATAAAAAAGTCAGGGGGGGGAAATTATTATTATTATTTTCTTTTTATTATTATTTTTCCCCCCAAATCCGTGGCGGGCCAAAACAAACAGAGCGGGCAAAGTTTGGCCCGCGGGTCCCAAATTGGTCAGCACTGCTCTAAATAATGACATATAGGCCTAAATTAAGTAGCCTATAAAGAAACAAACCTAAACCTGTGTGTATTTTGTGTATTTGTGTATTTTTGTGCTAATTCAATAGCAGACACAATTAGATTTTGATTTGAGGCAAGTGATATTTCAAAAGCAGAGGAGATGCCTGCAGTTATCTACCCGGTATTTGTGAAACAAAATCATTGAAGTGAAAGTTTTGTCACAAAACTATATTGTTATATTTTTTATTTGAATTTTTTAAGTGGGTACACTCAAATCCTGGAGCTTTCCTAGTGGGTATACTGCATATACCTGCGTATCACGTAGACTACACCACTGGTAACACATGTATGTGTGATGGATTGTTTACACTTTAGATTAGGGGATACAGCAAGCCTTATATATAAGCCGTATACAGTAGAGCAAGACTACACACATGCACACACACACGCACGCACACATACACACACACACACACACACACACACACACACACACACACACACACACACACACACACACAAGATTCAAGATTCAAGATTCATTTATTGTCATTTTTGTCATACTTGCATACAACAAAGACGAAAATTGTACCTCACTAGAATAAGCAGTGCCAACTTAGTTAGACAGACGAGACTAAAGTAAATGCAAGGAACTTTAGGTGAGAAAAACACATTCTATGTAAAAGGCTACTACTTAGAGGGATAAAACGATTCTAGATTAACACAGCATTACACGAGGGCCATGTTAGAATAAAAATAAATAAATCTGGGATAAAAAAACGTAGTGCAAGTGTCACATTTAAAGTGCGATAATGTAATTTAAAAATATAAGGGCACACACATGCACACACACACACGCACACACCCACACACGCACACACAGACACACACATGCACACACACGCACGCACACACACACGCACAAACAGACACACACGCACATGCACACACAACAGCAGCTACTTGTTGAAGTGACCAGTGCAAGTTAGTGGGCAATACGGGGCAGTGGCCGTATTTGCGGGGGGTGAAGCGAGTTCATGGTTCGCACCGCCAGGGGGAAGAAACTGTTTGTCATCCACTCATCCTGCGGATGGCAGGAGGGTGAACAGGCTGCAGGACGGGTGTTGGGTGTCTCTGATGATGTTAGAGACTCGCTTAATGCAGCGTTGATGGAAAGTCTCTAGCAGGAAGGGGAGAGGAGAGCCGATGATTTTCCCCGCCGTCTTGGCGATCGTGTTCAGCTGATGTTTCTCGGCTGCTGTGCAGTTCCCGAACCAGGAGGTGATGCAGTATGTGAGGATGCTCTCGATGGTACCTCTGTAGAAGGTGATTAGAGCTGGGATGGGAAGGCTTGCCCTTTCTAGTCTGCGGAGTGGGTAGAGCCGCTGTTGGGCCTTTTTCACAATGGCCGATGTGTTGGTCGACGATGTCAGGTCGTCTGACAAGATCACACCCAGTAATTTGGTGGTGGAGACTCTCTCGACAGTGCTGCCGTCTATGATGAGCGGAGGTGGAGGTTGTGAGGGGGCCCTCCTGAAGTCAACCACCTTGGTCTCCTTGGTCTTATCGGCGTTGAGGATCAGGTTGTGATCTCTGCACCACGTTAACAGCCGCTCCACCTCCATCCTGTATGCCGTCTCGTCACCGTTCTTGATGAGGCCTATCACCGTGGTGTCGTCGGCGAATTTGATGATGTGGTTAGAAAGATGGCGGCGCAGTCGTGCATGAGCAGGGCAAACAGCTGGGCGCTCAAAACACAGCCTTGTGGTGAGCCTGTACTCACGAAGGTGGGTTTGGAGGTGTGGTTTCCCACCCTGACTGACTGCTGCCTCATTGTCAAAAAGTCAAGGACCCAGTTGCAGGTGCCTGCGTCCACGCCCAGTAGCCTCATCTTCTCCATCAGCTGTTGAGGAATGATGGTGTTGAATGCCGAGCTGAAATCGATGAAGAGGACTCTGGCATAAGTGTTCTTCTCCTCCAAGTGATTCAGGATGAGGTGGAGTGTGGTGGCTATTGCGTCGTTGGTGGAGCGCGTAGATCTATATGCAAATTGGAGGGGGTCCAGGTTGACAGGGAGGCAGGTTTTAATGTGCTGCATGACGAGTCGCTCTAGGCACTTTGTTACAATGGGTGTGAGAGCTACGGGACGAAAGTCGTTCATGCAAGCAGGGTTTGGTTTTTTCGGTACGGGGACCACGGTGGCGCTCTTGAGACAGGTTGGCACAACTGCTTGACTCAGTGAAATGTTAAAAATGTCAGCTGTTCTGCACAGTTCTTGACCACGCACCCAGGGATGTTGTCGGGGCCCGCAGCCTTACGGGAGTTGACCTGGGAGAGGGCCTGCTTAACCTTGGTAGAGGACAGCTGGAGTACCTGGTCGCTGGGCGGGGGTGGGAATTTTTGTGCCCGGCTGTTGTTGTTGGCCTCGAACCATGAGTAGAATATATTCAGTTCATCAGCTAGGGAGGGGTCACTGTCACATGCCGGTGTGGGGGGTTTATAGTCCGATATTGCCTTAAAGCCCTGCCACAGGCGCCTTGTGTCCTTGTTGTCAGTGAAGTGACTGCATGTGCAGTTTCTGTCCATACTGCTTCTTTGCCTCCCTGATGCCCCGGGAAAGATTGTTCCTTGCCAGTTTGTATGCTGCATTTTTCCATCTTCGCAATATCGCCAAAATCAGATACTGGGTCCTATCTTGGTACAGGCCTTAGGCGCAAAAACTTGCATTAAACGCAAAAAAACGTGCCTTGCGCCTGCCTCGGGAAGATAGCAACATGGTTTTAGGCCCCGAAATGCACTTTACGCCAAAGAGGCGTGGCGCACTGCCAGAATAGGCCAGAATGGGTGTTTCGGCCTTAAATACCGGCCTAACGATATCTTCCCCCCTGGCGTTAATTTAGCGCTTAGCGCTTTTCAAAACCAGGCCTCATTCAGTGCGCCGCGGGATATTCTGTGCGTATTTACACACAGCTCTCCTCTGCCTCCTCACACTCTCTCCCCCTCTCTCTCTCTCTCACTCCCTCTCTCTCGTGCGTCAGACAGGCACAAGGGCCAATGGAAAAAAGTTGTTATATCGTAGTTTTGAGCCCCTGTCATTCAGAGGCTGTTCTCTCCCCCTCTCTCTCTCACACTCCCTCGCTCTCACGCATCAGACAGTCCCTCTCTCTCTCTCTCTCTCACTCCCTCAGAGGCTGTTGAGCCACATGTGAAATCTCCCAGCATGCATTGAGGCTAATCCATTTCGACAAGAAATATCAACCAAATCAGCCTAAACGCCCGTTTTGTGCTGGAATAGCGCTGCGCAAAGCCCTAATTGTGGGCTTGTCGGCCCGCTGCGCTTTACGTCATCTCGCCGCACATCTCTGTATAGGCGTGTTTATGCCCAAAAGCATTGTGGAGGTGTGGTCATGCCCATAAAACCACAGCGTCACGTCAGCAGCTTCCTCCTTCACTGAGAGGGAGAAAGAGGGAGAGAAAAGATAGCCTAGATGGGGAGAGGGAGGGAGAGAGAGAGATGTGAGAATGTCATGCATAGAAATCAAATAACGTGCTCATGCCCACCTGTGAATCACCTGTGTATTATTGCCATATCACACGCTGAAAAAGGGCTGCTGCCCAAACGTCTGTATGCTTATTCCTTTTCGGGCTCTCTTCTATCTCTGCTGCGGTAACATGCGTAATTACGCAGCGTACTGAGAGGCTGCTCTATTTGAAGAAGTTGAATTTCGTTCCACCAGCACACATTTTATTAATCAGCTATTTTCTATTCGTTTCTATATACATCGAATCCCACCCATTTCATTGTCATTTTCCCCTTGGTGCACATAACGACACATGCTTCCGTCACTGTCTGCTTGATGGCGAGAGGGACTTCAGCTGCCATCCGCGCTGTGGATTGCAGGGAAAATAGGTTACTGTACTGGCCGGACACAGGTGTTGTGCGAAAAAATTATGCATTTTGAATTGGATTAGGGGAGCGAGAGTCTGGTGGGGCGGGAGTCTGTGTGCGCCGGGTGCTGGACTGGAGGGGGGTCTCCCCCGAGAAGGGGGGAGCTGGACGGGTATGCAGGCTTGGTGGTGGGGTGGGTGTGGGTCGGTGCCCTGGGTGTTTTGGGCTGGCCAGGGTGGGGAGAGGCAGCTTGGCACGACACCGTCACAACTTTCTCAAAAGCAATCTATTGTTACCTCACACCACAAACCTGTATGGTCGGGAATTATGTAGCCTAATTAAACCATGACAAACTAATTCTCATTTTTAAATCAAGGTGTGTTTTTTCTGCAATGTAGGCTATAGTTAAAAATCAACGTGGCAGTACGTTACCATTTTACAATTTCGGAGCCGAAATTGTAAAATAGCAACGTTGCTCCACAAACGTTGCTATTTTACAATTTTTTGGGAGATCGGGTTGGGCATTCTGAGGAGAGAAGTGTGTGTGTAGGCGCGAGGAGAGAGTGACATCCATGCCGTGCGTAAATGGATCCAAGCAAGGATTTCCTTCACTGCATGGAGATGTGGAGACTGCCTGCGCTCAGGTATACGTTTGCGCAAAGACCAGCTATTTCCTGGCGTTAAAATTGTGAGCACCCAAGGCGATTTTTTTCTGATACATTGCGCTGGAACGCCTGGAACGGCAACTCCCAAATCTCTCTTTGCGCTCGGCACATACCAACGGCATCTTCCCCACAGCGCTAAATGACACTTGCACGAGACACATGATAGGCTAGAGGCCCACCGGCACACCTGGGCCACGCCTACACCTGTGTCATCACAGCGCAAAACTGGACGCTGGAGGCAGACGATAGCTTAGACGCTGGGAAGATAGCAATAAGGGGCGCGCAAAGGCAGCGCAAACGATAGCGCCGTACAACGATAGGGCCCTAAGTGTGGCGTATGACTCCATGATATGATGATGCTCCTCTTGAGATGAGAGAGGGGGACATCAGTGCCGTATGGCATAGATAATCCCCCAAAAGAAATTGAAGTTAGACCGGGATAATACATATAACAAAAGGGGTCATGGAGCTCACCGGGAGTATGCAAATTGTCAGGACGTGGGCTGACGGAGGTTTATGCAAATGCTGGGGTAATGGGTTGTGCAAAATCGTCAGGACATTGGCTCACTGAGGTTTAAGCAAAATGCAGGGTTAATGGGTTGTGTAAATTATCAGGACGTGGGCTGACTGAGGTATGGCAAGGATGCGTATGGGGTTGTATGCAAAGGCAGAGGTTTATGTAGATGCCGGGATAATGGGTTGTGCAAATTGTGAGCACATGGGCTGACTTGTCAGGACTTGGGCTGACTGAGGTTTAAGCAAAATGCAGGGATAATGGGTCGTGCAAATTGTCAAGACGTGGGCTGACTGAGGTTAAGCAATGGCAAGGACGCTTATGGGGTTATATGCAAATTGCCCGGGCATGGGCACCACACGGGGATTGGGAGCAGACCACCACCAACGAAATGCATTAATGCTGTCTACCAATCATGGAAGGAGGGATCTTTGGGTTGATAGTAGCTTGCTCTGGACGGATGTAGGATGCATAGGCTGATGAAGACCAGTGGCCCAGTTGTTGAAGGGAGGCAGAGGGCACCCCCTGCATGGCAACAAGAAGATACTGTTGCTCGGCAATTCAGTACAAAATCCCGGATGAGCTCTAATTTAACAGGTTAATCCAGGTTAGCCTATCTATCAATCAATTGGACATGTAGCAGCATTAGGTTTCTAACCGGATAACAAGCTGATAGCGAGAAGCACTCGTTGAGCAGCTGTCTACCTCTGTGAGATAATAATAATGGTCAAGTGCTGAATCATTCTGGGTGATTTCTTCCGCTGAATCAGCGTCTGGGCATGCTTCCTGTTTTTACCAACTTTTGCTGAGGCTCTTGCCTTCAGTTCTCTCTGAGGTTGCTATATGGTATAGTTCCTGTGGTTGCTATAGGGGAAGTCTCACTTTTGAAATGATAGTCGAAAGTCACAGAGAATGTTTGTTGTGATCATAGTTTCACTTTTATCTCTCTAGCTACTATACAGTCATGCACACGATTTTGGTTTGAGAGACAAAATCTCATCAAAGGGGCCCTGAGGTGGACTAAATTAGGGGCCCTTGATATGAAAAAGGTTGAGAATCACTGACATACAGTAGGGGACCTAAATATATATCTCTCCCTCTTTCTCTCTCTCTCTAAATCAGGGGTGCCCAAATTCTTTCCCATGAAGGGCCAAAACTCAATCTGGGTGGAGGGCCGAGGGCCAAAAATAAACGTTGTGGAATTACATTAAAATGTATTGTTTATAGAAAATTAACATTCTAAATCTAAAATAACATTTCAATATAATAATCTACTTTTTATCTGTTTGGTAATTGTAATAATTTGCAATTGGTTATATATATTTAAAAAAATATCTGCATTTGTGGGGAGCTTAAACATTTAATCAGTAAACACCCAGTTAAAAACAGTTGTATTTTCCACCTTTGTAATCAAGAGAGAAATTTGACTTAATTCACAACTTGAAAAATCCTCAAGGTACTTTGAAAATCAGCTTTATTGTCCATCTTTTGTAAACCATTTGCCATGACAATTTGCAGGGATGCAATCTCAGGAGTGAACACAGTATCCGCAACCACATTCAGACACTGTTTCACAAAGTAACCACATGAAAAAGCTCGTCCACCCTTTGCAATCAGTGCAGATATCTGATAACTTGCCCGAGTTGCATTCTGGATAAAAAAGTCAGGGGGGGGAAATTATTATTATTATTTTCTTTTTATTATTATTTTTCCCCCCAAATCCGTGGCGGGCCAAAACAAACAGAGCGGGCAAAGTTTGGCCCGCGGGTCCCAAATTGGTCAGCACTGCTCTAAATAATGACATATAGGCCTAAATTAAGTAGCCTATAAAGAAACAAACCTAAACCTGTGTGTATTTTGTGTATTTGTGTATTTTTGTGCTAATTCAATAGCAGACACAATTAGATTTTGATTTGAGGCAAGTGATATTTCAAAAGCAGAGGAGATGCCTGCAGTTATCTACCCGGTATTTGTGAAACAAAATCATTGAAGTGAAAGTTTTGTCACAAAACTATATTGTTATATTTTTTATTTGAATTTTTTAAGTGGGTACACTCAAATCCTGGAGCTTTCCTAGTGGGTATACTGCATATACCTGCGTATCACGTAGACTACACCACTGGTAACACATGTATGTGTGATGGATTGTTTACACTTTAGATTAGGGGATACAGCAAGCCTTATATATAAGCCGTATACAGTAGAGCAAGACTACACACATGCACACACACACGCACGCACACATACACACACACACACACACACACACACACACACACACACACACACACACACACACACACACACACACACACACACACACACACAAGATTCAAGATTCAAGATTCATTTATTGTCATTTTTGTCATACTTGCATACAACAAAGACGAAAATTGTACCTCACTAGAATAAGCAGTGCCAACTTAGTTAGACAGACGAGACTAAAGTAAATGCAAGGAACTTTAGGTGAGAAAAACACATTCTATGTAAAAGGCTACTACTTAGAGGGATAAAACGATTCTAGATTAACACAGCATTACACGAGGGCCATGTTAGAATAAAAATAAATAAATCTGGGATAAAAAAACGTAGTGCAAGTGTCACATTTAAAGTGCGATAATGTAATTTAAAAATATAAGGGCACACACATGCACACACACACACGCACACACCCACACACGCACACACAGACACACACATGCACACACACGCACGCACACACACACGCACAAACAGACACACACGCACATGCACACACAACAGCAGCTACTTGTTGAAGTGACCAGTGCAAGTTAGTGGGCAATACGGGGCAGTGGCCGTATTTGCGGGGGGTGAAGCGAGTTCATGGTTCGCACCGCCAGGGGGAAGAAACTGTTTGTCATCCACTCATCCTGCGGATGGCAGGAGGGTGAACAGGCTGCAGGACGGGTGTTGGGTGTCTCTGATGATGTTAGAGACTCGCTTAATGCAGCGTTGATGGAAAGTCTCTAGCAGGAAGGGGAGAGGAGAGCCGATGATTTTCCCCGCCGTCTTGGCGATCGTGTTCAGCTGATGTTTCTCGGCTGCTGTGCAGTTCCCGAACCAGGAGGTGATGCAGTATGTGAGGATGCTCTCGATGGTACCTCTGTAGAAGGTGATTAGAGCTGGGATGGGAAGGCTTGCCCTTTTTAGTCTGCGGAGTGGGTAGAGCCGCTGTTGGGCCTTTTTCACAATGGCCGATGTGTTGGTCGACGATGTCAGGTCGTCTGACAAGATCACACCCAGTAATTTGGTGGTGGAGACTCTCTCGACAGTGCTGCCGTCTATGATGAGCGGAGGTGGAGGTTGTGAGGGGGCCCTCCTGAAGTCAACCACCTTGGTCTCCTTGGTCTTATCGGCGTTGAGGATCAGGTTGTGATCTCTGCACCACGTTAACAGCCGCTCCACCTCCATCCTGTATGCCGTCTCGTCACCGTTCTTGATGAGGCCTATCACCGTGGTGTCGTCGGCGAATTTGATGATGTGGTTAGAAAGATGGCGGCGCAGTCGTGCATGAGCAGGGCAAACAGCTGGGCGCTCAAAACACAGCCTTGTGGTGAGCCTGTACTCACGAAGGTGGGTTTGGAGGTGTGGTTTCCCACCCTGACTGACTGCTGCCTCATTGTCAAAAAGTCAAGGACCCAGTTGCAGGTGCCTGCGTCCACGCCCAGTAGCCTCATCTTCTCCATCAGCTGTTGAGGAATGATGGTGTTGAATGCCGAGCTGAAATCGATGAAGAGGACTCTGGCATAAGTGTTCTTCTCCTCCAAGTGATTCAGGATGAGGTGGAGTGTGGTGGCTATTGCGTCGTTGGTGGAGCGCGTAGATCTATATGCAAATTGGAGGGGGTCCAGGTTGACAGGGAGGCAGGTTTTAATGTGCTGCATGACGAGTCGCTCTAGGCACTTTGTTACAATGGGTGTGAGAGCTACGGGACGAAAGTCGTTCATGCAAGCAGGGTTTGGTTTTTTCGGTACGGGGACCACGGTGGCGCTCTTGAGACAGGTTGGCACAACTGCTTGACTCAGTGAAATGTTAAAAATGTCAGCTGTTCTGCACAGTTCTTGACCACGCACCCAGGGATGTTGTCGGGGCCCGCAGCCTTACGGGAGTTGACCTGGGAGAGGGCCTGCTTAACCTTGGTAGAGGACAGCTGGAGTACCTGGTCGCTGGGCGGGGGTGGGAATTTTTGTGCCCGGCTGTTGTTGTTGGCCTCGAACCATGAGTAGAATATATTCAGTTCATCAGCTAGGGAGGGGTCACTGTCACATGCCGGTGTGGGGGGTTTATAGTCCGATATTGCCTTAAAGCCCTGCCACAGGCGCCTTGTGTCCTTGTTGTCAGTGAAGTGACTGCATGTGCAGTTTCTGTCCATACTGCTTCTTTGCCTCCCTGATGCCCCGGGAAAGATTGTTCCTTGCCAGTTTGTATGCTGCATTTTTCCATCTTCGCAATATCGCCAAAATCAGATACTGGGTCCTATCTTGGTACAGGCCTTAGGCGCAAAAACTTGCATTAAACGCAAAAAAACGTGCCTTGCGCCTGCCTCGGGAAGATAGCAACATGGTTTTAGGCCCCGAAATGCACTTTACGCCAAAGAGGCGTGGCGCACTGCCAGAATAGGCCAGAATGGGTGTTTCGGCCTTAAATACCGGCCTAACGATATCTTCCCCCCTGGCGTTAATTTAGCGCTTAGCGCTTTTCAAAACCAGGCCTCATTCAGTGCGCCGCGGGATATTCTGTGCGTATTTACACACAGCTCTCCTCTGCCTCCTCACACTCTCTCCCCCTCTCTCTCTCTCTCACTCCCTCTCTCTCGTGCGTCAGACAGGCACAAGGGCCAATGGAAAAAAGTTGTTATATCGTAGTTTTGAGCCCCTGTCATTCAGAGGCTGTTCTCTCCCCCTCTCTCTCTCACACTCCCTCGCTCTCACGCATCAGACAGTCCCTCTCTCTCTCTCTCTCTCACTCCCTCAGAGGCTGTTGAGCCACATGTGAAATCTCCCAGCATGCATTGAGGCTAATCCATTTCGACAAGAAATATCAACCAAATCAGCCTAAACGCCCGTTTTGTGCTGGAATAGCGCTGCGCAAAGCCCTAATTGTGGGCTTGTCGGCCCGCTGCGCTTTACGTCATCTCGCCGCACATCTCTGTATAGGCGTGTTTATGCCCAAAAGCATTGTGGAGGTGTGGTCATGCCCATAAAACCACAGCGTCACGTCAGCAGCTTCCTCCTTCACTGAGAGGGAGAAAGAGGGAGAGAAAAGATAGCCTAGATGGGGAGAGGGAGGGAGAGAGAGAGATGTGAGAATGTCATGCATAGAAATCAAATAACGTGCTCATGCCCACCTGTGAATCACCTGTGTATTATTGCCATATCACACGCTGAAAAAGGGCTGCTGCCCAAACGTCTGTATGCTTATTCCTTTTCGGGCTCTCTTCTATCTCTGCTGCGGTAACATGCGTAATTACGCAGCGTACTGAGAGGCTGCTCTATTTGAAGAAGTTGAATTTCGTTCCACCAGCACACATTTTATTAATCAGCTATTTTCTATTCATTTCTATATACATCGAATCCCACCCATTTCATTGTCATTTTCCCCTTGGTGCACATAACGACACATGCTTCCGTCACTGTCTGCTTGATGGCGAGAGGGACTTCAGCTGCCATCCGCGCTGTGGATTGCAGGGAAAATAGGTTACTGTACTGGCCGGACACAGGTGTTGTGCGAAAAAATGATGCATTTTGAATTGGATTAGGGGAGCGAGAGTCTGGTGGGGCGGGAGTCTGTGTGCGCCGGGTGCTGGACTGGAGGGGGGTCTCCCCCGAGAAGGGGGGAGCTGGACGGGTATGCAGGCTTGGTGGTGGGGTGGGTGTGGGTCGGTGCCCTGGGTGTTTTGGGCTGGCCAGGGTGGGGAGAGGCAGCTTGGCACGACACCGTCACAACTTTCTCAAAAGCAATCTATTGTTACCTCACACCACAAACCTGTATGGTCGGGAATTATGTAGCCTAATTAAACCATGACAAACTAATTCTCATTTTTAAATCAAGGTGTGTTTTTTCTGCAATGTAGGCTATAGTTAAAAATCAACGTGGCAGTACGTTACCATTTTACAATTTCGGAGCCGAAATTGTAAAATAGCAACGTTGCACCACAAACGTTGCTATTTTACAATTTTTTGGGAGATCGGGTTGGGCATTCTGAGGAGAGAAGTGTGTGTGTAGGCGCGAGGAGAGAGTGACATCCATGCCGTGCGTAAATGGATCCAAGCAAGGATTTCCTTCACTGCATGGAGATGTGGAGACTGCCTGCGCTCAGGTATACGTTTGCGCAAAGACCAGCTATTTCCTGGCGTTAAAATTGAGAGCACCCAAGGCGATTTTTTTCTGATACATTGCGCTGGAACGCCTGGAACGGCAACTCCCAAATCTCTCTTTGCGCTCGGCACATACCAACGGCATCTTCCCCACAGCGCTAAATGACACTTGCACGAGACACATGATAGGCTAGAGGCCCACCGGCACACCTGGGCCACGCCTACACCTGTGTCATCACAGCGCAAAACTGGACGCTGGAGGCAGACGATAGCTTAGACGCTGGGAAGATAGCAATAAGGGGCGCGCAAAGGCAGCGCAAACGATAGCGCCGTACAACGATAGGGCCCTAAGTGTGGCGTATGACTCCATGATATGATGATGCTCCTCTTGAGATGAGAGAGGCGGACATCAGTGCCGTATGGCATAGATAATCCCCCAAAAGAAATTGAAGTTAGACCGGGATAATACATATAACAAAAGGGGTCATGGAGCTCACCGGGAGTATGCAAATTGTCAGGACGTGGGCTGACGGAGGTTTATGCAAATGCTGGGGTAATGGGTTGTGCAAAATCGTCAGGACATTGGCTCACTGAGGTTTAAGCAAAATGCAGGGTTAATGGGTTGTGTAAATTATCAGGACGTGGGCTGACTGAGGTATGGCAAGGATGCGTATGGGGTTGTATGCAAAGGCAGAGGTTTATGTAGATGCCGGGATAATGGGTTGTGCAAATTGTGAGCACATGGGCTGACTTGTCAGGACTTGGGCTGACTGAGGTTTAAGCAAAATGCAGGGATAATGGGTTGTGCAAATTGTCAAGACGTGGGCTGACTGAGGTTAAGCAATGGCAAGGACGCTTATGGGGTTATATGCAAATTGCCCGGGCATGGGCACCACACGGGGATTGGGAGCAGACCACCACCAACGAAATGCATTAATGCTGTCTACCAATCATGGAAGGAGGGATCTTTGGGTTGATAGTAGCTTGCTCTGGACGGATGTAGGATGCATAGGCTGATGAAGACCAGTGGCCCAGTTGTTGAAGGGAGGCAGAGGGCACCCCCTGCATGGCAACAAGAAGATACTGTTGCTCGGCAATTCAGTACAAAATCCCGGATGAGCTCTAATTTAACAGGTTAATCCAGGTTAGCCTATCTATATCAATTGGACATGTAAAAGCATTAGGTTTCTAACCGGATAACAAGCTGATAGCGAGAAGCACTCGTTGAGCAGCTGTCTACCTCTGTGAGATAATAATAATGGTCAAGTGCTGAATCATTCTGGGTGATTTCTTCCGCTGAATCAGCGTCTGGGCATGCTTCCTGTTTTTACCAACTTTTGCTGAGGCTCTTGCCTTCAGTTCTCTCTGAGGTTGCTATATGGTATAGTTCCTGTGGTTGCTATAGGGGAAGTCTCACTTTTGAAATGATAGTCGAAAGTCACAGAGAATGTTTGTTGTGATCATAGTTTCACTTTTATCTCTCTAGCTACTATACAGTCATGCACACGATTTTGGTTTGAGAGACAAAATCTCATCAAAGGGGCCCTGAGGTGGACTAAATTAGGGGCCCTTGATATGAAAAAGGTTGAGAATCACTGACATACAGTAGGGGACCTAAATATATATCTCTCCCTCTTTCTCTCTCTCTCTAAATCAGGGGTGCCCAAATTCTTTCCCATGAAGGGCCAAAACTCAATCTGGGTGGAGGGCCGAGGGCCAAAAATAAACGTTGTGGAATTACATTAAAATGTATTGTTTATAGAAAATTAACATTCTAAATCTAAAATAACATTTCAATATAATAATCTACTTTTTATCTGTTTGGTAATTGTAATAATTTGCAATTGGTTATATATATTTAAAAAAATATCTGCATTTGTGGGGAGCTTAAACATTTAATCAGTAAACACCCAGTTAAAAACAGTTGTATTTTCCACCTTTGTAATCAAGAGAGAAATTTGACTTAATTCACAACTTGAAAAATCCTCAAGGTACTTTGAAAATCAGCTTTATTGTCCATCTTTTGTAAACCATTTGCCATGACAATTTGCAGGGATGCAATCTCAGGAGTGAACACAGTATCCGCAACCACATTCAGACACTGTTTCACAAAGTAACCACATGAAAAAGCTCGTCCACCCTTTGCAATCAGTGCAGATATCTGATAACTTGCCCGAGTTGCATTCTGGATAAAAAAGTCAGGGGGGGGAAATTATTATTATTATTTTCTTTTTATTATTATTTTTCCCCCCAAATCCGTGGCGGGCCAAAACAAACAGAGCGGGCAAAGTTTGGCCCGCGGGTCCCAAATTGGTCAGCACTGCTCTAAATAATGACATATAGGCCTAAATTAAGTAGCCTATAAAGAAACAAACCTAAACCTGTGTGTATTTTGTGTATTTGTGTATTTTTGGGCTAATTCAATAGCAGACACAATTAGATTTTGATTTGAGGCAAGTGATATTTCAAAAACAGAGGAGATGCCTGCAGTCTACCCGGTATTTGTGAAACAAAATCATTGAAGTGAAAGTTTTGTCACAAAACTATATTGTTATATTTTTTATTTGAATTTTTTAAGTGGGTACACTCAAATCCTGGAGCTTTCCTAGTGGGTATACTGCATATACCTGCGTATCACGTAGACTACACCACTGGTAACACATGTATGTGTGATGGATTGTTTACACTTTAGATTAGGGGATACAGCAAGCCTTATATATAAGCCGTATACAGTAGAGCAAGACTACACACATGCACACACACACGCACGCACACATACACACACACACACACACACACACACACACACACACACACACACACACACACACACACACACACACACACACAAGATTCAAGATTCAAGATTCATTTATTGTCATTTTTGTCATACTTGCATACAACAAAGACGAAAATTGTACCTCACTAGAATAAGCAGTGCCAACTTAGTTAGACAGACGAGACTAAAGTAAATGCAAGGAACTTTAGGTGAGAAAAACACATTATATGTAAAAGGCTACTACTTAGAGGGATAAAACGATTCTAGATTAACACAGCATTACACGAGGGCCATGTTAGAATAAAAATAAATAAATCTGGGATAAAAAAACGTAGTGCAAGTGTCACATTTAAAGTGCGATAATGTAATTTAAAAATATAAGGGCACACACATGCACACACACACACGCACACACCCACACACGCACACACAGACACACACATGCACACACACGCACGCACACACACACGCACAAACAGACACACACGCACATGCACACACAACAGCAGCTACTTGTTGAAGTGACCAGTGCAAGTTAGTGGGCAATACGGGGCAGTGGCCGTATTTGCGGGGGGTGAAGCGAGTTCATGGTTCGCACCGCCAGGGGGAAGAAACTGTTTGTCATCCACTCATCCTGCGGATGGCAGGAGGGTGAACAGGCTGCAGGACGGGTGTTGGGTGTCTCTGATGATGTTAGAGACTCGCTTAATGCAGCGTTGATGGAAAGTCTCTAGCAGGAAGGGGAGAGGAGAGCCGATGATTTTCCCCGCCGTCTTGGCGATCGTGTTCAGCTGATGTTTCTCGGCTGCTGTGCAGTTCCCGAACCAGGAGGTGATGCAGTATGTGAGGATGCTCTCGATGGTACCTCTGTAGAAGGTGATTAGAGCTGGGATGGGAAGGCTTGCCCTTTTTAGTCTGCGGAGTGGGTAGAGCCGCTGTTGGGCCTTTTTCACAATCGCCGATGTGTTGGTCGACGATGTCAGGTCGTCTGACAAGATCACACCCAGTAATTTGGTGGTGGAGACTCTCTCGACAGTGCTGCCGTCTATGGTGAGCGGAGGTGGAGGTTGTGAGGGGGCCCTCCTGAAGTCAACCACCATCTCCTTGGTCTTATCGGCGTTGAGGATCAGGTTGTGATCTCTGCACCACGTTAACAGCCGCTCCACCTCCATCCTGTATGCCGTCTCGTCACCGTTCTTGATGAGGCCTATCACCGTGGTGTCGTCGGCGAATTTGATGATGTGGTTAGAAAGATGGCGGCGCAGTCGTGCATGAGCAGGGCAAACAGCTGGGCGCTCAAAACACAGCCTTGTGGTGAGCCTGTACTCACGAAGGTGGGTTTGGAGGTGTGGTTTCCCACCCTGACTGACTGCTGCCTCATTGTCAAAAAGTCAAGGACCCAGTTGCAGGTGCCTGCGTCCACGCCCAGTAGCCTCATCTTCTCCATCAGCTGTTGAGGAATGATGGTGTTGAATGCCGAGCTGAAATCGATGAAGAGGACTCTGGCATAAGTGTTCTTCTCCTCCAAGTGATTCAGGATGAGGTGGAGTGTGGTGGCTATTGCGTCGTTGGTGGAGCGCGTAGATCTATATGCAAATTGGAGGGGGTCCAGGTTGACAGGGAGGCAGGTTTTAATGTGCTGCATGACGAGTCGCTCTAGGCACTTTGTTACAATGGGTGTGAGAGCTACGGGACGAAAGTCGTTCATGCAAGCAGGGTTTGGTTTTTTCGGTACGGGGACCACGGTGGCGCTCTTGAGACAGGTTGGCACAACTGCTTGACTCAGTGAAATGTTAAAAATGTCAGCTGTTCTGCACAGTTCTTGACCACGCACCCAGGGATGTTGTCGGGGCCCGCAGCCTTACGGGAGTTGACCTGGGAGAGGGCCTGCTTAACCTTGGTAGAGGACAGCTGGAGTACCTGGTCGCTGGGCGGGGGTGGGAATTTTTGTGCCCGGCTGTTGTTGTTGGCCTCGAACCATGAGTAGAATATATTCAGTTCATCAGCTAGGGAGGGGTCACTGTCACATGCCGGTGTGGGGGGTTTATAGTCCGATATTGCCTTAAAGCCCTGCCACAGGCGCCTTGTGTCCTTGTTGTCAGTGAAGTGACTGCATGTGCAGTTTCTGTCCATACTGCTTCTTTGCCTCCCTGATGCCCCGGGAAAGATTGTTCCTTGCCAGTTTGTATGCTGCATTTTTCCATCTTCGCAATATCGCCAAAATCAGATACTGGGTCCTATCTTGGTACAGGCCTTAGGCGCAAAAACTTGCATTAAACGCAAAAAAACGTGCCTTGCGCCTGCCTCGGGAAGATAGCAACATGGTTTTAGCCCCCGAAATGCACTTTACGCCAAAGAGGCGTGGCGCACTGCCAGAATAGGCCAGAATGGGTGTTTCGGCCTTAAATACCGGCCTAACGATATCTTCCCCCCTGGCGTTAATTTAGCGCTTAGCGCTTTTCAAAACCAGGCCTCATTCAGTGCGCCGCGGGATATTCTGTGCGTATTTACACACAGCTCTCCTCTGCCTCCTCACACTCTCTCCCCCTCTCTCTCTCTCTCACTCCCTCTCTCTCGTGCGTCAGACAGGCACAAGGGCCAATGGAAAAAAGTTGTTATATCGTAGTTTTGAGCCCCTGTCATTCAGAGGCTGTTCTCTCCCCCTCTCTCTCTCACACTCCCTCGCTCTCACGCATCAGACAGTCCCTCTCTCTCTCTCTCACTCCCTCAGAGGCTGTTGAGCCACATGTGAAATCTCCCAGCATGCATTGAGGCTAATCCATTTCGACAAGAAATATCAACCAAATCAGCCTAAACTGCCTAAAGTGGTACATAGAAATAATGTTTCTGTTCACACAACATGCAATTCTCGAACATTTCAATATTGGCGAAAATAAAACAGAAATCCAAACACAACCCTATGTGAAACATATGTAATCCAGGTGGTATAAATATCCCTCGCAGATTTAACGTGACTTAGAGATGAGTGACAGCCGTACCACGCTTCTACTGTGATGTCTTACTGTGATCTCCGCTCCAACAAGACTTGGGTTAGCCTACTTCACATTCACTTTTACAATAAAAACACATTGATGCAATGACTTTTACATAATGAGGGCTATATTTATGTGCATCATCTGTACCACTGGAGAAGAAAAGGTAGCGAGAGAAAATGATATCATTCTAATCTGGACAAACTTTCACCAATCTAATCTCATCATGACATAGGCCACATGGGATAGGCTATATTTTTCTAGCCAATGCATTTAGAACATTCTTTTCACTTTGATCTTGCTATAGTGTAGCATATTTACATGCTTGCAGTATTTAAACTGCAGTTTGATTAGTATTCTTCTTTTAGCACTGACATGCTGCATGTACATCCTGTCTGTGTTTTGCTGTAATTTTGATGTCTGTAATGTGTGGTATCTCTTGCGATGACACGTTACAGGTATATCAGTTTGTTGCGTACATCCTGTCTGTGTTTTGCTGTAATTTTGATGTCTGTAATGCTGTGGTATCTTTTGCGATGACACGTTACATGTATATTTCAGTTTGTGCGTTGAATGAATGTAATGAGTGATTGTTTTGATATTTATTGGGGACTACGGATGTAAATTAGCATTAGCTAACTCCGGCATATTTACATGTTTTCGTATATAGAGGCTTCTGTATTTCTGAACATGTCCATTAATGTGCATTGTCCCGTCACAATAAACCAAAAAGAAAGAAAGAAAGATTGGTTTGAGAAGCATAATAATAATAAATATAGCCGCAAGCGGCGATGCGGGGTCCAAGCTTCCGGTGACTTGGGGGGTATATGTCAGATAGTGCACATTTATTCAGACTTGGTATGTGCACAAGTAAACAAAGTTTGGTTGAGATCCGGTGACCTGACGGTTTCCAAGCAGTACTAGTAGTAGTAGTAGTAGCAGTAGTAGTAATAGTGTTGGTAGTAGTGGGAGTGGTAGCAGTAGTAGCAGCAGAAGTACTAAGAATAGTAAATGGTAAATGGACTGCATTTATATAGCGCTTTTATCCAAAGCGCTTTACAATGTGCCTACATTCACCCATTCACACACCGAAGGCGGCCAGCTGCCATGCAGGGTGCTGGCACAGCCATCGGGAGCAATTTGGGGTTCAGTGTCTTGCCCAAGGACACTTCGACGTGCGGACTGGAGGAGCCGGGGAACGAACCACCAACCTTCTAATTAGTGGACAACCCGCTCTACCTCCTGAGCCACAGCCGCCACTAGTAGCCAATAGTAGTAGTAGTAGTAGCAGCAGCAGCAGTAGTAGTGGTGGTTGGCTGTTATAGCGCCACCATCTGGTGGATTGGTGTAATTTTTTCCTTTGAGTAGTGGGTGATGTCTTGAAACTTGAAGTAGTACTTGGATAGAAAGCAGTTTTTGTGTACAATATCCCTTTAAGTATCTGGACAGAAAGTGGTATTTGGGTAGAACATACTGTCAATACGACAAGTACTTCTCTGGCTCTGCAGATACATATAATATGGTCTACAAAGTTAAATACAACAGTCTGGATAGCTCACTTGGTAAAGCGCATGACTTATGCTAACTAAAGACTATTGTGGCTCAAAGTTCAAACCCCATGTGGGATGAACAATTTTCAACTTCAGACAGTTAAGTCAGTAATAGTAATTAAAACCCCACATGTTGCCTCCTTATTTTGCGGTGTTTCATGAACTTTTTCAATATCTTGGAAATGTTAGCTGGAGATTGCGTGGCTGTGTTCAAGAACGTGTTTTGCAACAGGAGAGGTTAGTTCTTGTCTCATGATGGAGCTTTTGTGTTCTGAAATCAGAATTTTCAGTTGTCATTGAGTCTTTCCCACACACACATCAAACCATAGGGCATAGTGGCGTCCACTACAGAACGTTGATGGTTTTATCCCTGAAATTGCTTTTGATGACTATAGCCAGCACCCTGCATTGCAGCTTGTCATGCAGTCCATTTACCATTAAGGACATGTCTGTATTACACACATAATCCACCACTTTACATTAAAAGTCTGCCCTGAATGGAGGTGTTTGAACTACCGTAAATTCCGGACTATAAGCCGCGGCTTTTTTCCCGTTTTTTGGCCCCTGCGGCTTATATAACGGTGCGTCTTATCTATGGATTTTTTCAGAAAAAAAAAAAAAAATACAAATAAAATCTCTCTTTTTTAGCACTCTTTCTAACTATAAATCCACTTCTGTTTTAATTTCCTCTCTTGCCCTCTTTTCACCACACCGCGGACACTGTGTGCACTGTAAAAATAAACAACGGTGGTGTTGTGTTATGTTGTTTTGTTGAAATGTTACGGTAATACGGTAAATGGGAGCTTCCTCAAACAGCCATCTCTTTCCCGACAATCCCCTCTGTGCGTGACCACTTACATATGGTAATTACGGTAAGCAAACGGCCACTCGGCCATCAACTCCCTCCCCCGACTACCAGGAGAAAATCACAAACTTCGGCGAATTCACACAAAGGAAGATCAAGGAATATTCACAACAAGACGAGCAGTAGAAGCAACACTCTCACTTACCATGGGGAAGGTACGCAGAAATTCACACGACGCAGCTTTCAAGTTGAAAGCAGTCAATCTCGCATTAAAAGAGGGAAACAGAGCAGCCGCGCGTAACCTGGGCATCGATGAGTCAATGGTGAGGCGTTGGACGGTGCAGCAGGAGGAACTGTCTCAGCACGGAATATTATAGGAGTGTGAAAACATCCACAATCACCAACGGGTTCCAAAACGCTGGACTGCTGCGGGATGAAGAGGATGACGCCGCCACAGCTGGCGCTGAGGGCCGTCAGAGGCTTCAGAGGCTGTTCGATGCCGACAGTGACGAAGAGGAGTTCGTTGGTTTTGAGTGACAATGAAGGAGAGAGGAGAGTGGTTGACGAAGCCACCCTGAACCTGTTCGTTTCCGACACTGAAGATGAGGACTTTGGTGGTTTCAGTACGCAGGAAGAAGAGGAAGACGAGGATTAGTGACTTGACTTCTCTGGTTACAGGTTTGCTGCACATATAGCCTATTGTTGTGTGATTTTGTCTGGGGATTAGTGACCTGACTTTTGTTTTGTTTTGTTGAAATGTTAATAAATGGGAGCTTCCCCAAACAGCCATCTCTTTCCCGACATTCCTCTCTGTGCACGAACCCTTTCATATGGTAATTAAACATCAAAACACCCGCGGCTTATAGACCGGTGCGGCTTATAGAAGAAAAAAATAGTCAATTTTGGTCCCGCGGCTTATAGACCGGTGCGTCTTATAGTCCGGAATTTACGGTAATTGGTGTGGGTTGTGCTGTTACAATGGAACTAAAGTAAAGGTAAAGTCCCACTGATTGTCACACAATGTGTGAAATTTGTTCTCCGCATTTGACCCATCCCCTGGGGGAGCGGTAGCGTGCGCCGCGCTCGGGAATCATATGGTGATCTAACCCCCCAATTCCAACCCTTTGATGCTGAGTGCCAAGCAGACTAGGCCAAATCACAGCCGATTTGGGGATCATTTAGACATCTACACAGGAATGTCAAGAGGACGTCGAAATATGACGTTACCATAAATAGGCATATTCAGTTATTCTGCTATGTACACAGTGTGTATTCAGCAGCGTTATACATAATTATATCCAGATTAACCTTTATTCTACATTTTCAAAAAATAAAACAGTTACCTGGCCGTGGTTTGAACCCAGGACCTCCAGCTTTGGTGTCTGCTACTTTACCCCTACACCATCCTTCCACAGCAATGACAAGGCACGGATATAACCTTATTATGGCATAAACTTGTTTTTATTCAAACGTGGGTGTCAAGTCTTTGTGGATCGGGCATTACTGTGTGACATCTAAACCAACTATGTATTATGCTACAGCAGATGCAGAACCCCAAAACACATTAACCCCACCCAAAATGCTACATTCCAACTTCCAGTAGTAGTAGTAGTAGTAGTAGTAGTAGTAGTAGTAGTAGTAGTAGTAATAGTAGCAGAAGTAGTAATAGTAGTAGTAGTAGTGTTGGTAGTAGTGGGAGTGGTAGCAGTAGTAGCATCAGTAGTTGTAATTGACCGGTTAATGAGTTGTGGGCAATTTAGTGTTGGCGTGTGTTTCATTAAAAGTTTCGAGATTTAGCATTTCAAAACGGTTTCACGTATCCAAAATCCTTTACTAACCTTAGGTCGGGGTAGTCCATAGATGGCCCAGAAAAAGTAAGTCTAGGAGGAGCTCGCAAAAGTAGGTTTTTGATCAAATTCAAAATGGCGGAAAATCTACCACGCAGAAATGGGCGTGGCCTAGTGGGTTAGATACATGATGCTCCAGGGAAACCAGTAGATGTGGAATTTTGATTCTACAGCTCGCAGTTCAGAAGTTATGGACCGACAAACGTGAAATTGGCTGTTATAGCGGCACCATCTGGTGGATTGGTGTAATTTTTTTACTCTGAGTAGTGGGTGATGTCGTGAACCTGTGTGGAAAGTTTGGGTGATGGGGGGTGTATGGTTTCTGAGATCCACACACTTTTAGGGCAGGAAAAGAACAAAAGTAAATACACAAAAGTTTAAACATTTATCATTTCAAGACGGTTTCACGTATCCAAAATCCTTTAATAACTTTGAGTCAGGTAAGTCCAGAGATGCCACAGAAAAAGTTTAGGCTCATTCAGGCAAATGGCCTGGGAGGAGATAGCAAAAGTAGGTTTTTGATAAAATTCAAAATGGCGGAAAATCTAGGCACACGCAAATGGGCGTGGCCTATATGGATAGATGCGTATTGATCCAGGGAATACAGCCGAAGTGGAATTTTGATTCTACGCCTCACGGTTCAGAAGATATGGACCATAACGCGAAATGGTCTGTTATAGCGCCACCATCTGGCCGATATGGGTAATTTTTTGTTTCTGAGTAGTGAGGCACATTTACAATCTATGTGCCCAGTCTGGCTATGCTGAGCCTTACAGTTTCTGCTGTACATACAGTTTTACCGGAGAAGAAGAAAAAAAAAAAAAAAATCGGAACAGATACAATAGGGATCCACGCACTTCGTGCTTGGACCCCTAATAATATGGAATAATATATGAGACAGACGGGGATGAAAGGGAGGGGGGGAGCTCAGAGCGCTTGGCTTTTCTGACTGGACTGGATTGCTCCGTGGAATTGGAGCTGAAAAGTGAAGCGTGTGATTTGTTTACTGCACTTACCCAATCAGCAGATATGCATAATTTTACGCTTAAAAGGCGTGGTTGTAATGCTTAATGCTGCGTGTAGCGCCGATACCAAAATATCAAGTGCGCTGGTCCACGCCCACTGATCAGCGCTGCATCTGGCGTTGAGCACAGTTCATAGGCCGATGCAAGGATAGAGCCCATAGCCTACATGTTTCACTTTATGCTCTGAAATTGTAGCCTACCTGAAGGATCCTGATTCTGATAAGTTCAACACCACCTCCAGCTCTGCAGGAGGCAGGAGCACCTGCTGCAGTGCTAGTGCTGCTTCTGCCTCCTTCTCCACTTTTGTGAAGAAAACCCCAAAAGCAATCCAACCCATACTTTCAGTTTAGCCACTACTGTTTACATTTGACCAATGGGATTTTTTTGTATAGCCTATATATAAATAAATAAATAAATAAATAAATAAATAAATAAATAAATGAATGAATGAATGAATGAATGAATGAATGAATGAATGAATGAATGAATAAATAAATAAATAAATACAAATTAGTGTTAATTTAATTTCTAGAGGCAATAGACAATTGTCTATTACTGATATTGTAGTTTAGGCCAAGACACAACATAGGCTCCTTGCTTTCCACCTCTCTGCACTTCTTTTCTTCTCCATTTTGGCACCATTGAACAGCAAGCCCCGCCCACCCACGCTGGGGTCTCAGCAGCTTCTGACTGAAAAGTTAACTCATTCCTCCCTGCCTGGCTGCCTGCAGCCTGCCTGCCTGCAATCTGCACAACTAGGAATACACTCCGCTCTTCATCCACTGTTCCCCTCACTGTTCTTCCAGCCTTCGCCAGACCAGCCCCCCGTCTCTGGAACTTTCTCCCCCAGCCCGCACGAGACACCCTCCCTCACCATCTTCAAACCTACCTGAAAACCTACCTGTTCTCCCAGGAATACAACCTCCATAATCACCCCCCCCCCCCCTTGCTCCTTCTCTCCTCTCCCCCCTCTTCTACCTGGCCCCTCCCCCCTACTTCTATGTCTCCCTGCCTATCAGGGGCGGAGCGACCCTATCAGCCCACTGTATAAATCATTAAGTAGCTCCCGTGAGGTGGGGATGTTTTTTTTGCTGCTCGGCGGGGGAGCAAAACTCGGCAGAACACCTGGCGGACGGCGCAAGGTGGAATGCTATCTTCCGTGGCTTAAAGGGCCCATATTTTGCTAATATAATGTATTATTATTTTATTGTTGGCCTCCAGTAGAGTAACTTATTGCATCATTCATAGTTGAAAAAACTCAGTTTATCTTGTAGTGGCTCTCACTGCCCCCTTCAGTTCAGCCTCTGTATGAAACGTTCTGTTTTAGGTCCTGTGTTTGAACCACCACCCTCTGGAAAATACTCCAGGAGGCAGGAGGGCAGCGCGAGGAGTTTTTGTGTTTGGCAGCGGAACGAGTTAACCTTAACGAGCTAACCATAACTTCCCAAATGCTTGTGACTATAGTGTGCCTCTCCTAGCAAAGGCTACACGGACCAAACCAAAATGAGGACTTGGAGAAGTCAGCAAGTTGGACTAACGTTACAAGTTCTGAAATTGTGTGCCTTCATCATTCATCGGTTGTTCATGTCTATGAAAGGCAGCTGTGCTGCTAGGCTAATAGCAAGTGCTAACGTTACCCAGCCGGTGGTAAGTAACGTTAGCGCTTCCTAGCTGCTAGGTACAACCGATGCTGGAATGAGACACATATTTTCAGATCTTACCACTTCAGTCCTACATCCTGGCTCACTTCCAAGTCGTCTCCTTGTTTTGTGTGAAAGTGAAAGGCAGATACGGCCGAGACGAGTGGAAATTAGCAGCGCTACTGTCGTGTCGGTCGGCAGTGTACTGGAGAAATGTCAACACAGGGAAGGGTGGGGGCTGGCTAGAGCGTGCGGCGGCGGCAACGCTTTGTTGCCAGGGTAACAAGTCCTACCTGACGTCACCAAAACTATGGTTCTCGCACAAAATTGGCATAAATCCATGTAATCTCATCTACGAGAGTTCATGGGCGTGAGGGGGGGTTCATGGGGGTAACATTAAAACACTTTCACCTATTTATTTGAAGCTTAGCCCATGTTTAATATGACCATCCAAGATTGTAACAACATATATATGATACAAAATTAAGAAATGCATAATATGGCCCCTTTAAGGCATGCGCAAACAGTGCGCAAATCGCTATTTAGAGAAAGCGCCTGTCGGAAGATAGAGGCCTACATCTGTAGGCATGATAGAATAGTGGATTTGATATCAAAGGATATCACCTCTATTTTTAGATCTTCTATCTCGCTCTATAAACATTCCAGTGTGAAGCCGAGCGTGTTCAGTCTGTGTAGTGACAATTCTGATGTGTTCTCTAATATTCCAGCTAACACTCCTGATGTTGTTGTTGTCAATGGAAATATCAGAGCGGTGTTCATCCTAGAGGTTGGCTGTACCTTTGACCACACAGCCTAGAGGAGGCCTTTCTGACCAAGATGTTAAAGTATCAACAGTTGAAGCAGACCATTTCACAGCTGGGCTATAGTCGGTAGCCTGGGTCATGTTCACAAACTGGTTGTGAGAGGCCTCCAGATGGCTGGACTACCTAAGAGAAGGGCCAAACAGCTAGCAAGGTATTGCTCAGTCTCTGCTATTATTGGTAGCTGCTCAATATGGAGAAGGCGCTGCTTTTTGTATCGTTGAAGTGGATACTAACCAATATCTTGTATTACAGTGTAACTGTATTTGTCAACTTGCCACTGCCATCACCCTGTGTGGTGTTCCTTTTTTTTTTTAACTCATTATTGTGGTGTGTGTGTGTGTGCATGTGTGTGTGTGTGTGTGTGTGTGTGTGTGTGTGTGTGTGTGTGTGTATGTGTGTGTGTGTGTGTGTGTGTGTGTGTGTGTGTGTGTGTGTGTGTGTGTGTGTGAGAGTATCCCCCTACAATGATGATCACAGGTAGCCAATACATTAGATGCAGGCGCATGATGTTGCCCTCATTCACTTCTATAGTAAACTTTGCTTGACTAATGAAGTTAATTTCCAAAATACAACTTAAAGGAGGACTTACCCCCTAGATATGTATTAGAACAGTGATTTGAAAATACCTATGGAAAAAACCAAGAAATGACATATGCTCTTGTCTATACTAGACTCTTTGGCTGTGTTCAAGTCAAGATTTTTTTTCGGAAATCGACGCCATTACAGTTTGCCTACTGCCTCAAAAATAATTTATTTGAGAGGGGCAATATCTTTATAAATATCAACAACTAGCCAACGCTGGTGGCCTGTTTGGAAACAGCTTTGCTCAAAATGGTTTTAAGTTATATTAATTTGGTAATTCAGTGGCGAACTAGAAATTTAATTATTTTTCTGCATGTATCTCTATGGAAACTACGTCAAACTACGTTACGAGAGCAAAGTGACGTGGGCTCGTTACAGCAGCACACCGCACAATACGACAAACCCCCCGTTCTGGGGTAACACAATGCGAGATTTCTCTACGTCATTCCCTCGTCCAAGTTGCCATATAGTCCCTTTTTCATTTTAGTTTGGGGGCTTTTCGTGATTCTTGTTAAAAGTTGTGCAAAAGTTTTCCTCTCAGCGCAGTGCAGGCTGCGCCTCCTCCCTCCTGCCAGACCCCGGCTGGCGAAACAGCCTGCTGCATGCATGGGGCGTTCTGTAACCTCACGGAGCAACAAACAAACACAGACAGAAATAGCTGGTGTGCGATTTTTCTGCTCAATACAGTCTGAGATTGGGTACAGGATTGAGGGAATCCCGCATCTGTTTGCGAAGGTGCGACTGGACAGGACGCTTTTCACAGACGGGCACAGTAGCTGAGTAGCCTGTTATAGTCGGAGCGAGGCGAGTGTCTCTCAGGGCTACTCAGGGCACAGCTGCAGATCTCTCCTCCTCCTCCTCCGCGCATTCAGTCTGTCCAAAATCAATACCGATATAATCTCAGTAGGAGGGATGCAGGGAAATATATGATAGTAGCCGATGTGTTTAGAGAAGCTTTGTCACGTTGTCACGTCGTAGTATAGCGTTATATTTTACATGTGCGCTAAACTGCGACGATATTTGTTTGCGGAAATATCAGACTGCTCTCTCTGCTCTCAGAGCACAGAGAGCCCAGCTGCTGCTGCGCGTGCCCCCGGAGCTTGGGGCTCGTCCATGAGTACGACTCTCTCCCGCCTGCCTGGGCTTGAGACAGTGCTTCCAACTCGGACTGATAATATAAACATCATCATTCGAGCTTATCCAGGTAAGATATTAATAATGTAATGACACATTCAGTGGGAAACTAACTATAATTAAGACATGTGCCAACTTTGACGACGTTTGGTTCAGTATTTTAAGAGCAAACTTCAATAGGAATAGGCTTGGAGTTCTGAGGAGCCGAAAGGGTACAGGGGGGGTAGGGGAGCAATTATCTTGAAATCCCATAGTCTTTGGGAACACTGTGACGTCAGTGTGTTCCTAATCTCCCATTCATTTGAGAAAAAAAAGCAGTGTTACACCTCGAGGGCGCTTATGCCAGATATGCTGCTGAAAAATGATACAAATGGTAAAATATGGCAACAGTTTGGTGTCAAATGTGGAAATTCTGACCAGAATTCTTCACACATCACCCCCAAAGTCATATATATTGGTTAAAAGCTGAAAAAAAGTGTTTTGGAGGTAAGTTCTCCTTTAAAATGAAGACTTTGTTTTTCAACCAACTCAATGATCATGGTGTTTAACACCTTACTCACTATAGAAAAGAGACTAAGGCCCAATCCCAATTCTTATTTTTACCCCTACCCCTTGTTTTTGAGTGTCCCTCACTTTGGCCCTTGCCCTTCAAAATGCAGCCACAAGGGGTAGGGATTGAAAACCGTTGCCTAGGAAATGGGACACCACTCATTACAGTACGTCATAATTTTGCCCAACTGTGATAATAAAGCTGTTTCTGCTTCAAACAGATTGATTGAAGTCTACAGATTCTCATAGATCCACTATTTTGTCATCATATTGCATATTACCAGAAATTAATTAATTAATTAGGTTGATAACTTACTAATATTTAAATTGTACTATTTTATTAGTTGACAGGTTTGCTCAGGAGTCACTGGAAAACATGATTATAACATTATAGGCTAGCCTATAGGATAGTATAGGGCATAGGCTATTACAATTGATTGAGTTAATATTGTAGATACATAATATTCTGTTTTTTTGACATTTTATTCTGGCAATTGCATGGGTTGCCTTAATGGGGACATTAAACTATGTGGTATTTGTTGGGTCGGGTGTCCAAAAATAATCAATTTTATAGCTCCATTGTCACGTTTCTGTGTTACAGCTTTTTACGCTTGCAGAGGCTGGCTGGCTGGCTGGTGCTTGAAGTGGGCGGCCGCCCATACCGTCTATGTTGAAATAGTTGCGAAATACCTAACCAAAACTTAAAAAAATAAATGAATGTCTTCCTTTAATGTCGATACAAAGATCACTGGGTCGGAATGTTATTTCAAAACTCGATATAGTAACATTCTGAGGACATGAAAGGATTGCAGCACAACCAAATTAATTGACGTGAGATCTCTTTCCCTCTCAATCCCTCCCTCACGCCGGCGCGCAGGAAGGACTTCAAATTGACGTGATAAAAACATTGGCTGTAACGCGAGGGGACATAACGTGACGAGACTGACAGAGTTCATGCATGTCTGTAAAATGTTCCTTTTGCATTGGGAGGAGGAGGTGTGTGTGTGTGTGTGTGTGTGTCTGTGTGTGTGTGTGTCTGTGTGTGAGTGTGGAAATTGACGTGCTAAAAACATTGGCTGTGTAACGCGAGGGGACATATTGCGAGGATTGCGAGGACAGTGACACATATTCATGTCTGTGAAATGTTCTGTAAAATGTAGTTCGCCAGTTACCGTTTTAGCACGGGCCGAAGCAAAAAAAATCACGAAATCGCAAGTGTGTGGGCCGAGGAGGTGCGTGTGTTCTGTGTGTGTGTGAGAGAGTGTGGAGGTGTGTGTGTGAGTCAGTGTGTGCTCGTCGAAATGAAGGCAGCGTCCCAAGCGGGCGGGGTCAGACGTGTATTGAAACACACCACCCCTTTGGTAACGAGAGTGAAGGTCATATAGCGTCCCCACAAGAAAAGCGTCCTTTCCGTTCCAAATAACTGACTGACTGATACTACTGAATTAAGAGCCTGTTGACCAGCGTGCTATCACACATGGTAAAAACACTAATTCTTGCCAGGTTATTTGACAAACACTCGATCAGGTCAGACAAAGGCAAGGTTAGATTTTATTGGGGAAAATACATTATAGCCCCTCCATAATGTATTTAGGCTATTTCGCTCCACTTTATAATGTTATGTGGGTAAGTGCAAGTTAATCTAAATTTTAAAAAGAGAAATGGCACTAGGGTGAGTTTTGGCAAATTCTCCTCATTTGAATTGCTTTCACTGATCCAGTTGTGGATCAGTTCAATCCAGTTCAATCAGAACTGGATCAGTTCTACTTCTACTTACATTATACCGCCCAACTAAACTGTGGGCAGGTTTTCTCAATCAGTTTTCAGAACTTATGTCACTTATTATTACTAGTTATGATCGGTTAAGTGTAAATTGTGACTTCAATATCCATGTGAACAAGAAGACTGATGCTAAAGCCAAACAGTTCCTCCACATTTTAGACAGCCTAGAGTTAGAACAGCATGTTACACGGCCCACACACAATCATGGTAATACTCTTGATCTTATTATCTCCAGAGGGATCAATATCATTGATGTGTTGGTGAACAATATTAATGTGTCTGATCATTACTATGTATCCTTTAATGTTCCTTTAAATGTCTCAACGAATTACCATGACACCATAGTTAAAACGCAGTACCTGGACTCCCAGTGTACAGCTGGAGTTTTCTGAGCGAGCAGACCTGATAGACCCAAACATTTTTGATTCGTCTATTGATGAAATTGTGGTTACTTTTAACAGTGAACTGTGCCATTCTTTATGAAGTAGCTCCTGTAAAGACAAAAAGGAGCTCCTCTAAAAAAACAGCACCCTGGTTGTGTCACGAACGACAAGGAACCCAGATGCAGACAGAGACTCAGAGACGTGAAAATTGTAAAATAGCAACGTTGCTCCACAAACGTTGCTATTTTACAATTTTTTGTGAGATCGGGTTGGGCATTCCGAGGAGAGTGTGTGCAGGTGCGAGTAGAGAGTGACATCCATGCCGTGCTGTCTAACCGTGCAGGTCATTGCTGCTTTTTAGCCTCAGCGGTTAAGCTTATAACCGAATTGCTCTGATCTAATGTCTTGCAAAGCTCATCATGGTAACTAATAAGGCCAGGCTGGCCTGCAATGGATCCAAGCAAGGATTTCCTTCACTGCACGGAGATGTGGAGACTGTCTGCGCTCAGGTGTACGTCTGCGTTTGCGCTAAGACCAGCTATTTCCTGGCGTTAAAATTGAGAGCACCCAAGGCGATTTTTTTCTGACACATTGCGCTGGAACGCCTATTTTGAAACGGCAACTCCCAAACCTCTGTTTGCGCTTGGCACATACCGACGGTACCTTCCCCACAGCGCTAAATGACACTTGCGCGAGACACATGATAGGCTAGAGGCCCACCGACACACCTGGGCCACGCCTACACCTGTGTCATCACAGCGCAAAACTGGACGGTGGAGGCAGACGATAGCTTAGACGCTGGGAAGATAGCAATAAGGGGCGCGCAAAGGCAGCGCAAACGATAGCGCCGTACAATGATAGGGCCCTAAGTGTGGCGTATGACTCCATGATATGATGATGCTCCTCTTGAGATGAGAGAGGGGGACATCAGTGCTGTATGGCATAGATAATCCCCCAAAAGAAATTGAAGTTAGACCGGGATAATACATATAACAAAAGGGGTCATGGAGCTCACCGGGAGTATGCAAATTGTCAGGACGTGGGCTGACGGAGGTTTATGCAAATGCTGGGATAATGGGTTGTGCAAAATCGTCAGGACATGGGCTCACTGAGGTTTAAGCAAAATGCAGGGTTAATGGGTTGTGTAAATTATCAGGCTGACTGAGGTATGGCAAGGATGCGTATGGGGTTATATGCAAAGGCAGAGGTTTATGCAGATGCCGGGATAATGGGTTGTGCAAATTGTGAGCACATGGGCTGACTTGTCAGGACTTGGGCTGACTGAGGTTTAAGCAAAATGCAGGGATAATGGGTTGTGCAAATTGTCAGGACGTGGGCTGACTGAGGTTAAGCAATGGCAAGGACGCTTTTGGGGTTATATGCAAATTGCCCGGGCATGTGCACCACATGGGGATTGGGAGAGAAGACCACCACCAACGAAATGCATTAATGCTGTCTACCAATCATGGAAGGAGGGATCTTTGGGTTGATAATATAGCAGCTTGCTCTGGACGGATGTAGGATGCATAGGCTGATGAAGACCAGTGGCCCAGTTGTTGAAGGGAGGCAGACGGCACCCCCTGCATGGCAGCAGATGTGGCCGTCCTGATCCTGAATGAGTGACTGGAATAATTATCTGCTGGGAGCTTACATTTCTGTAGAGTTAGCTTGAAATGATGAATGAACCAATATCTGAACATACAGAGCATGGCAAAACATTTTGCAACTGATTAGAGACAGCAGGGTACCATTAATAAATAAAGCAAGAGCACCCACGTGGCTAAAGGCCAGCCTGGCCTTATTAGTTACCATGATGAGCTTTGCAAGACATTAGATCAGAGCAATTCGATTATAAGCTTAACCGCTGAGGCTAAAATGCAGCAATGACCTGCACGGTTAGCCAGCGGTGGCCAAAAGGTCATCAATGACCTGCATGTTAGATGACCTACATCAGGGGCACTCAATTAAAATTCAAAGAGGTCCAGATAGAGAAAATGTCCTCAAGCGAAGGTCCGGAACATTGAGCTTGCGTTATGATTCAGTGCCATTGAACTGAGGCTACTTCAATGATTGCAGTAGCCTAATGGTACAACGTCTGTATGTAGTCAATGACTGACTGTTGAATCAAAATAAACATCAACAATGTTTATTTACAGTTTTCAGATTTAACTGGATTAATTATAAATAACTAGCCTACACTAATAATACATACATGTTCTTTTCTCATTTCAAGTAAAATAATGGCTGCATTTAGAAATAACACAACAGAGTGCTTTGGAAAAATGTGTATCTTAAAATAAAGTGCTTTAATTTTAGAAAAATAAGTTCCCCCTTCTCTTCCTTTTCTTAACTCTTCACATTTTATCAGTCAGGCTCTCAGCCAACAAACCTCCTTTTCTCTTGATAGAAGTGAGCTCCCACTCTGTCTGTCTGTCTTTCTATCTATCTTTGGTCGCTCGCAATGCAAACTTCGCATGCCGTTGGGCAGTGAATGTGTGTGTGCCCTCAGTCTGGATTTGAGTGTGTGTGTGTTTGCTCATGTGGCGCTTCCATAGACAGCTGGTCAGGATCGCATCACACTTCACGAGACATACTGGTTTTGAACTGCTCATGAGACCAATGAATGAACATGAGTCTGCCTGCTCTCAGTGCTCTGGATTAAAACTTAAGCTTTGTTTTTGCGGTCTACTCGTTTCTTTTGAGCACGCGATGTGAAATTACTTCTATCTCTCGCATTTCTCCGAGTCTCGCCTCTCCTCCGTCCGTCCGTGTGTCAACTCTCCCGCAGCAGCAGCAGGCAGAATCGATTCGCTTGTTGATTGGCTGAGTAGCATCACGTGTGATGATTTACAGCGCATGCATTGGGCTGTGAGCTTCCTGACAGATAAACCAGTACCGTAAAGGCTAGAAAAGCATGTGCCGGTTAAAATAGAAATTCTCCGTGAAAATGTAACTATTCAATGATTTGTAGGTTATAGGGCTCGGTCTGGATAGGACGGCGTCTGGGTCCGGATGCGGACCGGAGTCCGGACTTTGAGGATTGCTGACCTACATGATTAGAATTATGCACTTAGTAAAAATAGATAAAGGTCAGCAGTGACCAGCACGGGTTGGTATTAGAAACTTGGGCAGCAAGAAGGTCAGCAATGACCGGCATGATTAAGGTCAGCAATTACCCAGGTCAGCAATGACCTGCATGACGAGCGAAGCCAGCAATGACCACACGGATTGGTATAGGAACTTGGACAGCAGTGGATAAAGGTGAGCAATGACCTGCATGATTAAGGTCAGCAATGACCCAGGTCAGCAATGACCTGCATGAGCAACAAGAAATACTGTTGCTCGGCAATTCAGTACAGAATCCCGGATCAGCTCTAATTTAACAGGTTAATCCAGGTTAGCCTATCTACATCAATTGGACATGTAGCAGCATTAGGTTTCTAACCGGATAACAAGCTGATGGCGAGAAGCACTAGTTGAGCAGCTGTCTACCTCTGTGAGATCTCTAACCAATAATGGTCAAGTGCTGAATCATTCTGGGTGATTTCTTCCGCTGAATCAGCGTCTGGGCATGCTTCCTGTTTTTACCCACTTTTGCTGAGGCTGTTGCCTTCAGTTCTCCCTGTGGCTGCTATAGGGGAAGTCTCACTTTTGAAATGATAGTCGAAAGTCACAGAGAATGTTTGTTGTGATCATAGTTTCACTTTTATCTCTCTAGCTACAATACAGTCATGGAACACGATTTTGGTTTGAGAGACAAAATCTCATCAAAGGGGCCCTGAGGTGGACTAAATTAGGGGCCCTTGATATGAAAAAGGTTGAGAATCACTGGCATAGGGGACCTAAATATATATCTCTCTCTCTTTCTCTCTCTCTCTAAATCAGGGGTGCCCAAATTCTTTCCCATGAAGGGCCAAAACTCAATCTGGGTGGAGGGCCGAGGGCCAAAAATAAACGTTGTGGAATTACATTAAAATGTATTGTTTATAGAAAATTAACATTCTAAATCTAAAATAACATTTCAATATAATAATCTACTTTTTATCTGTTTGGTAATTGTAATAATTTGAAATTGGTTATATATATTTAAAAAAAAATCTGCATTTGTGGGGAGCTTAAACATTTAATCAGTAAACACCCAGTTAAAAACAGTTGTATTTTCCACCTTTGTAATCAAGAGAGAAATTTGACTTAACACTAGCAAAGCCGGGACATTTTTACCTACCACAAGGGCCAGAAGAGGGGTCGACTGAACCCTAGTCATTTGAATGAGAGGCTGTCCATTTGCACCTCTTGTGTGGAGTCTCACTGTCAATTCTATTCAAATGCGAAATGAATTCTATTCAAATGCTAAATGTACTGGCCGGGGAGAGGGGAGGTGTCTCTGCTATCATGGCAAATTTGTCCTCCACAAGGCCGGCAGCCCTTGTGCTCTTGTCATCAAAGCGTAGATAGCGCATGATATCGGTCTGATTTTGAAAATGTATGAACACAGGGTCATACAACAGACATATTTAGGAAAAGTCAAGAAAGTAGGGATTAGGAACTCGATCGAGTGCAAAGATATATTTTATTTTAACTCACAGGGGTCACGTGACCCCTTTGACGGCCCTTCTAGTGTTTCACAACTTGAAAAATCCTCAAGGTACCGGTACTTTGAAAATCAGCTTTATTGTCCATCTTTTGTAAACAATTTGCCATGACAATTTGCAGGGATGCAATCTCAGGAGTGAACACAGTATCCGCAACCACATTCAGACACTGTTTCACAAAGTAACCACATGAAAAAGCTCGTCCACCCTTTGCAATCAGTGCAGATATCTGATAACTTGCCCGAGTTGCATTCTGGATGAAAAAATCGGGGGGGGAAATTATTATTATTATTATTTTTTTATTATAATTTTCCCCCCCAAATCCGTGACGGGCCAAAACAAACAGAGCGGGCCAAGTTTGGCGAAAATACTGACGGTATCTTCGCCAGAGCGGAAAATGACACTTGCGGGAGGGAGATGATAGGCTAGCGGCCCACGGACACGCCTGGGCCACGCCTACACCTGCGTCTGCACTTAGACCCCAGCGCAAAACTGGACGGTGGAGGCAGACGATAGCTTAAGACGCTGGGAAGATAGCAATAAGAGCCGTGCAAACGGCAGCGCAAAGGATAGTGCCGTACGACGATAGGGCGCTTAATGTTATGACACTTTATAAACTGATTAGATTGATTTCTCAAATTTTAATCGCCATCTGGGACAGACAGCAGACTTTTCAGCACCAAGCCCTCTTCAGTTTTTTTTATTTTTTATTTGTTTGCTTATGTTTATTTTTATGTGTTGAACGTTTGGATCGAGTGTGTTTGCTATTCATAGGTTTCTTTGATATTTTGCGCAAATTGGATTTTACCAGCCTGACTTCTCTCAAAAGAAAAAATATCAAAAGGTAGGAATAGCCTGTAGAGCTCAACAGTCATGTGACGTTTCTTGCCCCAGAAGTGAATTCCACATTCATTTTCTCCATAGACATTTCGAAATGTCTTTATTTTAGTTTTTTTGCTGAAAGTGAAATGTTTTATGGTCACTCGCAATTCTTTGGAAGAACAAGGTTGGCTTGGTTCAAGCCTTAAAACTCGTTATATAAGGATTTTTCGAAATGTCTATGCAGAGAATGAATTCACTTCTGGGGCAAGAAGCGTTACATGACTGTTGAGCTCTATACAGTATAATTGTACCGTGGGAAACTTTGACAGTTATTTTTCACTATTTTCTGACATTTGAATCAAGACAATAATCAGTAACTTACAGTAACTGGTAGACAATGCAACATGTGGCAAGAGGTCCCAGGTAGTAGTGATGCGCGGGTCACCCAGAACCCGCCGGCTCCCGCGGGCTGGGCCGCCCCGCAGGCGGGCTGGGTTGGCAAATTATGAAAATATCACGGGTGCGGGCGGGGCAGGCTCAGAACGTGACAAAGCAACATTATTAAATAATTTAGAGCAATGAAACACGCAGAGTAATTAACCTTAAAGACGTTAACTCTCTCTCACACGTAGGTACACACAATCAGACAGACTCCTGCTGCACTCTCTATAGCCTACATGGAGTAAAGAAACGCTTCAATGAGGTAGCCTATGTGGTCTCAAAACAAACATTTTGGAAGGATTATTCGCTGTAATTATTATTTGAAGTGTCCATATAATGCCACCGCAGATTTTCTGTTGTGGACTCGACTGTGATCTATTTGTCAACTTTTCTGCAACGTGAGTAGGCTGTGAACAATTGAGTGCGCATGAGGTAATTCAAAGAAATCAGACAGCGAGTCTGGCCGTATCTGCAAGCCGTGTGCGCACCTGCTGCACTACTACGTTTAGCCTACTACTGCAACATGGCCAATTGAGAGCGCATGAGGTAATTAAAATAAATGGGGAAGAATAAGAACTGTTTCTGTAGCCTGCCTAGTGCCTACCTCTACCTGCGGGGTCATCCCTATTTTCCCCGGGTCCTAAGTTCCCCGGGTCCTATGTTCCCCGTTTTTAACACTCTCCGTAACATTTGGGGTGTCTATCCGCTATGCCGACCACCCGCAATGCCGACCTTAGGTTTAGGCGTGAGGGGTGGGAGAGGTTAGGTTTTGGGTTAGGGTCTGGGGGAGGTTAGGAAGGGTTCTATGTTCCCCGGTCCCACAAAAACGGGGAACATAGGACCCGGGGAATATAGGACCCGGGGAACATAGGTACGCTCCCCTACCTGCTACCTCCATTTGAAACACTGCGCGGTCACGCCATCCGCACTTTGGGGAAGCGTAGTCGGTCGCGCTATCTGAAGACCATGGATTAACACATTGACTGCCAGCCTTTTTTCAATGCTGTAGGTAAGTTCTGCCAGGTTTTTTTTTGAGGATTCTAGGCTCATTTTACAAGAGCCGAGGATTCTTTTTAGTTAGTAGTTATGTAAGCATTAGCAGTTGAATACAGCATGGTTTCAGCGTCAGAAAAAATATTCCGAGATAAACGGCTTTTTGTGAAATTCGATAGAACAGTCACTTTAACCATTCATTTTTGGCATCAGTAAGACCTAAACAATAGTTTTGAACAGTAATTTCCTCCATAACAGCAGGAAACTCCCCTCTGCTCAACTCCTCCCTCCGTGGGCGTTCTTCTTGGCTGCAGCGCCGTGTCACAAGCACTTTCCTACCTGTGCAAATGCACTTTCTCATACTCTCGACCTCTCAAATAAATTTCTGAATAGAAATTAAATTACTCTAAATTAGAGCGAAAAAGAAACAAAAAAGAATGGGTTGAAAATCCCATTCTAAAAGCCTTTTATGGCTGTTTCCAATTTGGTGCTATTTTGCAAGGCAAAATGGCCTGCTGCACCACAAGCTTGTCACCAGTCTCACTGCCCCGCTGCCGCTGTGCGGCTGTGCCTGGCTGTGCCTGTCTGCGTGGCCGCTCCCCGAGGAAGCCCGGCTGGACTCGCCCGCCTCCCGGAGCCCTGGCCGAGAGCTCCGATGAAGCCCCTGCGACTCTGGTCATATTTACGCTGCGTGCCTCAAAGTGTGCTCCATCCGCAATCCACCATGCAAGTTTGCAATCCCGCACCGCCAGCAATCAGCGCGAAAACGAAAGCGCCTCCGCCAATCCATTTTCATGAGAATAATGGCTTCGTCACACTGCTTTTTGCTTGCCTTCCTCCTTCCTTGTCGCCACTTAGTGGGTCGGTGGAATGGGTTGTACACGTTGTACACGTCCAATACTTATATAAGAGATGTAAAAGGGTTAGATGCACATCCCACCGTCAAAATTTTTTTTTTTTTATGTAAGCCGAGATATCTCGTCCTTGGCACTCAACGGTTGGATCATGTAAGCCGAGATATCTCGTCCTTGGCACTCAACGTGTTAATTGAAGAAAGACCGACATGAAAGCAGCAGCGCAATTCATCCATTCAACTGTTGTCGCGCAGGGCAGCATGTGAGTGTCTGTGTGTGTGTGAGAGAGAGACAGAGAGGGGGGAGAGAGACAGAGTTATTAGCTACTTTGCACACCTTTGAAGCTCTGCTGTGCTCCTCCTGAGTCCGGAGACATATTACATTAAATTGGCCGTTGCGGGCTGCTGGGTTGGGCTGGGTTCGGAATTTTCAGATATTTTAACGGGGCGGGCGGGGCGGGCTGGCTCCAATGACGGGTTGGGTTGGGGCGGGCCTTAAAAAAACCTGACCAGCGCATCACTACCAGGTAGACTTTGGTTTATTTTAAGCGGTCACGTTTGGGAACCACTGCTGTGGGCTATGTATGTATAATTGTATTTGCATAGCAACTCTCTTGTTAATGTTTCTCGGTTCCTTATTCTCTTCTGTGCTGGAGTTTAAGATCTTGGTGGCTGCAACAATCTAGCCTGATATTAAACTTGTCATTCATTTATTTATGTCTCTTCATTACCACTCAAAATCATGTGGCTGTTGTTGATGTGTACTGTCAAGTAGGCTATATTGTCTTGACAGTCTCACATGTTAGACTGTCTTATAAAGAATTGCTTTTTGCGGCTTTCCATGCAGGACATGACGTGTAGCTGTCAGCTATGACTGTTGCAATGTTGTAGCTGTTAGCCATTAGCTGTTGCGGGCAGTGTAGAAAAAGTGCTGACGTCAGGGGGCAGCTGATCTTGTGTGTGCCATGTGCTGTTGGACGTGCATTTGTTTACATCGGACCAATGGAGGAACCTGGCTGTCGGTAAGTGAAGTGTCAGAGCTCATGGATAGTGACATATTTGCAGTTTAAAAGACCCGCCCTAAAAATAAAGGTCTTGAATCAGCTGGGCAGTAGGCTACAGCTCTACCTCTATCGCCCAAGCGTCGAGTGCACGTCATTCGCGTCAAAGTACCGCTGTCGGATCGATGTTTGCCCAATTAGCTACCGCTATCCATACTACGTAGTACCGACGCAACTTGTATAGACCAAATCACCGTGACGTCACCATGTAAACAAATTTACTTCCGGGTACCACTTGGGGAAGGCGGCAGGTTTAAATGTGCGTGTTGTCAAATAAATGCTGTCAAACCCTCTCGTTGTTTTCGGCCGACTACTTTCAATTTAAATGGTTAAACGGTTGGTAAACATGCTTGTCCGACGTATCTAGCCTTTCTTCTGTGTTTGTTTTAGTGTTAGCTAGCTAATAACGTTTGTTTGTCTGTCAAACTCGCTGTTTTTTTGCAGACTCGTACAGACAGAGCTACTGACGCCACGTTAATTTAATTTAGCTTCAAGTCTACTCTGGTCTGGTCCAACAGGTAAATTAGCTAGTCTGGTCTCCACTAACGTTAGTGAAAGTGTTGTTATGAATGATATTAAACAACAACACAACACGGACGAACCATTTTTGTCTTCTTTGTCTGTTTTTGTCTTCAACACGTCAGTTTGTGCCGTCCACCGCCATTATAATGTGTGGACCCAGGGGTAACCGGAAGTAAATGTAAACATCCCCGCTGATTTGGTCTATACAGTGGCCCGAGGTCGGGCAGACGTGTTTGTGCCTGCCCAAAACGGACTGAGTTCACATTAATGTTTGTGCGTTGCTGAGATTTCCGATTGTCAATGAATGTATCATTGTCAGCTGAGTTGCTGTGAAACTTTCAATCATGTGAGCTACCTATCACAGTGGCTGCTGTTATGCTCTATAAGAGGAAGCATGCTATATTTGCGGTTATTTTGAGTGCTGGCATCTTAAAGCCTATCCGTGTTTCTCAAATAACTGAAAGAAGACTGAAGAACCATGTTGCTGCATTGGACTGTCACAAGAATGTGGATGTAACGTCATCGCAGAGATCAAGTAAGTGCACGGCTGCATGTACCCTTTCCTCATAACGAAATAATGTCACTGGTGAGTGAATATTAATAACAAATCAAATTTTGAATAGCAGCTGTGCAGGCCTAAGTTATGTGTTGGTGATTTGGAGGCCCCAAGGACTAATGTATGAGGTCCTCCTCCTCCTTTATTTCCTTTTTTCTTAAATCACTTCTACGAGCAATTTAAGATAATTCGTGTCATTTAGCAATTTTCTGATTGTGGTCCGTTCTGAAAAAAAAGTAAAAATAAATAGTTGACTAATAGATTGTATCTCTATCACTTTGAAGACATTTTGAGATTGAATATAGCTATACATGACACTGTAAAGTAATGTATAATGATGTTGAGATTGTTGTAGAATGGTTATAGTCAAAGGAAAAATAGCAATCTCATAAGTATATAGTAGCCTATAAGTGTGCTCAATACAAAGACAAAACAAACAAGGGCAAATTCGTCCCAAGACCACGTGCGACGTGTGGCAACCGCAGGGGCAGGCAAAATCGTGTAATTTGTGTTACTTATTGTATAGTGTCATGACGAAAGCAAAGATACAACAGGGTGAGATAAAGGATACATCCCTCCAATATTCAAGTAGCCTATAATACAGTGTGTCTGTGTGTGTGTGTGTGTGTGTGTTGTCTCAAAACGGGTATTGATGACTTTAAGCATGAATCCAGTAAATTCTATTCTGTTTTTTTCTATTTTCGTGATGCATTTGGGACTTTAGCACATCACTTGAGGAAATACATCTACCTCAGGTTTATTTTGACATTGTTAAATATGTTTACTCTGGTTCATTTATACAGGTGATCTGTGGGAAACAGCTCACAGACCCAATCCCTCTCCAAGTGGGTATTAAGACAGGCTGTCCATGGAGTGCAGTAAACTTTGTGTTGGCAATTAATCAGTGGTTAAATATGCTATGTAACTGCGCAGGAGTAATTTGGCAGGCAGGCCCGGTTTTACAGGGGTGCAAAAGCACGCATTGCACCCTTATTTTAATTGTCTGCATGCTCAGTTGAAAAGATTTTTTTTTTTTTTATAAATGCTGCAGCTGCACACTTACTGTTTAAACTTTAATTATAATTGTTGTTTTTCTTTGTTCTTTGATCTGAATTTATGGCTTTTTGGCACCTATTATGTAACCTTCTAAGGTTGAGATAATTGTATTATCATTATATGGTCCAAATATTTGAGTAAAGCACTTGAAACACTTGAAATATTCTTGCTTGGCTGGTATCATTCTACTTGAAATGATGGTAAAATGCAATATTTTTTAGTAAAATAACATGTCAAATGCCTTGGCCCGTGCATGTGCACCCCTTCCTATTTAGGATGCATCCCTAGTCATCTTGTTCTGCAACCGGCCCTGGTGGCAGGAGAGTGGAAAGATCAAGTCGATGACATCATATTTGAGTATTCCACCAGATTAGCAGATAATTCAGTGAGGCAATCAACTATAACTCACTGAGAAACTTTTATCACATCGCAAAGAGGGAAATGAATTGAGAACACTTGTGGGACAATGGACATAGGCTATTTACCTTCATAACCCAAAGGGTCATTGGCACCACAGACGATCTGTCAATAAGCTCCCTCTGTCCTCACATGAGTGAGCATATTGCATGCCTCGGCGAGGCAACCTCGCGCAAACAACGATTGCGAGACGGGAATCGGATTGGTTTTGATTGACATAATGCACAGCCTTGCCTGGCCACGCCTGTGAATAATTCTGTTTGCGCAGGTATTTTGGGGCGCAGATGATTTTTGGCAGAATTGGCACGGCTCTAATTTACGCTTGGGAGAGGTGCAGTGAACGTTTCCGCATGCCCGCCGAGAATTGCATCCCCAACATATTTTGGGGCTGTTTTAACTTAGAAATCAGGGAGGTCACGTCTACCAGACAATTATATCACTTTGAATCAGTTACATTTCTGTATAAATCATTAAGTAGCTCCCGTGAGGTGGGGATGTTTTTTTTGCTGCTCGGCGGGGGAGCAAAACTCGGCAGAACACCTGGCGGACGGCGCAAGGCGGAATGCTATCTTCCGTGGTTTAAGGCATGCGCAAACAGTGCGCAAATCGCTATTTAGAGATAGCGCCTGTCGGAAGATCTGTAGGCATGATAGAATAGTGGATTTGATATCAAAGGATATCACCTCTAATTTTAGATCTTCTATCTCGCTCTATAAACATTCCAGTGTGAAGCCGAGCGTGTTCAGTCTGTGTAGTGACAATTCTGATGTGTTCTCTAATATTCCAGCTAACACTCCTGATGTTGTTGTTGTCAATAGAAATATCAGAGAGGTGTTCATTCTAGAGGTTGGCTGTACCTTTGACCACAGCCTAGAGGAGGCCTTTCTGACCAAGATGTTAAAGTATCAACAGCTGAAGCAGGCCATTTCACAGCTGGGCTATAGTTGTAAACTTTTAGTTTTCATATTCGGTAGCCTGGGTCATGTTCACAAACTGGTTGTGAGAGGCCTCCAGATGGCTGGACTACCTAAGAGAAGGGCCAAACAGCTAGCAAGGTATTGCTCAGTCTCTGCTATTATTGGTAGCTGCTCAATATGGAGAAGGCGCTGCTTTTTGTATCCTTGAAGTGGATACTAACCAATATCTTGTATTACAGTGTAACTGTATTTGTCAACTTGCCACTGCCATCACCCTGTGTAGTGTTCCTTTTCTTTTTTTGGTACTCATTATTGTGGTCGCCAACTAGGCACTTTTGTAACTAACTGTCTCCCAGCATCTGACTGCATTATTAGTGTTATTATAAATATATTTAAATGTGTGTGTGTGTGTGTGTGTGTGTGTGTGTGTGTGTGTGTGTGTGTGTGTGTGTGTGTGTGTGTGAGTATCCCCCTACATTGATGATCACAGGTAGCCAATACATTAGATGCAGGCGCATGATGTTGCCCTAATTCACTTCTATAGTAACCTTTGGTTGACTAATGAAGTTAATTTCCAAAATACAACTGTAACCCAGGTTACCAGAACCGTATAATGTGTCTTAATATAATAAATTATACTGTGAATATAACATAATATAAAGTGAATATAATGGGAGGACTCTTATTTTGAAAGCATATCAGATTTGGTTGGAGGACTCTTATTTTGAAAGCATATCAGACGCTACGCAGCATCCGCCAGCCTAGCTGAGATGACGGTGAAAATACCTAGCGCTTCCTTTTCCTACCTGGACGAATATCAGACAAGACGTGTGTTGACACCGGAGAACAGAAATACGTGTTGAGACATAGAACACAGAGACACGTATTCACTGATGCTAAATAGCGACCTGTGGTAGTGACCATCACGCTGCCATTTGCCGAAAGCAGATTCTTGGCCAGGTCTCTCTCCTCCCCCTCCCCCTTGGTCCTTGTTCCCGTTTCCTGTCCGTCCTTGTTGTCAGCGTCCGAATCCACCAGACCCCGGGTTCCCCAGCTCGGCTTGCTTCCCGTGGAGAGAGGTGCAGCTGGTTCTTGGGGTGGCGAGCCTAAGCCCTGAACCGGATCGAGAGAAAGGAGAGATGATCGAATTATCCCTTGTCGACTAAGTGGTAGGACAATCGTATCTATTGCCCCACGGATTTCATGGAGTTTCTAACACAGTGGTAGTTCAATCAGGAGAGACTAGAGACCAAAGGATGAATAAAGTGATATTTATTACAATAAAGTGAATAATTTACTACAGAAAGAATGTTGAGAATAAAGTATTGTTATTAGTCTTTGGCGGTTAGACACCGCAGGGAGATGTTGAGAGAGCTGCACCAGCCCAGATCAGCATCCAGATATATCCCCCTGCAGTGTCTAGATACTGGTGGTGCTGGTGATCTTCCTTCTGAGACTCATCATGATGAGACTCTTCCGACTGAAATCGGATAGGTCTGCGATGACCGGGAGGAGAAGGGGAGGAGGAGGGTGCGATCCTGACAGCAGCGGTGTTTGAGAGTCTGAATGAGACAGAAAACAGCATATTTAAGGAACCCGCCTCCAAGCAATTGGCTTACGACAGGGTTCAGGAGCAACGTGATAGGCTTACGCTGGAGGTGTGTGGGGTGAGAGGTGATGAAAGCAGTGATGTGACACTATGCAATTGGTTAACAGAGACTGGGCGGCAACCAGCTGATTGTTCATTGAAACCCGGAAATTGACAGCTTATTATGATCTTGTGAGTAGATTGAAGAGTGGAGATATAAAGTGAATTAAGGAAGTGTAAAAGATATTAGTCTTCCTGGCTTGAACTTACGTTGAGAACTACATGACAATCATATCCATTGCCCCACACATTCAAACCCACGGAGCTTCCATCACAGTGGGAAGACAATATCCCCCTTGCACTTTTCCATTCAAAGGATAACTGTCCGAGTCGAACTGATCTCGTGGATCCAAACTAGAGCACATGTTGAATGTTTTTGTTTTTGTTCTGAATCTAGATAATTGTTTATAATAATTGTGATTTATTTCTATTGTCCATTGTGAGTATTGCTCTGTGTGCATTTGATAGTGCTCACCTGATTTGAACGTGAGTTATTGATTTGTTTTCTAAGTACTTTAATAGAACCTGAATTTTAGCAGTGTTAAACTAGTTTTTTCTATTTTTATATACAGCTGTGTATTACTTGCTGAAATACACAGTAATGCAACCAGAGCAATACTATGGAATTCCTGAAGGGAACTTGTTCTATTGTTTTTGTTTTCTGGGTTATTGAGTTCTATTGAAGGAACGGTTGTTTTTTGAGGTTGAAGGTCGAATCCAATCGAAATAATAATAACCGGCGACTGTATCTCTGTTGAGTCAGAAGCACTTTAAAATAGGATTTATATGGAACCATAATAAATCAACGGAATTAACAAAAGTTAATGAGTGCCTGACTAATAACAAAATAGTTTCTTATAAAATAAGGACTAAAAGTGAAACAGTTACTTACCTGATGTGTGAACATCTGTCGTCGACCCACCGTCGTTGACTGCAAAACCTGAAAGAAAGAGAAATAGTTTAGTGGAAAAAAGAATTGTGTTTGATTATTATTGTTGAAATGATATACTTGAAGAAAGAAAGAATAAGAAAGAACTGAAATACAAGTAAATAAATCTTGTGTTATCTTTAAAACGTACCTGCTGCCCATTTCTCCGAGAGCGATCTAGAGCTTCTGTGACCCTGGTCCATAGATAGAGGTGATCTACTCTCTCTAACTGAATCAGAGAGGTGTGCTCATTCTGAACTGATAGTAGTGTTACACAACTTAAAATGAAGACTTTGGTTTTCAACCAACTCAATGATCATGGTGTTTAACACCTTACTCACTGTAGAAAAGAGACTAAGGCCCAATCCCAATTCTTATTTTTACCCCTACCCCTTGTTTTTGAGTGTCCCTCACTTTGGCCCTTGCCCTTCAAAACGGAGCCACAAGGGGTAGGGATTGAAAACAGTTGCCTAGGAAATGGGACACCACTCACAGTACGTCATAATTTTGCCCAACTGTGATAATAAAGCTGTTTCTGCTTCAAACAGATTGATTGAAGTCTACAGCTTCTCATACAGTAGATCCACTGTCATCATATTGCATATTACCAGAGATTAATTAATTAATTTGGTTGATAACTTACTAATATTTAAATTATACTATTTTATTAGTTGACTGGTTTGCTCCGGAGTCACTGGAAAACATGATTATAACATTATAGACCAGAAATGCGTTGCGTCTTCAAGCGTCTAGCTCCAAGGCCGCGCCCCTTTTTAGGGGAAACCCACCATAGTAAACGACGGTACAAGAAGCCGAAACCACTTCAAACAAACTATTTAAAACGGTTTAATTTGATAGAGATATGCCGAAGAGTTGCTGTGTTGTTATAGTTTCACTAACAATAAAAAAAAAAAAAAAACTGGTCTGCGATAGGGTAGGCATGACACTGTCAATGTGGACGATGCATGTAACCGTGGAAACTGGATACAGCGTTCATATAAGGCAAGTACCTCGTGTCGATGTATCTTGCGCATTCTATGGCCGGCCGAGTTGAAATATATTGTCATGTCATGGTGTCTTTGGGTCATTTATAAAGGAAATTAATTCTGTTATTTTTCTATAGATTCCTCAGATCTGCCCCAACCTTACTTACTTTTAAAAATAGACTAAAGACTTTTATGTTTACCGTCGCTTTTAACTGCTGACAGCTACTATGCAAACCCAATGAGTCCTCTATAAGTTTTAGCTCTTTCTGCAACTGCTGCGCCTGCTGCCTATTGCACTTTTTTATAAAGTTTTGTTGTGATGCTTTTAAATGTCCATTTTATTTCTTCTTTTCGTTTATTTTCCTGTAATACACTTTTTTTATACTCTTTTTTTTTAAGTTTTGTTGTGATGCTTTTAAATGTCCGTTTTACTCTCTTCTTTTCTTTTATTTTCCTGTCAACCATTTTATGTGAAGCACTTTGAATTGCCTCTGTGTATGAAATGTGCTATACAAATAAACTTGACTTGACTTGACTATAGATGTTTTGGGTACTGCTATTTTACATTGAAGTCAACGCGAGTGGCTTGTGTTATCCCTAAAAAGGGGTGCGGCCTTCAAGTTTTGCAAATTACCCGGATGTGCTGGTCTGGTCTATAGGCTAGCCTATATAGGATAGTATGTTATTTCAAAACTGGATATAGTAACATTCTGAGGACATGAAAGGATTGCAGCACAACCAAATTAATTGACGTGAGATCTCTCTCCCTCTCAATCCCTCCCTCACGCCGGCGCGCAGGAAGGACTTCAAATTGACGTGATAAAAACATTGGCTGTAACGCGAGGGGACATGACGCGAGGAGACTGAGAGTTCATGTCTGTAAAATGTTCCTTTTGCATTGGGAGGAGGAGGTGTGTGTGTGTGTGTGTGTGTGTGTGTGTGTGTGTGTGTGTGTGTGTGTGTGTGTGTGTGTGTGTGTGTGTGTGTGTGTGTGTGTGTGTGGAAATTGACGTGCTAAAAACATTGGCTGTGTAACGCAAGGGGACATATTGCGAGGATTGCGAGGATGTAAGGCTGACGTTTTGGACCCAAATGCAGAGATGACAGACACAAATAAGTTTTCAAGTCTTTTACTGATATTCAAAAAGGTTTGCCAAGGCACAGCACAACCGAGAGGTCAAAGACGGGGAACCTGGCCACAAACGAGTCGGACGGCCGACGATAACTAAAAGTCTTTATAATCCAAAGTAATGGGGGGGGGGGGGGTGGTCCAGGCATCCTCCGGTAAAGCAGGTGAACGTCCTTCCATAGAATATAGAGCAGGCTCGGAGTCACTCTGACGGCGAGCTTTCACAGAGACGAGGCATCGAGGAGACAGCAGGTTCAGGAGGCACAGCACCGCTCTCAGGAAGGTGTTTTAAGATCAGCACCGGTTTCTTAAATGACAAGTGGTTATATAGACCGTCAACCAGGTGCATGGCATTACTGTTGATTGACAGGCAATTACGGCCCCTTTTGCCATTGGCTGTGGCGCTGCCTCCTGTTACTGTGGCGCGAACGTTGCGTTCCCTCGCGGGAAACCTTTCAGCACCCTGGACAGCAACGGAGCAGCCTCTGTCCTCTGAGCGGCCGCACAGGTCTCTCCACGCAGCCAGAGGAACAAACAGAATTAGGCTATGTGGGACAAGCAGCATTCAACTATGTTTCTGCGGGCGTGTCAGAGGACAGTGACACAGAGTTCATGTCTGTGAAATGTTCTGTAAAATGTAGTTCGCCAGTTACCGTTTTAGCACGGGCCGAAGCAAAAAAATCACGAAATCGCAAGTGTGTGGGCCGAGGAGGTGCGTGTGTTCTGTGTGTGTGTGAGAGAGTGTGGAGGTGTGTGTGTGAGTCAGTGTGTGCTCGTCGAAATGAAGGCAGCGTCCCAAGCGGGCGGGGTCAGACGTGGATTGAAACACACCACCCCTTTGGGAAACGAGAGTGAAGGTCATCTAGCGTTCCCACAAGAAAAGCGTCCTTTCCGTTCCAAATGACTGACTGACTGATATTACTGAATTAATAGCCTGTTGACCAGCGTGCTATCGCACATGGTAAAAACACTAATACTTGCCAGGTTATTTGACAAACACTCGATCAGGTCAGACAAAGGCAAGGTTAGATTTGATTGGGGAAAATACATTATAGCCCCTCCATAATGTATTTAGGCTATTTCGCTCCACTTTATAAATGTTATGTGGGTAAGTGCAAGTGAATCTAAATTTTAAAAAGAGAAATGGCATACTGGGGTGAGTTTTGGCGAATTCTCCTCCTTTGAATATATTGCTTTCACTGATCCAGTTGTGGATCAGAACTGATCCAGTTGTGGATCAGTTCAATCCAGTTCAATCAGAACTGGATCAGTTCTACTTCTACTTACATTATACCGCCCACCTAAACTGTGGGCAGGTTTTCTCAATCAGTTTTCAGAACTTATGTCACTTATTATTACTAGTTATGATCGGTTAAGTGTAAATGGTGACTTCAATATCCATGTGAACAGGAAGACTGATGCTAAAGCCAAACAGTTCCTCCACATTTTAGACAGCCTAGAGTTAGAACACCATGTTACACGGCCCACACACAATCATGGTAATCCCCTTGATCTTATTATCTCCAGAGGGATCAATATCATTGATGTGTTGGTGAACAATATTAATGTGTCTGATCATTACTGTGTATCCTTTAATGTTCCTTTAAATGCCTCAACGAATTACCATGACACCATAGTTAAAACGCGGTACCTGGGCTCCCAGTGTACAGCTGGAGTTTTCTGAGCGAGCAGACCTGATAGACCCAAACATTTTTGATTCGTCTATTGATGAAATTGTGGTTACTTTTAACAGTGAACTGTGCCATTCTTTATGAAGTAGCTCCTGTAAAGACAAAAAGGAGCTCCTCTAAAAAAACAGCACCCTGGTTGTGTCACGAACGACAAGGAACCCAGATGCAGACAGAGACTCAGACGTGAAAATTGTAAAATAGCAACGTTGCGCCACAAACGTTGCTATTTTACAATTTTTTGTGAGATCGGGTTGGGCATTCCGAGGAGAGAAGAGTGTGTGCAGGTGCGAGTAGAGAGTGACATCCATGCCGTGCGTAAATGGATCCAAGCAAGGATTTCCTTCACTGCACGGAGATGTGGAGACTGTCTGCGCTCAGACGTACGTCTGCGTTTGCGTTAAGACCAGCTATTTCCTGGCGTTAACATTGAGGGCACCCAAGGCGATTTCTTTCTGACACATTGCGCTGGAACGCCTATTTTGGAACGGCAACTCCCAAACCTCTGTTTGCGCTCGGCACATACCGACGGTATCTTCCCCACAGCGCTAAATGACACTTGCGCCAGACACATGATAGGCTAGAGGCCCACCGACACACCTGGGCCACGCCTACACCTGTGTCATCACAGCGCAAACTTCACGGTGGAGGCAGACGATAGCTTAGACGCTGGGAAGATAGCAATAAGGGGCGCGTAAACGCAGCGCAAAGGCAGCGCAAACGATAGCGCCGTACAACGATAGGGCCCTAAGTGTGGCGTATGACTCCATGATATGATGATGCTCCTCTTGAGATGAGAGAGGGGGACGTCAGTGCCGTATGGCATAGATAATCCCCCAAAATAAATTGAATTTAGACCGGGATAATACATATAACAAAAGGGGTCATGGAGCTCACCGGGAGTGTGCAAATTGTCAGGACGTGGGCTGACGGAGGTTTATGCAAATGCTGGGATAATGGGTTGTGCAAAATCGTCAGGACATGGGCTCACTGAGGTTTAAGCAAAATGCAGGGTTAATGGGTTGTGTAAATGATCAGGCTGACTGAGGTATGGCAAGGATGCGTATGGGGTTATATGCAAAGGCAGAGGTTTATGCAGATGCCGGGTTAATGGGTTGTGCAAATTGTGAGCACATGGGCTGACTTGTCAGGACTTGGGCTGACTGAGGTTTAAGCAAAATGCAGGGATAATGGGTTGTGCAAATTGTCCAACCCGATCTCCAAAAAAATTGTAAAATAGCAACGTTTGTGGACAAACGTTGGTATTTTACAATGTCGGCTAAGAAATTGTAAAATGGGAACGTATGCGTCTACAGCGGTGGGCGGGGTTTGGGCGTGTTTTACGGAGATTTTCTGTTTCTAACCCCTCCCCCTACTCTAATCCTAACCCTAACCACTCAGAACGTTACTATTTTACAATTTTCGAGCCGAAATTGTAAAATAGCAACGTTGGTCCATATCGTTGGTATTATACAATTTTCTGTGAGACTGTGTTGAAATTGTCAGGACGTGGGCTGACTGAGGTTAAGCAATGGCAAGGACGCTTATGGGGTTATATGCAAATTGCCCGGGCATGGGCACCACATGGGGATTGGGAGAGAAGATCACCACCAACGAAATGCATTAATGCTGTCTACCAATCATGGAAGGAGGGATCTTTGGGTTGATAATATAGCAGCTTGCTCTGGACGGATGTAGGATGCATAGGCTGATGAAGACCAGTGGCCCAGTTGTTGAAGGGAGGCAGAGGGCACCCCCTGCATGGCAGCAGATGTGGCCGCCCTGATCCTGAATGAGTGACTGGAATAATTCTCTGCTGGGAGGTTACATTTCTGTAGAGTTAGCTTGAAATGATGAATGAACTAATATCTGAACATACAGAGCATGGCAAAACATTTTGCAACTGATTAGAGACAGCAGGGTACCATTAATAAATAAAGCAAGAGCACCCACGTGGCTAAAGGCCAGCCTGGCCTTATTAGTTACCATGATGAGCTTTGCAAGACATTAGATCAGAGCAATTCGATTATAAGCTTAACCGCTGAGGCTAAAATGCAGCAATGACCTGCACGGTTAGCCAGCGGTGGCCAAAAGGTCATCAATGACCTGCATGTTAGATTACCTCCATGATTAGAATTATGCAATTACCGGCATGATTAAGGTCAGCAATTACCCAGGTCAGCAATGACCTGCATGACGAGCGAAGCCAACAATGACCGCACGGATTGGTATAGGAACTTGGACAGCAGTGGATAAAGGTGAGCAATGACCCAGGTCAGCAATGACCTGCATGAGCAACAAGAAGATACTGTTGCTCAGCAATTCAGTACAGAATCCCGGATCAGCTCTAATTTAACAGGTTTAACCCATTGATACCTGATGCAGCATTTGCATTTATATCCCTCATTTGTGTGTGTATCCCTTTAAGACTGCGAACCGCGTGACGCGGTCTTAAAGGGATACACACACAAATGCTGCATCAGGTATCAATGGGTTAATCCAGGTTAGCCTATACATCAATTGGACATGTAGCAGCATAGGTTTCTAACCAGATAACAAGCTGATGGCGAGAAGCACTCGTTGAGCGGCTGTCTACCTCTCTGAGATCTCTAACCAATAATGGTCATGTGCTGAATCATTCTGGGTGATTTCTTCAGCTGAATCAGCGTCTGGGCATGCTTCCTGTTTTTACCAACTTTTGCTGAGGCTGTTGCCTTCAGTTCTCCCTGTGGTTGCTATAGGGGAAGTCTCACTTTTGAAATGGTAGTCGAAAGTCATAGAGAATGTTTGTTGTGATCATAGTTTCACTTTTATCTCTCTAGCTACAATACAGTCATGCACACGATTTTGGTTTGAGAGACAAAATCTCTTCAAAGGGGCCCTGAGGTGGACTAAATTAGGGGCCCTTGATATGAAAAAGGTTGAGAATCACTGGCATAGGGGACCTAAATATATATCTCTCTCTCTTTCTCTCTCTCTCTAAATCAGGGGTGCCCAAATTCTTTTCCATGAAGGGCCAAAACTCAATCTGGGTGGAGGGCCGAGGGCCAAAAATAAACGTTGTGGAATTACATTAAAATGTATTGTATTTTATACAAAATTAACATTCTAAATCTAAAATAACATTTCAATATAATAATCTACTTTTTATCTGTTTGGTAATTGTAATAATTTGCAATTGGTTATATATATTTAAAAAAACATCTGCATTTGTGGGGAGCTTAAACATTTAATCAGTAAACACCCAGTTAAAAACAGTTGTATTTTCCACCTTTGTAATCAAGAGAGAAATTTGACTTAATTCACAACTTGAAAAATCCTCAAGGTACTTTGAAAATCAGCTTTATTGTCCATCTTTTGTAAACAATTTGCCATGACAATTTGCAGGGATGCAATCTCAGGAGTGAACACAGTATTCGCAGCCACATTCAGACACTGTTTCACAAAGTCACCACATGAAAAAGCTCGTCCACCCTTTACAATCAGTGCAGATATCTGATAACTTGCCCGAGTTGCATTCTGGATACAAAATTATTTTCCCCCCCAAATCCGTGGCGGGCCAAAACAAACAGAGCGGGTCAAGTTTGGCCCGCAGGCCCCAAATTGTACTGCTCTAAATAATGACATATAGGCCTAAATTAAGTAGCCTATAAATAAACAAACCTAAACATGTGTCCTTGTGTATTTTTGTGCTAATTCAATAGCAGACACAATTAGATTTTGATTTGAGGCAAGTGATATTTCAAAACCAGAGGAGATGCCTGCAGTTATCTACGCGGTATTTGGGAAACAAAATCATTGAAGTGAAAGTTTTGTCACAAAACTATAATGTTATATTTTTTATTATACATTTTTAAGTGGGTACACTCAAATCCTGGAGCTTTCCTAGTGGGTATACTGCATATACCTGCGTATCACGTAGACTACACCACTGGTAACACATGTATGTGTGATGGATTGTTTACACTTTAGATTAGGGGATACAGCAAGCCTTATATATAAGCCGTATACAGTAGAGCAAGACTACACACACGCACACGCACACGCACACACACACACACACACACACACACACACACACACACACACACACACACACACACACACACACACACACACACACACAAGATTCAAGATTAATTTATTGTCATTTTTGTCATACAACAAAGACGAAAATTGTACCTCACTAGAATAAGCAGTGCCAACTTAGTTAGGCAGACGAGACTAAAGTAAATGCAAGGAACTTTAGGTGAGAAAAACACATTCTATGTAAAAGGCTACTACTTAGAGGGATAAAACGATTCTAGATTAACACAGCATTACACGAGGGCCATGTTAGAATAAAAATAAATAAATCTGGGATAAAAAGAACGTAGTGCAAGTGTCACATTTAAAGTGCGATAATGTAATTAAAAAATATAAGGGCACACACATGCACACACACACACGCACACACCCACACATGCACACACAGACACACACATGCACACACACACACACACACACACACGCACACACAGACACACACGCACATGCACACACAACAGCAGCTACTTGTTGAAGTGACCAGTGCAAGTTAGTGGGCAATACGGGGCAGTGGCCGTATTTGCGGGGGGTGAAGTGAGTTCATGGTTCGCACCGCCAGGGGGAAGAAACTGTTTGTCATCCACTCATCCTGCGGATGGCAGGAGGGTGAACAGGCTGCAGGACGGGTGTTGGGTGTCTCTGATGATGTTAGAGACTCGCTTAATGCAGTGTTGATGGAAAGTCTCTAGCAGGAAGGGGAGAGGAGAGCCGATGATTTTCCCCGCCGTCTTGGCGATCGTGTTCAGCTGATGTTTCTCGGCTGCTGTGCAGTTCCCGAACCAGGAGGTGATGCAGTATGTGAGGATGCTCTCGATGGTACCTCTGTAGAAGGTGATTAGAGCTGGGATGGGAAGGCTTGCCCTTTTTAGTCTGCGGAGTGGGTAGAGCCGCTGTTGGGCTTTTTTCACAATGGCCGATGTGTTGGTCGACGATGTCAGGTCGTCTGACAAGATCACACCCAGGAATTTGGTGCTGGAGACTCTCTCCACAGTGCTGCCGTCTATGGTGAGCGGAGGTGGAGGTTGTGAGGGGGCCCTCCTGAAGTCAACCACCTTGGTCTCCTTGGTCTTATCGGCGTTGAGGATCAGGTTGTGATCTCTGCACCACGTTAACAGCCGCTCCACCTCCATCCTGTATGCAGTCTCGTCACCGTTCTTGATGAGGCCTATCACCGTGGTGTCGTCGGCAAATTTGATAATGTGGTTAGAGTCAAAGATGGCGGCGCAGTCGTGCATGAGCAGGGCAAACAGCAGGGCGCTCAGAACACAGCCTTGTGGTGAGCCTGTACTCACGAAGGTGGGTTTGGAGGTGTGGTTTCCCACCCTGACTGACTGCTGCCTCATTGTCAAAAAGTCAAGGACCCAGTTGCAGGTGCCTGCGTCCACGCCCAGTAGCCTCATCTTCTCCACCAGCTGTTGAGGAATGATGGTGTTGAATGCCGAGCTGAAATCGATGAAGAGGACTCTGGCATAAGTGTTCTTGTCCTCCAGGTGATTCAGGATGAGGTGGAGTGTGATGGCTATTGCGTCGTCGGTGGAGCGGTTAGATCTATATGCAAATTGGAGGGGTCCAAGTTGACAGGGAGGCAGGTTTTAATGTGCTGCATGATGAGTTGCTCTAGGCACTTTGTTACAATGGGTGTGAGAGCTACGGGACGAAAGTCGTTCATGCAAGCAGGGTTTGGTTTTTTCGGTATGGGGACCACGGTGGCGCTGTTGAGACAGGTTGGCACAACTGCTTGGCTCAGTGAAATGTTAAAAATGTCTGTAAAGACCTCCTTCAGCTGTTCTGCACAGTTCTTGACCACGCACCCAGGGATGTTGTCGGGGCCCGCAGCCTTACGGGAGTTGACCTGGGAGAGGGCCTGCTTAACCTTGGTAGAGGACAGCTGGAGTACGTGGTTGCTGGGCGGGGGTGGGAATTTTTGTGCCCGGCTGTTGTTGTTGGCCTCGAACCGTGAGTAGAATATATTCAGTTCATCAGCTAGGGAGGGGTCACTGTCACATGCCGGTGTGGGGGGTTTATAGTCCGATATTGCCTTGGAGCCCTGCCACAGGCGCCTTGTGTCCTTGTTGTCAGTGAAGTGACTGTGCAGTTTTTGTCCATACAGCTTCTTTGCCTCCCTGATGCCCCGGGAAAGATTGTTCCTTGCCAGTTTGTATGCTGCGGGATCACCGGCTTTGAAAGCTGCGTCTCGGGTTCTTAGCAGTGAGCAGACCACACACACACACACACACACACACACACACACACACACACACACACACACACACACACACACACACACACACACACACACACACACACACACACACACACACATTTGTAACAGGTGAGGAAGATCTACAAATGATATGCAACACATTTAGGGTGTGATGAATTGTTTACACTTTAGATTAGGGGATACATAAAGCTTTATAAATGACTTGTAAATGATTTACACATCATTTATTACAGTTGAGGAGCACATTGTAGTTTGTGCTGCAGTGCTTCTAAGTGCTGACTGCTTCTGTCGGCCTGGGGAGGAGCTTCACTAACAGGTCATACCTGGTACAGTTATGGTACAGTAACACTGATCATAATAGTTTTGAGGCTTTTAACAGGCTTACAATTGTTTTGAGGCTTTTAACAGGCTACCTTACAAATAATTAATGATACATCAACAAATTACTGTATTATACAGATCATTTGTCATCATTTGTTCATGATTAACAAATCTGTAAAGTGACGAGATACTGGTAGACCAGATGGTTGGAATATAAAGACTGAATGACTTATAACAAGTTATTTATAATGTATAAATTAATGTAAGGGGGTCCGGTTCTCAAAATAGGATCAAGCTCGTGTCTAACTGAACCAGACCCGCTACAACAACAACAGAATGGCTTTGCACAATAATTATCATACCAGAAGTCAAACAAACAAGAGTGCACGTGGGACAGGTCGGGGCGATGACAGATAGCATCAATGGACAGCTCAAGCCTGAAGACGCTATTTGAAAATAAGTATCACACACACACTCACACCCATACGTGAAAACAAATGAAAGAGTCTCTAGACTTTAGAGAAACAAGAGTCACAGAGAACAGGCTACGTGGCTTGCTACATCACAGTCTGGCAGAGAGGGAATGGCAGCGGAAATGCCATGTCATATAAACTCCCATAAGGCACTCCCACTTCCCGTCTGATAACCCCGTGCAAAGTCGTAAATTGCAATATCATAAATCACTCGACAAAGTAAACAAGGGGGTCTCTGACAATCACATATCAATCACATATCAATCACATATCGACCTGTGACACAAATTACTTATAAATAATTTACTAATGATTTGGTCATCATTTGTTCATGATTAACAATGTTTATAGAGATAATAATTGGAATATAAAAACTTTGAATGACTGAATGAATGAATGAGTGATTCGTAATATAGTTAATTACTTATTAATAATTTACTAACAATTTATTTATGATAATTTCATGATTTACTAAAAGTTTATAGATGACTTACAACACATTGTCTATATGTTTACACAACACTTATAAATCATCTACAAACGTTTTGTAAATGATTAGTTCATCATTAACTAATAGCTTTGAAATTATTTATAAATGATTTAATACTGAACTCTTCACAATGAGCTCACAGGGAGGGAGGATGGCATGTTTGCTTCCATTGACATTCTGTGTGTGTGTGTGTGTGTGTGTGTGTGTGTGTGTGTGTGTGTGTTTGTTTCATGTTTTCTCTCTATAGTAGATAGGGGTGTGGCAAGAGAGGAGAGACAGAAGCCCCCCTGGGCCACACGCTGAGCCGACTTGATTTGTGGGGGGGGGAAGAAAGCATTGTTTTGTAATCTCTCTCTTGTGATTGGTTGATTTGAAGAGACACAGACTTGGTTTGAAAGAAGTCTTTAAAAAGAAACCTCTGCAACAGTTGGAAAACAAATAAATAAAACCAAAGAGAAAAACAGTCAAACATGTAAAAGGAGCTACGCTCCTACAGAGTGGAGACTGATGATGACTTTACAAGGCTGTTAAAGAGATATGCCAACATTTTGGGAGATTTGCATATTTGCTATATTCCCGATAGTAAAACTAGAATAGATGCCTTTCTCTTCCCTGTGTGTGCAGTACAAAGTACCACCGTGCCCCTCCTGCTATGGCAGTATACGGTGCAGCTGCCGACCCCCATTCAGTCATCCAAAATAAACATTCCAACAGCGCCAGAAACGTATGTTTTTGTTTTTCTCTTTCTCTTTTCTTTCATAATTTTCCTGTGTCTGAGCTTGGTTGTCTTGTTATTTTTTTTTTTTTATATATTTTATTTTAGACAAAAAATCAGGGAAGCAGTTCAAACAGTATAATTTCATGACAGTGGTACAGAAACATCTGTAGTCTCAATACTCCCCTAATATTCATTTTTTTTTTTTTTAAACAAGACAATCAAAGCAAAACAACAAAAACAACAATCAACATCCTAAAAAACAAAACAAGACGGTCCTTCCTGTCCCCCCAGCCCTAAGATCATTTCTAACTGCTTAGATTCATATTGTACAATCACATTCATACAGCAGAGATAATACAATGTATGCAACTGCTTAGATTCATATTGTACAATCACCTTCATACCGCAGAGATAATATAGTGTATACCACCAAGTCCATGTTGGTTCATAATGGAATCCCTTTTACACCACTTGATGTCATAAATCCCTGATAAACCCCGGCAAAGAAAAAAAAACAAAATCAAAAAAATCGAAGATGCACAAACATGGTTTTCTTTTCAACTGGACTGATATGGAACAGGGTATGTCCCATGTGTTCGCCCCAAAGACCCCAAAATTAACTGTCTCCCTGCATAAGAGCGAGGAGATCGTCTGGCAGGTAATTGGTCAAAGGATTCCATATCTTGTTAAAGATCTTTAGGTCACCCTTGGCCCTAGCACAAAGTCTCTCCATTGGTAAAACCTTGAATATTTGTTGGTACCACTGGGTGACTGTGGGAGGCTTGTCCGTGATCCAGTTGAAAAGAATACACTTTTTAGCCAAGAAAACAAGCTTTTGGAAGAGCAGTAAATTAGAAGCCGTAAGTGGCATATTCTTATCAGGCAGATTAAGCAGAAACAAACCAGGTATTTTTTCAATTCTGGTTACAAAAATCAAATTTAATTCCTTTGTCACTAATGACCAGAAGTTACAAATGGTGGGGCATTGCCACATACAATGCAGGTACGTACCAATCTCTGTTTTGCACTTGTTACAAAAAGGGGATCTATCAGGATCAAATTTGTTAAGAATGTGCGGTGTTCTATGCTGTCTATGTAAGATTTTATATTGGGTTTCCTTAAATTTATTACAGACAAATGTTTTATGACAAGCAGAAATGCACTCAGCCCAGTCATCTGTTTCATACTTAATCCCCAGATCTCTCTCCCATACTGACTGAACATGCTCAATATTATGTTTGTTCCATGAATCCAACGCTTGATAAAAATAAGAAATGAAACCTTTGGTTCCTGTAAACCCTGTTAGACATGTGTCCAGGGGACTAACCAATGTACCATCAGAGGGTAATGAGATGTCTGTTTGTACAAAGTGGCGAACCTGCAGAAAGGCAAAAAAATGTGTGCCTGGTATACCAAACCTAGTTTTAATCTGTGTAAATGACATTAAAGTGTCTTCTGAAAATAAATCACCAACAACTCTAATCCCTTTCTTATGCCATAGATCGAATATGCTGTTGTCGATACCTGGGGGAAAGGTCTTATTACCAAGGTTGTCTTGTTAAAGGTCCCATTCTGTGCAAAAGCTGTTTTTACTCGTAAATGCATATATACTGCTGTCATCCCTCCCTGTAATGAGTGGTCACAAGCTCAGAACTGCCACAGTTGGATTTGTCCCTATCCAGCTTCCCCCTGCAGTCTCCTTCAAGCCATGCCCCCTAACGCTCTGTTCCCCAGACGGGGAATTGGGACGTCATGATGGTCCTCAAGCATACTGCGCGCGTCTCTCTCACACAAGCTACCTGCACCATTTTGTCTATAGCCACAAAATTAACACTTCTAGCTGGAGCGACGCCAACTGTACGTGATACAGCAACTGCGGAGGTGCATTCGGTAGTCTAGGCATTTTGAGATGTCCTCTTTAGCGTAGCAACCGTTAAGTTAGCGATAGCTCGTTGCTAACGTTAGTTGTGGACACAACCTAGCGTGCTGGTCCACAGACGCTAATCTGATTGGCCGCTGGGAGCCTGGGGCGGGCTCTCCCTCAGCGGCCAATGGGAACTGTTAGTTCTGAATATATTATAGAAACACCATTCTTGGGACGCAACGAGATGAGGAAGGGACAACTCCATCACAACAAACAGGGTTGCTATATTTTCGACAAATTAATCCAGAATCATGTTTTATGGACCAGAGACACACATTGTTAAGAGGTTACAGCTGCACGAATTGGGACCTTTAAATAAAAAATGGAAATAAAATATTGGAGAAAAAAAACAGCGCCAGAACACACGTACATGTTGTGACTCGTGTACTCACCACGCGAGGAAATAATAATCCAAAGTTACGGGAAACAGCCGTTTTCGAAGTAAATCCATAGCCTGAACTATGTGGTGGAACCAAAGTTACCTCCGCATTTGCCTGAGGCGCATGCGCTGTGTGCAGTCATCAGACTTCCTGGTATGTATTTACTTCGAAAATGACAGTTTATATGCTAATTTATGCATATTTAATGATATATTGCCTAAATTGCATATTATTATTAGTAGTAGTAGTAGTAGTAGTAGTAGTAGTAATATTAGAAACAAAGTGTAATACAATGTGAAGATTAAACTGGTAGAAATTCATGGGTGTCTGTGTGTGTGGGGGGGGGGGGGGGGTAGAATCCCATTCACTTATTTTTTTTTTACCATTTTCAGGTTTTTTGTCCTGGATAGAGCTATATAAAAATGCCTATGAAAGGTAAAATGATACAATATAGAGCAAAACCGTGTTTTGACCCAGGCTGTAAACATGTTTAATCCCGTTGTAAAGACGAGCATTTTCACATGGGGGTGAATGGGAAAGGACTCCATTTTGGAGCCAGCCTCAAGTGGCCATCCGAGGAACTGAGCATTTATCTCGGCTCTCACGTACGGAAAACCAGAAGAATAAGGGATTTTTCCCTATGGCGATGTCCGATTGGTGTGTGTGTGTGTGTGTGTGTGTGTGTGTGTGTGTGTGTGTGTGTGTGTGTGTGTGTGTGTGCATGTGCGTGTGTGTGCATGCACTTGTGTGTGTTTGGCAGGCGACTAAGACAAGGGACTAAACAATGAAGAATATCTACGGGGTTGTTCACAGTTTCACCGTACGGGCAGTATCTTTAGTTTGGGGTTCGGGCTTTCTCGGCATCCTCATGGCGTGCTGCTCCCAAACGACAACCACTTCCAACGCCACTTTCACTCTCTCTCTCCCCACTTCCTACTCAGAATAACTCCTGAACGCGAGGTCGGCCACGCCCTCAAATAGGCACATAGCCAATCATCCGCTCAAACATCCGCTCAACTCAACAGCAATAAAACAGAACTTCCTCTCATCGGAACCAAATCAACACTCAGCAAAACCGGACCCCTCACAATCAACATTGCTAACACAACCATCACCCCCTCCCCCCTGGCCCAAACTCAACTTCACCCTCAACCCCAACCTCACATTCGATCCCCACGTCAGCGCCCTTGTCAAGACCTCGTTTTTCCATCTTCACAACATCGCCAACATCAGATACTGCCTCCCCCTGCTGCTGAATCCCTCATCCACGCCTTCGTCTCCTCCCGCCTAGATTACTGCAACTCCCTCCTCACCGGCATCAGCTCCCGCTCCCTCCATAGACTTCAGATGATTTAGAACTCAGCTGCCCGTCTACTCCCAAGAACCCGATCCTGGGACCACATCACACCCATCCTCCACTCTCTCCACTGGCTCCCCATCAAACAACGCAGCAACTTCAAACTCGCCCTCCTGACCTTCAAAGATCTCCATAAACTGGCGCCCCAATACCTGTCGGACCTCCTCCTCCACCATCGACCCTCCCGAACCCTCCGCTGCTCATCCACTGTTCCCCTCACCATTCCTCCAGCCTTCTCCAGACCAGCCCCCCGTCTCTGGAACTCTCTCCCCCAGCCCATCCGAGACTCACCCTCATCTTCAAAAACCTAGCTGTTCTCCCAGGCATACAACATCCCCTACCCATAATCACCCCTCCTGCTCCTTCTCCCCTCCCCTCTCTTCTACCTGGCCCCTCCCCCCTCCTTCTATGTCTCCCTGCCTATGGCCTAATCTGCACCTTTGGTAACATGCGTGTCCAAGATCATGTCAAATTACAGCGCTTGATCAAGACAGCAAGCAAGATCATTGGGGTTGATCAGGTTTCTGCAGCACAGCTGTACGACGACCTTATTAAAAAAAAGGCTGATCAGATCCTAGAAGATCCTACCCACCCCCTCCACCTGAAATTCCTCAGGAGCAGCAGGTCAAATGGCAGAATTCTGCAGAGAAAAATCAGAACAACCAGGTACAGTAAATATTTCCTGCCAACGGCAATCAGAGCGCTAAACAACAAATAAATGATCAAACTGTGTATATTGTTTGGACTGTACAGAGGTCTGCAGAACTGGGCAGACCCAACGCTGCGGCGTTGCAGCGGCCTCCCGTGGCCTGCCGCGGCCACCCGGAGTATTTTTTTTCACCAGCAGCTGCAGTGCGCAAAAGAGCCGCCAGGTGGCACGTGTGAGCAGTCTCTACAGGCTGAAGTCACCTGTGCCAGTGTACATTCTTTCCAAACATTTCCATCTTTGAAGCACCTCAAAGACAGAGTGACTTGTAACGTTACAATAATTCAAGGTGAGTGAGTTTCAATTCATGTTAAGGTTAATGTTCAAACACCAGCTGTTTGCATATTTCCCGGAAAGCTATAACTTTTTACACATACAGCCATAAACCCCTTGCAAATACTGCGTGATATAGTGAAGTGGGGGAAGTTTGACCATAACAACATTGCACGCGGTTTCTTTACCAAAATGCTTTGCATTGCAGATTGAATAATAAAAAAGGCAAACTGGTCAACGTGACGCGAGGGGGACGTGCGGGCGGCATTAAACGAACGCACCCAAGTATGTTAGAGAAGCAGTATAGCGGAGGGGAGGCGGACCTCTGAGCCTTCCTCATCGGACCATCGTGATTAATTACCTGTTTGAATTACAAATTTGCAGATTTAATCGTAAAAAAGGCCAATTCCACTCAACGTAACGCTCGTGGGAGGTGCAAGCGTTGTTGAACAAGCGCGCCCTAAGTAGCCTACAGTGTCAGTGCAGTTCAGACTGGGGAGGCGGACTAGCAGATTCAGCAGAAGTCATTTGTGTTGTGGAAAATGTATTTCACATTCTTTCCTGTTTTCAACCCAATGTGAGTAATGAACAGGTCTTCAACTGTGAATTCAACTCGCCTATTTGCATGAAGTCGCTTCCATTACATCCTGCTGCTGTGTTTATCTCTCTCCAATAGCGTTAGGTTCAAAGACACGCGATAACTAACGTAATCTGCCAGTAATTCTCCCTGTTTTCTGCCAGCAACACACACGTTGTTGGTCAGGATCTGTATCGTTAACGTTATTTGTTTTGGCCTTTCAATATTACTGGTAGTGATATAGTGCTTAGTTCAGCCGCTTGACTGTACTTATTAGTAGCCTATCCAGTGGTGTCTCTCATGCAGAGATCAGCTGTCAGGTTGTGAACGTGCAGCGTCGCAGCCAAACAGTATCGCAGCTACTTCATAAACCAATTAATGAATTCATAAATACCGCCGCAATGGCTATTTGGTTGACATCGCACCCTTGCAACCCTAATCACATATATTATTTTGTTGTTGTTTTTCAGGGTACCCTCCCTTGCTGATGAGCCTTCAGTAGGACAAAGCGCTCCACCCTCCAAGCTACTGTAGGCTACTTGCCGTGCTGGGACCAGACGAGAGCATTTTCAAGAATGAAAGTTGAAACAAACAATACTCATTGACAGAAGGCAATAATTTGATCTGAAACACTGCAATATCATATCACTGAGCTTAAAGAAAGGCTCGACAGTGTGAATGAATGAAATATAAAACACGTACTGCTGCTATTAAACTGCAGCCACTGTAAATTACACATAACCTCTGTTAATATGTATGCTGTTAATTAACACAGTCTATAGTGGTTCTTGCTGAAACGGGTACGTTGTTGCAGTGTTTGAAACAGGAATAAAACCCTCAAAGGACATTTTTTGAGTGCTAGATCCTTCTCTCTGCTGCCCTATGGAAACTCCTGTTTCTCCTGCCTGCACCTAGCTTTTTTATCCGGTGAGCTTCAGCTGATAGCTGCTTTGAACATTGTGAATAGCAATGCCCTTCCCCCAGTGACAGTCCTTTGTTTTGCTAATTCACCCTGCCACCCTGCAGACACTGAAGGTTTTTGTTTTAGAACAGGTTTTCAACGTGACGCGTTTTCTATACACAAACTGGATTTCCCCTGTTTCCCATATAAGTAAAATAGCCTAACAATAAGATATATAGGCTACAGTAGGACAATTTGAACAAACGGTGACTATTCTGCATGGCATTCCATCAGTGAAACATGATTTTATTGAACAGCAGAGGCTGGTTGGCCACAACAGGGTGTAGAATAATATTGACACTGGAAATAATGTAGCCCATGTGTTTTTTTTTTGTAACTTTATTTTTAAGGTTTTTGTTTTAGAACAGAGTGCATCATTTTCCAACATTTCTCCACATGAGTGACAGTTTTACAAATGCAAACTCACAAAAAAACAAAAAAAAACAAACAAACAAAAAAAAAACATTCAGGTCATCATGATGGGTGTTACAGATCAATTCTTAGTTTTTAATAGTTAGCTTTGTGTTAAGTTATGTTGTTCGGTTACTTGATTTATCCTTTCTCAATCTTAGATAGAAGGTCAGGTTTTCCATCTCATATATTTCCTGTACAATTGCTATCCACTCTTTTTTTGTTGGTGGATCCTGGTTTAGCCATTTTCTTGTTATTGTTTTTTTGCTGGCTACAAGAAGTATTTTGAGGAGGTATTTATCTTGGAGATTAAATTCGATTGGTATATTCCCCAGGTATATGGTGCCAAAACTGTCATCTATTTCAAAACCCCGTATTAATTTGATCTGTGAGATTATTTTTAACCAGTAATCTTGGATTGCTGGGCATTTCCAAAATATGTGATAGTGATCAGCCATTGAATTATTGCATTTTCTCCAGCAATTACCGGATTCTGGTCTATCGTTCTGTAAATATTTTCTTATTGGAGTAATAAAAAATCTGATAAGGTTCTTCCATGAAAATTCTCTCCATTGAGCCCATGTGGTTTTAAGGAATGGATTGAGCTGATGATAAGAATGGCAACTTGAATTTGAGGTCTTCATACTTTTCCTCCGTCATGTTCATGAAGTAGGTTCTTGATGGATGTCTGACTCAGCTGCTTCTGCTCAGTTGAACATGGAGCTGTACGATGCTGTGATTTACTGAAAAAGAAATTAAATTATTATTATTATTACTACCTACAAAATAATAACAAGCCCATACATCATCTTCTTTCTGTTAGCAACCGAAGCAGTTTGTTTACAAACAACCTGATCTTTATGGAACCTATGTTAAGTCCCACTATAAACCATTATCTGTCGTCGTTTCACGTTTTACTGAAAAAGGCTGCCACCAGATTAACACTTTAAGTGCCACGGCCCTTGGGCAAAAGGTTGCTTGCTGTGCCACATAGGCCGCAATGCATTTTAAAACAGTCATATAATTTCTTTAATAATTACTATGTAAACACTGAACACGCACAAATAACGATGAGACTCTCTTCTATCACCTGCAAAAAAAAGTTTATTGATCCCATTTTCCGTTCTTTAGTTATGAGCCGGAGAAGATAGCTTGATTGAACGAAAAACAGAGCTTTTTTTCTACGAGCTGAGATAATGAGCCTTTTGTGAAATTAAACATTTCAAGCACATCACTGACTCTGAAGCTAATTTTCTGATGTAGTCACACCTCAAAAATAATTTCCTTCAATAAAACAGTGAAGGCAAGGGTTTTGTTTGGAAGAATAATATTTTTAGCTGAAACCAGCAGCGCTGGCGCCTGCATGCGCTGCTGGTTGCAGCTTCTTGCTGATCTTTTGCTGCTGGTGGGCATCGGATATTCTGGCTTGCGTTTGCCAACCCTGTCCTGCTGTCTGGGTCTGTGTTGTGTACTTGGCTCTGCGTGCCCACCTCCCCCCCTCCTCCCCCCCCCCCCCCCGTTGTGGGAGGAGTGTCTCTCTGCTCTGCTGTTTTCTCTGCCTGTGCTCAGCACTGAAAAAGTCCGCTAGATCCTGCTTTTTTACAGCCGCGTGTACCAGCTCCCATGCTTCAAGTTGAGAATAATAACAAATCCACGGCTGATCATGCAAATGGGTGTTGCAGCGGACACGGAGGCTGTTGCAGCGGACACCGAGGTGCTCAATTGTGATAGCAGATTGGCTGCTGCAGGGGCACAGCTAAACGTTGCTTCAATGAAGCAGCTGCATACGGACGGATGCGATGCGATTTCCTGCTTTTCCCCAACGACATGGGGACTTCTTCTGTGTGTTTCACTCCACGTTCTCTCATCTGGAGAGCGCTGTCGCCACCTAAGGGTTCTGTAAAATAGGTTAGACACATTCAATACCTCTGATATTGTAAGAGGCGATGTAAGAGGCATAGATCGACACCCCCCCGTCAAAAAAAAAAATTCGAGTTATTGACGCCATTTGGCGTCGCTGGCACTCTACGGTAAATTTCTAATGACGCCATATGGCGTCGCTGGCACTGAATGTGTTAAAGAAAAGACCCTGTGTGATGTTGACTGATGTGTTTTTTTAATGTAATGTGCGCGTTAGTTTTCCTAATTCCATGATTGAAAAACAGCATGGCTCAGATGACAAGCTAGCTCCATATGCAGCTCCAGTCCAAAACAGAGCTAGCTACTGTAGATTGATTAGCGTTACTGTAGCTACACCATGATGCATGACCGCGCATCAGTCAATATCACATAGGCCTAAATGTTTTCTTTAATCTGGTGGGAAAAAAATGCAATCAAAGTTAAAACGGTTTACACGGGACTTAGATTTAGCTCCCATTAGCCATGTTCGCCAGCCACTTCACTTTATGGCTACTACCCTCCATAAGCAGACTACAGGCATAGGCTACCAAATAGCCTACCAACAGCACATAACCATAGCCTTAGCAAACTCCCTAATGTTAACGTTAGCTAACACAGGCCTGCTGTAGGCGACAATCTCATAATCTCCTGGCGGAGATAATAATAACAAGCCCATACATCATCTTATTTCTGTTAGGCTCAGGGCCGTAACCAGGGTTCCGAAATAGGGGAGGTCCAGCAAGGGGAGGCGGATTCAAAAATTTGAGGGTTTTTCCCCCCCTTTTTTAGCCATATTTAGAGTAATATATCATTTTATCATTATACTGTTGTGATGTCATTATTCAGTATATTCTCTTTCATGTCACCACCTGCTCAGCTCTCCTGTCAACATAATTGTAACTAACAAACACAAACTGTTTTAGCCAAATTCATATCAAAATGACACCTACAAACACAGGTACACACAAAGTCATCATCGATAATAAAAAAAACATACAGAGGGACATTTATTTATTCCTGATAGGAACGATTGAAAAATAAAATAAAATATATTATGTTGTTTTTAACTTTACACCACCTCTTTTTGTTACCTATTGGGTCATGAAACTGAAACCATGCATATAGCCACCTGCATACCTGACTTCGGGAGCTTGGCAATTGGCATCATGCATGATTAGCCAGTAGCATCCCAACGTGTCACACAGGTAACATTACTTAAGAGACAGACTAGACACTTACTTTCTTGGTTGTTGCTAAAAAATCTGTCAGTGTCACTCACTGTCTGTCGTTCACTCGCTCACTGTCTCGCAGCTCGCTCACCTTCAATTATCTCGCCAGGCAGACAGACAGTCATCACTCACCACCATGCTGCTGCTCTCTCGGAATCAAGTTACCGCGGACGCGGCATCAGATGACTTCCTGCCTGACCTGCCTTTCGTTTCAAAATAAAAGCGATCCCGTGTTTTTCATGCTTTTCCATGCAGATTGTTTTATAATTTTTTTTTTTTTTTTTTTTTTCTCACTCTCTGAAATATTAGGGGAGGTCCGGACCTCCCCGTCCTCATAGCTAGTTACGGCCATGGTTAGGCTACTACCATAAGCAGAAATGATGTCTTACCTTCACTGTTGTGTTACAAAGTTGATGAATGAGTTCACACTGTAGCCTATTTCCACAGCGCTGCGTGGCATAAAATACTATTATTTATTTATTTATTTATTTAACGTTATCAGACAGCCTTCTTCTTCTTTGGTTCACTCCAGGCACTTCCTGTGGAGTCAATGAACAGAAATAGTGGACAGCGCCACTCTGCCATTTTAACCGTGTTGTGGTCACACAGTGTATCGTTTCTCAGGTGATTCAGCAGATTAAGTGAGCTGCTGCCACCTAGCGTCTAATAAATATTACTGCAGCTTAATTGTTTTCATCAAAGCGGCACCCCGCGGGAAAAGGCAACGCCAGCTCCTCCCGACTCTGCAGACCTCTGTATATATTGGATATTGTATGCTGCTGTATATTCTCTAAGACAGTCTTTGCACCTTTGAATGTGCTCACCGCACTCCCAGATTGCACTTTGCACTTGCACTTGTAACTTTTAAACCTATGGGCTACTGTAGATGTTTTATATTTTTGATATTGCATGCGTGTGTATGTGTGTGTGTGTGTGTGTGTGTGTGTGTGTGTGTGTGTGTATGTAAACGGTGTGTACAGTGTGTACACGGTATGTACTGCAACAGACGTGTATGATGACCACCCGAGTTTCCCCTGGGATAATAAAGTTGACCTTGTACCTTGTATACCTCCGCTTTATTCTATACCTCTCTCTACCATCAATGGGGAGGAGGTAGAGAGGGTCTCCTGTTTCAAGTTCCTGGGGACCCAGATCACAGAAGACCTCAAATGGGAAGCCAACACAGCTGCCATGATTAAAAAGGCACAACAGCGGCTCTACTTTTTACGGACACTGAAAAAAACAACCTGTCTGCTGAGCTGCTCAATGCCTTCTACACCAGTGCTCCATTGAGAGTATTTTAACATACTGCATCACAGCATGGTACGCAAACTGCACCGAGGCCAACAGGCAGTCCATCCAACAAGTCATCAGAACATCACAGAAAATCATCTGTCTCCCACTGTCCACACTCGAGGACATCTTCAGGACCCGCTGCCTCCGACGAGCAAACAAAATCCTGAAGGATGTGACCCACCCCTCCCACCACATCTTCTCTGTGCTCCCTTCCAGCAGGCACTACAGGGCCTTCAAAGCCCGCACTTCCAGGCTGAAAAACAGCTTCTTTCCCAGGGCCATCATAGAGCTGAATAAACACTCCCCCCTACGGCCACCACATCATCTAATTAGATGGACTATGCAGACTTTATATTTTATTTATTTTATGGTTTTATATTATATATGGTTTTATATTTTTGGTCTTATATTTTTCTATTGGGACTGATGGACTATGCATACTCATGCAATAGTCTGGCTCTGGAAGCCACGACGTGTGTGTGTGTGTGTGTGTGTGTGTGTGTGTGTGTGCGTGTGTGTGTGTGTGTGTGTGTGTGCGTGCGTGCGTGCGTGTGTGTGTGTGACAATAAAACTTTCTGATTCTGATACCATCTGCTCCCTCTCCCTCATTTCTCCTGTTCCTTTTATCTGTTTTTTGTCGACTCATATTGTCAGCGTCTTTGGGTCTTTGAAAAGCGCTTTATAAGTCATGACTTATTATTATCAGTATTATTATTATTAGTATTATGTGATAGACATGGCTACCAACCAGTAATAAAAAAGTAATAATGTATTTCACTGTTTATCTTGAGTGTGTCTAAAAACAACTTAAACAAAGGCTTTGCCATTTTTCAACCAGGTTTGTATTGTATTTGTATTATAATGTCAGTAGTATGAGCAGATGGGGAGCCTTTAGCTTCCCTCAGTTTACTATACAGGGAGAGCTCTCAGTTCATCCACTTGTGTTTCGTGTCACAACAGAGATTCTGGATGTGGAAGCTCTGCGAGGGCTGTCGAGGCGGCTTCCAGGGCGGCTGTTATTGTCTATATTTTTAAGTATGCGCACATCCGCGGAGAATCGCATCGAGATCATTATGTTGCATTACAGCCACCAACTGGAATGGAGTGTGGCGTGTGATTAACATAACACCGATTGGCCAAACCTGCTTGCTTGCAGGCTACCAAATGTCTAATGATTTTACGTTGTAACTAAGATGCTTGGTGGAAATGTAGTGGAGTAAAAGTATACATATTAATTTGGAAATGTAGTGGAGTAAAAGTGAAATATGAATACCATATAAAGTAAAGAGATACTCAGAAAAAATTCTTAAGTACTCTACTTGAGTATTAATACTTTGTTACATTACACCACTGGGTTAAAGGAAGTGCAGTTTTGTGGTTAGACTGAGCCCTTCTCACCTTCCAAAGATACAACTCCTTGGTCTGGTTAATCTCATCGTGTCAAAATATCAACAGGGTTCAAGGGGGCTTGGGGTGAGCAGAGTGTGGTATATGGATGATGGCAGAATGAGTTTCTAGAGGTTCTTAAGGTTCTACCCTAACTAGAGGACAAGAACCAAGGTGAAATCAAGTTGACTGACTCACTGCCAGGCATTGGGTGAAGATAAGAACAGGTATTTTAATCTGGGTCATCAACTAAAGCATGACCCATGACATCACTGTCTTTTCTTAATTCCTATTGGCTAGGATTGGGCTCTTGACTGTGAGGCTGACTGCTGACTGGACCAATCGGCCGACACTTTGTCATTCTTTGCAAGTCTACTTCTAGGATGAAGACGTTGATTTTGTTGGTCCTCTTCTGTCACAATACATCTCCAGGTAAGATCATATTTAAAATATTCCCCTTAAACATGTAGTTGTTATCACTGAAATGTGATTAGTGATTGAGTGATGTGATTAGGCTGATATCACATTAAGATGAATTATGGTGGATGGCATGGTCTGGGGGAGTACTCGATTCTGATTGGCTGCAGGCAGGGCCGTAGCCAGGGTTCCGAAATAGGGGAGGTCCAGCAAGGGGAGGCGGATTTTTTTCCCCCTTTTTAAGCCATATTTAGAGTAATATATCATTTTAAATCAACATTAGGATTATACTGTTGTGATGTCATTATTCAGTATATTCTCTTTCATGTCACCACCTGCTCAGCTCTCCTGTCAACATAATTGTAACTAACAAACACAAACTGTTTTAGCCAAATTCATATCAAAATGACACCTACAAACACAGGTACACAACCCAAGCCGTACACAACACACAAAGTCATCATCGATAATAAAAAAAACATACAGAGGGACATTTATTTATTCCTGATAGAAACGATTGAAAAATAAAATAAAATATATTATGTTGTTTTTAACTTTACACCACCTCTTTTTGTTACTTATTGGGTCATGAAACTGAAACCATGCATATAGCCACCTGCATACCTGACTTCGGGAGCTTGGCAATTGGCATCATGCATGATTAGCCAGTAGCATCCCAACGTGTCACACAGGTAACATTACTTAAGAGACAGACTAGACACTTACTTTCTTGGTTGTTGCTAAAAAATCTGTCAGTGTGTGTCACTCACTGTCTGTCGTTCACTCGCTCACTGTCTCGCAGCTCGCTCACCTTCAATTATCTCGCCAGGCAGACAGACAGTCATCAGGGCCGTAGCTAGCTATGAGGACGGGGAGGTCCGGACCTCCCCTAATATTTCAGAGATTTTTTTTAATATTTCAGAGTTTTTTTTTTTTTTTTTTTTTTTTTTAGCCTTTATTTAACCAGGTTTGTCCCATTGAGATCAAAGATCTCTTTTACAAGAGAGACCTGGCCAAGAAACAGCAGCAACACAAAGTTACAACAAACAAACACATAAACACATACAATTGAAAAACATTAAAATGATCAAATAAAACATATGCATACAGACAGCCTGTTCTCAAGAGATTTTACCATAGCCTTAAAACCATTTAAGGTTACTAAGCTATTAAGTTTAAGATCAGACTGCAGACTGTTCCATGCGGTGGGTGCAGAGAACCTAAAAGCTTTCTTCCCCAATTCAGTTCGGACTTTGGGAACAGAAAATTGTAGAGTGTCCTGAGAACGAAGATTGTAAAAAAATAAAACAATCTGCATGGAAAACAGGAAAAGCATGAAAAACACGGGATCGCTTTTATTTTGAAACGAAAGGCAGCTCAGGCAGGAAGTCATCTGACGCCGCGTCCGCGGTAACTTGATTCTGAGAGAGCAGCAGCATGGTGGTGAGTGATGACTGTCTGTCTGCCTGGCGAGATAATTGAAGGTGAGCGAGCTGCGAGACAGTGAGCGAGTGAACGACAGACAGTGAGTGACACACACTGACAGATTTTTTAGCAACAACCAAGAAAGTAAGTGTCTAGTCTGTCTCTTAAGTAATGTTACCTGTGTGACACGTTGGGATGCTACTGGCTAATCATGCATGATGCCAATTGCCAAGCTCCCGAAGTCAGGTATGCAGGTGGCTATATGCATGGTTTCAGTTTCATGACCCAATAAGTAACAAAAAGAGGTGGTGTAAAGTTAAAAACAACATAATATATTTTATTTTATTTTTCAATCGTTTCTATCAGGAATAAATAAATGTCCCTCTGTATGTTTTTTTTATTATCGATGATGACTTTGTGTGTTGTGTACGGCTTGGGTTGTGTACCTGTGTTTGTAGGTGTCATTTTGATATGAATTTGGCTAAAACAGTTTGTGTTTGTTAGTTACAATTATGTTGACAGGAGAGCTGAGCAGGTGGTGACATGAAAGAGAATATACTGAATAATGACATCACAACAGTATAATCCTAATGTTGATTTAAAATGATATATTACTCTAAATATGGCTTAAAAAGGGGAAAAAAAAAACCCCTATTTCGGAACCCTGGCTACGGCCCTGACAGTCATCACTCACCACCATGCTGCTGCTCTCTCAGAATCAAGTTACCGCGGACGCGGCGTCAGATGACTTCCTGCCTGACCTGCCTTTCGTTTCAAAATAAAAGCGATCCCGTGTTTTTCATGCTTTTCCGGTTTTCCATGCAGATTGTTTTATTTTTTTACAATCTTCGTTCTCAGGACACTCTACAATTTTCTGTTCCTAAAGTCCGAACTGAATTGGGGAAGAAAGCTTTTAGGTTCTCTGCACCCACCGCATGGAACAGTCTGCAGTCTGATCTTAAACTTAATAGCTTAGTAACCTTAAATGGTTTTAAGGCTATGGTAAAATCTCTTGAGAACAGGCTGTCTGTATGCAAATGTTTTATTTGATCATTTTAATGTTTTTCAATTGTATGTGTTTATGTGTTTGTTTGTTGTAACTTTGTGTTGCTGCTGTTTCTTGGCCAGGTCTCTCTTGTAAAAGAGATCTTTGATCTCAATGGGACAAACCTGGTTAAATAAAGGCTAAAAAAAAAAAAAAAAAAAAAAACTCTGAAATATTAAAAAAATCTCTGAAATATTAGGGGAGGTCCGGACCTCCCCGTCCTCATAGCTAGCTACGGCCCTGGCTGCAGTGTGTCCATTATTTTGTGATAATGTATGTCACCTAACTAGGCAGTTCCAAATACAACAGTACTACTATATACGAGTGAAAACTGGAAATGTATTCATGAATGAATGAAATATATTCAAAGGAAACACAACAGATCTAAGTCCTCATTGAGTCCGTTTGGTGCGGCTGTTCTTTTTTTTTTTTATACAGGGGGAGTCTCACTGAGAGCAATGCTCACTTTTTCAGGAGGGCCCTGTTCACATTCACACACATATTCATACCTGGAAGCTGACCAGTACAACCACAGTCTGATCTGTTGGCCACTGAGCAGCTCCACTGGAGTGGTTGGGGTTAAGGGCCTTGCTCAAGGGCACCTCAGTGGTGGTAATGAGGGAGGGGCAAGCGCTGCCTTTTCACTTTCCCCACCCAGATTTATCCTGCCGGTCCCGGGGATGGAACCGACGACCTTCTGGTCACAAGCTTACGCAGATACGCAGGTATACCCAAAAGGTCCCAGATTTCCATATACGCACCTAAAAATGCGCAAGGATATGTAACAACATAGTTTTGTGACACAACTCTCACTTTTCCACTCATAAAATTCACCCTGTGCACTCTGTCCGTGTTACGAAGCGCAGACCTTTGGACCATAGGGGCTTCCGTCGAGCGTGAGCGAGCTAACATTAATGTGCAGAATGGAGATATGATATATATTTCAGTGTTCTAGTAAACCTACTGGCCCTGAAGCTACTGCAGCTTCAGGTGAAACTGCAGCTGCAGGAGATGACACTAATAACGCTAATGTTACAGAAACGATAGAATGGGAGCCTGATGAGTGTGATGAGCCTGATGCCTGATAGTGTTAGTGTTACCTGTTAGTGTTAGTGATACAGAAGAGGAGAAGAGCCTGATGCTAACATCCTATCTGCTAAGTTATAAACTAAACGTTACTGTAACAGCAGGGGATTGTTTGGCATATTGAATTCTATCTAGAACTCAACTATCTAAATTCACTAACGTTTGGTTTGCTTGATAAATGAATTGAGGACGCTGCTGCTGATGTGTGTGTGTGTGTGTGTGTGTGTGTGTTTGTATGTGTGTGTGTCTGACACGTGTGTGTGTGTGTGTGTGTATGTGTGACACGTGTGTGTGTGCACGCACGTGCAGTAATCAACAGAATGCAATCATTTAAGCTGATACAGTACATATCCTAAGTTTGCCAATGGTTTTGGATAATTGGACAATAATTGGACAAAGATAAGTCGACAATGAACATACTGTTTGTGAAGATGTGGACCACCTTTTTGTGTCCTCACTGTTAAGTTCATAATATTCTGTTGAGTGTTTGTGACAGAACTGCAGAAATGCTCACTGTTAATACTGTTATAAAACTGGGGGGGTACGGTGGTGCAGTGGTAAGCGCTGTCGCCTCACAGCTCGAAGGTCCTGGGTTCGATTCCCACCTGGGACGCTGTGAGCGCTGAAGGAATGCGTGCCCGTCCGCATGTCCTCGAGTGCCCACCGCCCGGGTGGGGTCGTCAAAAGGGCCTTTCTGTGTGGAGTTTGCATGTTCTCCCCGTGCCTCCGAGGGGTTTCCTTCATATAGGAACCCCCTTCACCAAAACATGCAATATCCTGGTTGCTAATGTGGTTCCTCCTCTGGTCGTTAAGGGCGCCTGTTCAGAGGGAGGGGACCTGGTTGGAATAGCGTGAACCTCCCACGTGCTATGTCCTACCGGTGAAGCTTCCTCTGTCAGGTGAAAAGAAGCGGCTGGCTAACTGCCCATGTCTCGGAGAAAGCATGGAGCCAGTTTCGTTTCTCCCCAGATCGGCAGAGGGTGGAGTAGCAACCAGGGTAAATAAATTAAATTGGCACTAATGGCGGATAAAAATGGGATAAAAAATCGGGTAAAAAAAAAAGCAAAAAAAAAAAGTTTTAGATAGTTTTAGATAACACATAATAACCAGTCTTTCAGAATGCTGCTCTCAATGATGTGTGGAGGCATACTGTATGTGTTAATGAGTGTGGCGCTTATGTGGGGTCGCTTTGGGGCGGCTGTTGCTCCAGGACGGGTGCATGTGTATGAGGCTGGGAGGGGGAAAATCAGAGTATACGCACTAGAATAAACTAGACTACACCACTGCTAATAACAGCTGTCAAAATTATATAATATTCTGACATTATTTCAAACAACTTGCCAGCTCCATGCATGTTATAGTCATATATAAAATAGGTTATTCGATCTCTGATAAGCACACTGATAATTATTGCATTTATAGCTACGGCCACCTTTGAAAAGGCTCGCTTGGAGAACAATAACATATAAAAGAAGGAGTCAAGGAACAAGTTTGCCAAAAAATAAGTTTTTTTTATTTTTCAACTCAAAAATTAACTCCCAAAATAACAAAGGGGTCAGGTGGGACGGCCAAACAGAACAAAAGAGCGGGCACACACTGGCCGACACACGGCCGGCGGACCAGGCACCACCCTAAACTACAAAACATAACAAACTAAACTGTATAAACAAAGCCGCGAAAACTAAACTACCATACCCACCTTTCCCAAAGTAAAGAAAGGATAAATCAAAGAAAGCAAATCAAAGTAACAAAACAAACCAGATACATGCTGCTGCCACCAGCATGTAGGGGTGTTGAGCTGAGAGAGGGAGAGAGAATGACTGAAGCTGCCACTATTTATGAATGAGATCTATGATTAACAGATGAGGATCAGATGAGTCCAGGCATAAGCAGCAGAGTGGGATCAGCTTAGCAACCAGGCCTTAGCAACCAGAGGCATGACAACTAACGGCCACATTTCACTGAGTCCGATTTCGGTCCGTCTGCGCTGCGGTACGGCTTCGGAGCCGATACGTTTCCACTCTAATCATTGTGTCAACTCCCACCTACTCCGCTGCGTTGCGTGTCTACTCCGTCCCAGCTCCGACGATCCGGAGCTCTCCGAAAAAGATACGCAAGGCTTCTATTTTTCACGGATGTCGGAGCAAAGCTGCAGCAAGTTGGGCGGAGCCAGGCATGGAGTCAACAGGGCAGAGGTGTTACAGCATTCAATATCAAGCCAGAGGACAAACATGTATGAGGAAAAGTTAATCATTGAAGTGGAAAACCACAAAATAATATATGACACGACACATACTTTTTACAAGGACAACACCAAGCAAGTCCACCCCTCCTCTGCTTCTCCAGTTGGGAACAATGATCTTCTGCCTGTTTGTTGTTGTATTTATCCCACATACAAATTGTCTCGCTCGATTTCACCGCGAGAACTTGTCGGTCTCGTCACTTTAGCTGTCTGGCGGAGCGGAGCCGTGACGTGCTCTGCACGCAGCCGGTTAGTGTTGGCGGAGCACAGAGCACAGAGCAAAACCGGAGCACAGCCGCAACGCAACGCAAATGCAACCAGTGCAATCCTGGCGTAAGTGGAGCAGAGAGAAAATAATGCTAGGAGTGCGAAACATACAATAAGGGGGGAGCGCATAACGCCTACAATAAAACACAATTCATAGCTCAGTATGCTGAGTTCAAAGTGCAGTCTAACGGCCGGAACACACATCTTGCGTGTGCGTGGCGTGTGCGTGTGCATGGCGTGCTTGCTGCGGCTGGCACGTCCGCGGCATCCACACAGGCAGCGTGGCTGGTGCGTGCAGCTGCTGCGCTGCTGCCTGTCTGCCAACTATCTTCCTATAGAGTTTACCTTTTATTAAATTTGCTATAAACAATACAATGATGATTTTAACTGAAGATCGCTTGGGCTCACTTCAGAATCGAGGCAGTATGATTTGTGTGTGTGTGTGTGTGTGTGTGTGTGTGTGTGTGTGTCTGTGTGTGTGTGGTGGGGAGGGGAGGAACGAAGCCACGTTGTCGCCTATGTGGTTTTCAGAGGGCAGGAGAACTGCAGCTGTGAGCTCAGCTCATCCTCTCGTCTCAAATCAAAACGAGCCTTGATTGGCTGTGGCTTCCCCGGTAAAATATCAGTTTAATGTCTTTTTGTGTCTATTTGTGTAGAGACACGCTAGAGACACGCGCGCGGTAAAAGGAAAAAATAGGCTTCGCTTCTATTCTCTAGATGACGCGCGTCTCACGCTCACAAGACACGCGCTTGAGACGCGCGTCTGATGCCGGTGGTGTGGCTGCTGTAACCTGTTAACATGGGAACCGAAATGAAAACATCACGCAGACGCCACGCAGACGCACAGCACACGCAAGATGTGTGTTCCGGCCGTCAGTCTGCTGCTGGTGGTGGTGAGGCGCGGCCAATTCCAGGTTGAGACCTTTAAGACACATTAAGAGACACTAGCGAAAATGATCTGTCCTCACATGATAAATGAAAGTGTATGTATGTATGTATGTATGTATGTATGTATGTATGTATGTATGTATGTATGTATGTATGTATGTATTGCTTCTGGCTTTGACAGCAATAGAGGAGAATACTACGGTGGCCCTGAAGTGCAAAACAACGACATTAACCACAACACAACACATTAACCAAAACACAACACATTAACCAAAGCACAACCACATTAACCACAACACAACACATTAACCACAACACAACACATTAACCACCAGGGGCGGTTTTAGCATCAGAGCTTTGGGTGGGCTCAGCCCACCCAAAGGTCATGGACCACTGAACCCCTAGGGGGGTCCGGGGGCATGCCCCCCCGGAAGAAAATTTTGTACAGTTTCAAGTAAAAATGGATCAAACTGGCGCACTTTGAGATCAAAATGAAGAGACTAGATCTATGAAGAACTACACACATCAATATCTTCTTTACCGTTCTGTGGTTTTACAGCAATGAAAAAATAATTGTTTCCCTATATATACTATATATATTCTGCATACAGGTTACTATATGGTAGAATTATGCTTGCATAAATAATACCAAAATCACTTCAGGGGAGTTTCAAGTAAAGTAACATTTTGCTTTGTAGGCAAAACAAAAGTAAAATTAAATCAAAAGGGAACTTCCTAACTTATTGGCTGGAATAATATTTCGACAAGATAATAATATACTGTAAGCCAGGGGTGGGCAATTATTTTTCATGGGGGGCCACATGAGAAACCCAGATTGTTGCCGGGGGCCGAACAAATATTGTCATGCCGTAACCCATGGATGGGTAACTTTGATGATAGAGAGGGCCACAAAAAATGTATTTGCTACCAGGTTTTGCTGAGGGCCGAACGGGGCCAGCGTGAAAAATTTGGTGCATTTGAAGCCACGTTTAGAGGAATAACTCATTTTAAATTAACAGTTGTGATGTCATTATTCAGTCTTAACCAATATGGCTGCTAGATTTTAAAGTTACCAGCCAATTAGAATTTCCACTAGCCAAAATGTTTTTCTTGAAATAAATCAAAATATGAGTGGGTTAATTTAAGCATAAGTATCAGTAAGTGGCCCGGGATAATCAAAGCCTGTGTTGAGGGTCACACGAACAAAAATGCAGTCTTGAAGCTAAATAAATCCAAAACCAATGAGTTAATTATTTAAATTTCTAATTCAATGTAGCCTTTTAGTCATAAAGATTATTGAAAGATATTCCATATTCCAGACTGAAATGCTATAACAGAAGTGGAGTATTGGCCAGAATGACATGAACATTTGGACATTTATTCAGCGGGTATCTTGCATGTTGGGTTCAGGTGCACTGTGTAAAAAAAAAAAAAAAAAAATTTTTTTTTTTTTTTTTGCAATTCCATGGCGGGCCACACAGGTGGCGCCCGCGGGCCGCATCCGGCCCGCGGGCCGTAATTTGCCCATGTATGCTGTAAGCACTAAAGCAGGAGTTTGCAGTCAACTAGTTGAAATTAATATGTGGCAGTATTTGTGGGGGTCAAAATCTATGTAGGGTGTACCACCACAAATAGATCAGTGTATGGGAAACACTGACTATTAAATTGTGTGACTAGAAAGACACCAATAAATCTGAGAAAATGTACTTTAATTTTGAACAACAGCACTACAACGGTGGCATTACAAATGGTATTATGAAATTATTGTGTGAAAAAACAAGAATGCCACTTTTTTCATGAACTTTAAGCAGAAAATTAAAAAATAGTTTTAAAGCAAAAATAAATAATAAATAAAGATCATTTTAACATTGGCTCAACCAGCCCATCTTACTGACCACCAGGGGTCCTGGTCCTTAATCCCTTTTTATTAATCCCATGCCACTGGTACTGTACACAAACAAGGCTGTTTAAATGTCTGCCTTGCACTCCCTTAGAGCAGGGGTGTCAGACTCATAATAGGTAGAGGGCCGGATTTGTTCAACTGAGACCTCATGGGGGCCGGATTTTTTTTTTACTAAAATCAATTCGACTCATTTACCCATTTACTTCACAAAAGAAATACTGCTCTTTCCATTTCTCTTGAAACTGCCTGCATTCCGTGTCAACCTTTCTCTTTTTCGACAGCATCTTGTTCAGGGGCGGACTGGGATCATAATTCAGGCCGGGCATTAGATACCAAGCAGGCCAGGCCGATACAGGCCGACGCGCGTGCCGGCGTCAGAAAAATTTGGGCCGTTTAAAGCTCAATTTGGGCCGTTTGAAGCCAGATGTGGGCCGTTTGAAGCCCAATTTGGGTCGTTTAAAGCCAGATTTGGGCCGTTTGAAGCCCGATTTGGGCCGTTTGAAGCCCAATTTGGGCCGTTTGAAGCCCAATTTGGGCCAAGTCCAATTTTACAATGAGATGCACCCACTTTAATCCTGAATAAAGTAATAAAACCACTAGTAAACCAGTAGGCCGGCGCCTGGCCTGCTGTTCAGTGAGTGGCCTGACTGCGGGCACAATTTTTTTTTTTTTTTTTTTTTTGCAGGCCAGGCCAGGCCAGGCCACCGGGCATTTGCCCGACGTGCCCGATTATGCAGTCCGCGCCTGATCTTGTTGATTATTTTGTTTTTTGGTAGGTAGCTGAATGCGCGATTCAATTCCAGCGTGGCATCATGGCGGCTTTGTTTACACCTGATGACCTACTGACATACTTCCTTGTAGTGCAGGTTAATTAACTTATGAATGAACTCTTAGCTTGCTTATTAGCCACACGTAGTTCATGATAATGGGGTGCAAATTTAATAATAATAATAATATATATATATATTTTAATATTCCAAAACATCTCGCGGGCCGGATCCGGCCCGCGGGCCGTATCTCTGACATCCCTGCCTTAGAGGGAAATAACAAGCCTGTAAGAACTTTTATTGAGATACTGAACTAACATCACAGCAAGACATAAGTGATGCCATGCACGCATGTTAAGCTATCGTCATCATCACATCAGACAGGCTGTGTAAAGCAGCCACTTGCGATTCTGAAGGGCTTAATTTCATTCAGATAACAAGGGACCCGTTTGAAAATGTTTGTCACTTATGCCCATATGTTTCTCAAAAAACATCACATCCATTTACACCCGCTTACTGCGAGCTAGCATGACATGGCTGGCTGGTGCCATGGTAGCCTACCTACCTTCCTCCAGTCCACCTGTTTGTCTGGCAGGCACAGCGACAAGTTCTTTTGTTTAGCCTACGACAACGTTACGTGCTAATTTGCATATCAATATGCGCTAATTAAGTAACTACTAACGACTCTGACTGCTCAATGCTCACCTCAGTTTCATTGATCATGAGTGGGGAGAACGATTGTGTGGACTGTGGAGGACCACTTCGCTGCTGTACTGTGTGTGTGACCTGTGTGAAGTGATGTGGGATTAGGCAGATAGATGGAGGAGGGAGCGCCTGCGCAGCCGCGGTTCTATAAACTTTTCGGGTGGGCTGAACCCCCCTAAATTTTGGTCTCAGCCCACCCTAAGAACATAGAGGGGGGGGGGAAACATGCACACAGCGCATTGAGTGTAGTCAGAAACTGCTACTAATGACCACCATGGATTTGGAGAGGGATTAAAAAAAAAAAAAAAAAAAAAAAGTTTTTTTGCCTCTATTTTTTTGGGTGGGCTGAGACTATTTTTGGGTGGGCTAAAGCCCACCCAAAAACGGCCTAGAACCGCCCCTGTTAACCACAACACAACACATTAACCAAAACACAACCACATTAACCAAAACACAACCACATTAACCAAAACACAACGACATTAACCAAACCACAACGACATTAACCAAACTTTTTTTTTTTTAACTTTTTTTTTTTTTTTTTCTTAACCAATTTTTTTTTTTTTTTTTTTTAACCAAACTTTTTTTTTTAACCCAATTTTTTTTTTTTTTTTTTAACCAATTTATTTTTTATTTTTTAACTAAACTTTATTTTTTACTTTTTTTTTTTACTTTTTTTTTTTTTTTTTTTTACAATTTATTTAGACTTTTCATTTACAACTGTAACGCAATCATCACAAGTGTATACAACTTCGACAAGCATGAACAGACACATGGCAGCACATTCACACATAATACAGGACAGACAGGGGGAAACACAAAAAAAAAAAAATTAAAATACAAAAAAAAAAAAAAAAAACATAAGATGGCTAGAGACTTATTAAAGATAAATAGAGGTCTTTGGCAAAATTCGATTTAATTAATTTCAGGGACTTCATGTAGAGTTGGGTTTCATTAAAGTAGCAGGTAAAGATGGGTGGAGTTTTGATAAATTTGGCCTTATGAATAAAGAATTTAGCTAAGAGTAGTAACACATTGATCATTAGGTCCAATTTTTTGTCTTGTTTATTTGCTTATTCGTTTCCTACTGCTCATGTCGTCCTAGCAGGAGCTCATTTAGAGGCAACGCTGGTACTGTAGCTAGAGGGGCTCTCTGGCTCCCATTATTAGTGAACGTGGGTTAGTGCCGGCCCATAGTTTGGAGTGGTCCTGTTTAAATTGTGTGCAGTGGTTTGCTGTGCTCCTTGTTGATGGCCCTACATTTTTATACTGTTCTATAGTGTGCAGTGGGTTGCCGTGCTTTTTACTGTGTGCAGTGTTCTGATAGGCTGTGCCATCCTGATCCACGTGCAGTACTGGCTATTGGGAGGAAGGGGGCCCGCTGGGCTTACTGGGAGTTGACCTCTGGGTGGGGACTTTTGCTGGGGTGTTTTAATGAATTAGTGTCTTAATAAAATCTATATGATTGTACCGTTATCTGTTTCCAGTTGCATTCTCTTCATCTGACACCGGACCAGACCGGGAAAAAAAAGGTGGTGGCAGCATTACGCTATCTTTACAAACTTAACAAACCAGGTTTATTACAATAGTATTGTTTTTGGTGTAATATTAGAAGACAAAAAATTGGACCTAATGATCAATGTGTTACTAATCTTAGCTAAATTCTTTATTCATAAGGCCAAATTTATCAAAACTCCATTCATCTTTACCTGCTACTTTAATGAAACCCAACTCTACATGAAGTCCCTGAAATTAATTAAATCGAATTTTGCCAAAGACCTCTATTTATCTTTAATAAGTCTCTAGCCATCTTATGTTTTTTTTATTTTAAATTGTATTTTAATTTTTTTATTTTTGTGTTTCCCCCTGTCTGTCCTGTATTATGTGTGAATGTGCTGCCATGTGTCTGTTCATGCTTGTCGAAGTTGTATACACTTGTGATGATTGCCTTACAGTTGTAAATGAAAAGTCTAAATAAATTGTAAAAAAAAAAAAAAAAAAAAAAAAAAAGAAGTAAAAAAAAAAGTTTGGTTAAAAAAAAAAAAAAAATTGGTAAAAAAAAAAAGTAAAAAAAAAAAAAGTTTGGTTAATGTCGTTGTGGTTTGGTTAATGTCGTTGTGTTTTGGTTAATGTGGTTGTGTTTTGGTTAATGTGGTTGTGTTGTGGTTAATGTGTTGTGTTGTGGTTAATGTGTTGTGTTGTGGTTAATGTGTTGTGTTGTGGTTAATGTGTTGTGTTGTGGTTAATGTGTCGTGTTGTGGTTAATGTGTTGTGTTGTGGTTAATGTGTTGTGTTGTGGTTAATGTGGTTGTGCTTTGGTTAATGTGTTGTGTTTTGGTTAATGTGTTGTGTTGTGGTTAATGTGTTGTGTTGTGGTTAATGTGTTGTGTTGTGGTTAATGTGTTGTGTTCTGGTTAATGTGTTGTGTTGTGGTTAATGTGGTTGTGCTTTGGTTAATGTGTTGTGTTTTGGTTAATGTGGTTGTGTTTTGGTTAATGTCGTTGTTTTGCACTTCAGGGCCACCGTAGAATACTGTCCTTTCTGTTCCCCGTCATAATAAATGTGTTGTTGTTCTCTGTGGTTTTATTCAAAACCACTTAGACCATAACTTTTATACTGTCTATATTCCCTCTAAATGTGGGGTAAATGTTTTTTTGTTTCCCCCCCCCCCCCCCTGTGGTTTTGTTCAGAACCACTTAGACCATAACTTTTATACAGTCTATATTCCCTCTAAATGTGGCGTGTAGGTCACGCTTGAGATAATTGTGCTTTCCTGGTGTGTATTTAGACCCCTGCAAATACAAACCCATAGCTCATTGTGAGCTTTCTCTAAACAACTTTACCCCCTTGTGTGGGCGAAATCAAAACCAATACCCCCTTGTGGTATTACCAATCAAAACAAAACAAAAACCCATCCCTCTTTTGTGGGCAGGTATGGGTTAAAATAAAACCCACTGTGGATCCACATAACAAAATAAACAGCCCCGCTTGTCCCCTGCCGGCCGGCTTATCTACACACATATGAACGTTTAAGCCCCAAAATAAAAAGTTTAATTTGAACGTCTAAGCCCCAAAATAAAAAGTTTAATTTGAACGTGTAAGCCCCAAAATAAGTTTTAATTTGTGATTTTTCTTCGTCTAATGAGCTTCACTGCTCATTGTTTTGTTTTTTTTCTGTTTCACCCTCTCTGTTTCATCCCCACTCTCCCCTTTTTTTTTTTTCCAAAGGAAAGAGACCTTTTGAAAACAACTTTTCTTTTTTCTTTTTTTTTGTAAATGAATGGTAAGAATTTTCCCAATGCTTTGCATTTGTAATTGTATCCCTTCTATTATAACTACATATAATTTATACCTCCTTTCGCAAAACTCAGGTCTGGGTATGTGTTGCTTTACCTTTATACTGCAGTTTTAGACGCTAAGTATACCTTTCAACCCGTGTCTTTCTGTTGTCCGTCGATCAACAGGCCGGTTTTTTTCTCTAAACCATGCATAAAACGACTCGGCTCTAGTAAGTCCCCTCCTAACGCAACGCCTCACGCTCTTCTGGATAAGTTACCCAAGGCAGTGAGTATATCCGTATGGCAATAGTGAGTTTTATCTAATATTATCTCACGCGAACATCCCCAGGACACCCGCACCCCCCTCTTCTAGACAAAAGATTTGGCTAAGGCGACCCCCCTCTTCTAGACAAAAGATTTGGCTAAGGCGGTGGTTACATCCGTTTTTTACACTAAGCATATCATCCCCCAGACCTGTAGCTTTTAGCAGTAGTTACAATTGTCTATGTTTTAAAACCAATTGTATAACATTATTCTAAATATGACAGCTACTCAATTTGACATAAAATTGATCAATCAACATTGCATTCAGTGTGTATTTGCCTCACCAGGTTCCGTAGATCACAGCGCTGGGCTACGTCCCTCCGCATGTCGACCCCTGCTCTTTTAGAATTAAGCGAGGTTTCAGGTCCCACTCTGGCAGGAGGTTATCACCAGTCGACATGCCATAGGTCCGCATCCCACACGTGAGATCCCATGGACGAGCCCCCAAGTGTGATGTAAAAATTGCTGAAATGCCCTGCTGATCCATCAATAATGAGATATCTGTTTCAAGTGTTTTTATGAGGTTTTTATTAACATCTGTGCACAGAGGTCTCCCCGACCACGTTGTCAGGCAGGAGCCCCGAATCATCGTTTACAACACATCATATACTGAAACTATGACACCCGCCCCCCACCCTGGAGGGCAGTACTTTTCCACTTCATTCAACCTCTCTCCAACTCAGTATATTTCCATGACGTCAATAGTTAATCTGATGTTCACAAGACATAACAATCCAGTCTATTCCCTCAAAGCAAGATACATGTTCTCCCTGTACAGCAATATTCTGCAATGATGAAGAACATAGTTCACAAAATACATCTTAGAAGGACCATAGTTCATAAGCAATCAATCAATAAACACTCGATCAATAATTTGCTATCACAGTCTTCAATTGTGCTAAAACAACATTGGTAAGCTTTGTACAAAGAAGATACTGTTGCATTAATATTGGTATGCTATTTTATAATAATAATAATAATAATTCATTTATTTTATATAGCGCTTTTCAAGACCCAAAGTTGCTTAACAGAGAAACAACAGACAGGCAACAGAAACAGGCAACAGGCAACAGATACAGGTAACAGGCAACAGATACAGGGAACAGGTACAAATAACAGTGGCGGCAGGGCAAGGTTGTATGGAGAAGCAGAGGAGAGGAAGATAACAGGAGGGAGGGGCAGAGGGGGGGGTGGGGGGGGCGGAGGGTGATGGTTTGTTAGAGGTGGTCAGGGGTAGGGGAGGTTGTAAACTTGGGAGTACAGATAGGTTTCACTCACTTTCATGTCATCACCTGCTCTCCCTTTAGGTCGTTTTACACTACAACAGACAGCAACAGAGGCAGAAACACTGAGATTATTTAGTCTTATATTTTATTATCTTATTATTATAAACCAAACCTCAAAAATAACATGCTTTGCTCATAGTCTTCAACTAAACCCTAAATATCGCAGTATAAAACATATAAAACCCATTTTAATCATATATATATATTTTTTTTAATTGACATTACATTTCCAATACAAAACAGCAGAGGGTGCCGCAGCACCACAAGCACCCCCACTTCCCCCGCCCCTGGTCACCACCTGCCCACAGGCATCCAATGAGACTAAATCATCAGACTTAATCTTCTTGGAAACAAATTTTATTTTGTCCTGATTGGTCTTAGATTTGTGTCATAGTTCTGTGGAGCCCAACATGAGACCACCGAGGGCCCCTGGGCACCTGCCCAGGTTGCCCTATGGTTAATCCGGCCTTGCGTGTAGCGCCGACAGGAGAATAGCCAGTGCGCCGGTCCACGCCCACTAATATGCGCTGCGCCTGGCGCTAAGCACTAATTTAAGGCTGTTGCAACGATACAGCCCTATATCTCCATTGATCTCTCTCTCTCTCTCTCTCTCTCTCTCTCTCCAGATCTTCCCTCGGTGTCTCTCCTCCAGAAGTCTCCCTCCTCTCCAGTCAGCTGCCACGCTACAGGTTTCTACCCTTACAGAGGCATGCTGTTCTGGAGGAGAGATGGAGAGAAACTTCAGGACGTCATGGACCATGGAGAGATCCTCCCCAACCACGATGGAACCTTCCACACGAGCGTTGAGCTGAGTGTTTCATCAGTCACACCTGAAGACTGGGGGAAGTACGAGTGTGTGTTTCAGCTCTCTGGTGTCAAGGAGGACATCATCACCAAACTGGACCCAGCAGTGATCAAGACCAACAACCCGGGTAAGACTGGGATCACAGCTGATGGAGGAGGATATACACCCTGTATACCTACTGGCAAATAAAAGGCTGTTTATCTCGAGAACCATTTGTCCCATCGACTTAAACGTGGGGAATGCGCTTAGGGGAACCTGATGGAGTGCAGTGCAGAATTTCATGCTATTCGGCATAGCGCCACCTACTGGCACACACAAAAATTTGTTTATCTCGAGAACTGTTTGTCCGATCAACTTCAAACTTGGAGAGAGTGCTTAGGGGAACCTGGTGGAGTGCAATGCCGCATTTCGTCTAATTCAGCATACCGCTACCTACTGGCAGACGCAAAAAGTGGTTTATCTCGAGTAGAGATATAATGATATGAAAATTTCAGATCAGGATTATAGTGACCAAAATGATCACGGTTATCATTATTATCACGGTATAGAGGGTATGCACACCCACTGGAACACGCCCCCTCAATCGAGAATGAGTGTCAAAATGAGTGTCAAGTTCCTCCCTGAGCAGCAGGTGTCAGTTATCTAGGCTGATTACTGCATTCAAGCTCAGTCTTGCTGTGACTCAGTGGGCGTGACCCCACAGTGACTTCTGCCTCTGTGACATCACATGCATACCCTCTATTGTTAAAATGTGCTGATGATAATGTTCAAAAAGTACTAATACCGGTACACTCACTGAAATAATTTCTCCAACTTTGGATGATGATGGACGGTATTTACCATGTTTTCCAAAGCGCTGTAATCACGGTAACGCGGTAATCACGGTACCACAGTTTTAATGATAATGAAAATTTTAAACGGTACAGTTATCGTAAAGGAATTTTATCACCTTATCATTAAAACTGGTTATCGTCTCATCCCTAATCTCAAGAACTATTCATCCAATTGACTTCAAACTGGGGGATTGCGCTGCTGGGAATTGCCTAGAACACACAGAGAGCTTACACACACAACACACTACCGGGACACAGTCCCAGCGCAAAAAAGACAACAAAAAGACAAACAGCTAAGTACCTTTGTAAACACTACATAATACCTCTAGTTACATCAGTAGACAATACAATACAACTATTTGAAATCACCACGAGGCGGGGTGCTGCAGAACAAAATACCCCAATTCCAATACAAATAGTATGCTCCCCACTCATCTAACTCTCTCTCTCTCTATCTCTCTCTCTCCAGTTCTTCCCTCTGTGTCTCTCCTCCAGAAGTCTCCCTCCTCTCCAGTCAGCTGCCACGCTACAGGTTTCTACCCTTACAGAGGCATGCTGTTCTGGAGGAGAGATGGAGAGAAACTTCAGGACGTCATGGACCATGGAGAGATCCTCCCCAACCACGATGGAACCTTCCACACGAGCGTTGAGCTGAGCGTTTCATCAGTCACACCTGAAGACTGGGGGAAGTACGAGTGTGTGTTTCAGCTCTCTGGTGTCAAGGAGGACATCATCACCAAACTGGACCCAGCAGTGATCAAGACCAACAACCCGGGTAAGACTGGGATCACAGCTGATGGAGGAGGATATACACCCTGTATACCTACTGGCAAATAAAAGGCTGTTTATCTCGAGAACCATTTGTCCCATCGACTTAAACGTGGGGAATGCGCTTAGGGGAACCTGATGGAGTGCAGTGCAGAATTTCATGCTATTCGGCATAGCGCCACCTACTGGCACACACAAAAATTTGTTTATCTCGAGAACTGTTTGTCCGATCAACTTCAAACTTGGAGAGAGTGCTTAGGGGAACCTGGTGGAGTGCAATGCCGCATTTCGTCTAATTCAGCATAACGCTACCTACTGGCAGACGCAAAAAGTGGTTTATCTCGAGTAGAGATGTAATGATATGAAAATTTCAGATCACGATTATAGTGACCAAAATGATCACGGTTATCATTATTATCACGGTATAGAGGGTATGCACACCCACTGGAACACGCCCCCTCAATCGAGAATGAGTGTCAAAATGACTGTCAAGTTCCTCCCTGAGCAGCAGGTGTCAGTTATCTAGGCTGATTACTGCATTCAAGCTCAGTCTTGCTGTGACTCAGTGGGCGTGCCGCGTGACCCCACAGTGACTTCTGCCTCTGTGACATCACATGCATACCCTCTATTGTTAAAATGTGCTGATGATAATGTTCAAAAAGTACTAATACCGGTACACTCACTGAAATAATTTCTCGAACTTTGGTTGATGATGGACGGTATTTACCATGTTTTCCAAAGCGCTGTAATCACGGTAACGCGGTAATCACGGTACCACAGTTTTAATGATAATGAAAATTTTAAACGGTACAGTTATCGTAAAGGAATTTTATCACCTTATCATTAAAACTGGTTATCGTCTCATCCCTAATCTCAAGAACTATTCATCCAATTGACTTCAAACTGGGGGATTGCGCTGCTGGGAACTGCCTAGAACACACAGAGAGCTTACACACACAACACACTACCGGGACACAGTCCCAGCGCAAAAAATACAACAAAAATACAAACAGCTAAGTACCTTTGTAAACACTACATAATACCTCTAGTTACATCTGTAGACAATACAGTACAACTATTTGAAATCACCACGAGGCGGGGTGCTGCAGAACAAAATACCCCAATTCCAATACAAATAGTATGCTCCCCACTCATCTAACTCTCTCTCTCTCTATCTCTCTCTCTCCAGTTCTTCCCTCTGTGTCTCTCCTCCAGAACTCTCCCTCCTCTCCAGTCAGCTGCCACGCTACAGGTTTCTACCCTCACAGAGGCATGCTGTTCTGGAGGAGAGATGGAGAGAAACTTCAGGACGTCATGGACCATGGAGAGATCCTCCCCAACCACGATGGAACCTTCCACACGAGCGTTGAGCTGAGCGTTTCATCAGTCACACCTGAAGACTGGGGGAAGTACGAGTGTGTGTTTCAGCTCTCTGGTGTCAAGGAGGACATCATCACCAAACTGGACCCACCAGTGATCAAGACCAACAACCCAGGTAAGACTGGGATCACAGCTGATGGAGGAGGATATAAACCCTGTATATCTACTGGCAAATAAAAGGCTGTTTATCTCGAGAATAATTTGTCCCATCATTAAACTGTGGGAATGTGCTTAGGGGGACCTGATGGAGTTCAGTGCAGAATTGTGTGCTATTCGGCATAGTGCCACCTACTGGCACACACAAAAAGTGGTTTAGGAGTGGAGGAGGATATAAACCCTGTATATCTACTGGCAAATAAAAGGCTGTTTATCTCGAGAATAATTTGTCCTATCATTAAACTGTGGGAGTGTATTAAGGGGACCTGACAAAGTGCAGTGCTGAATTTCATGCAATTTGACATAGCGCCACCTACTGGCAACACAAAAAGTGGTTTATCTCGACTCGAGAGCCATCCATCCAATTAACTTCAAATTGGGGGATTGAACTGCTGGGAACTGCCCAGAACACACAAGGACCTTACACACACAACACAATCCTGGGACGGAGTCGCAGAAAACTAGATTTGAAGGCCACATAGCGGCCTGATGATCTAGTTTTGTAAAACTGCAAAAAAAGACGGAGACGCTTAACCATGATGTCCCAGTTTTCATGCATAAATAAGATATAATTAGTTTAAATAGTCTTTTCAAGCGACCTTTTTGTCTTGGTATTTGGAGAGTCAACGAAGTATCCAGATTTTTGGAAGGATGACTCGTAATATAGCAGCTGCTACAGAGGTGATTAGCTAGAGCACCGTCGACGCCAACATGCTACAGGCATTCAGAGAGATAGTTAAAGAGGTTATCCAGGAAGAGAACAACGGCCTACGAGAGGAGATTAAACAAGTCATTTCTCAGATTAAAACTGCCCTGGATGAATGTAACGTCAAACTGTGTGCCGATGAAGAAGGCCTAAACACGTTTGATGCATGAAGGCCATGGAGCCCCAACACGTACAGCTGAGCAGTGACTATAAGAAACTACAAGCGAAAACTGATGATCTGAAAAATAGGGGAAGACGATGCAACTTACGCATCATAGGAGTGTCGGAGGGTCTGGAGAAGGGAAATCCGACACAATTCATCGCCGACCTACTGCATAGCGTACCTGGGGATCCTGGTGGCTTGGAGAAACCCCCGATCCTGGACAGGGCTCATCGCACCACAGCACCGGTCCCTCAAGAGGGAGAACGACCGCATTCTTCAAGTCCATTACTTCCAGAAGAAGAAGCGTATCCAGCGTCATGCACAGGCAGAAAGGACGGTTGGAGTTCCAAGGAAAACAGATCGTTATCTCCTTCAATGGGCAGGCACACATGTTTGATACCCCACAGGCAACGAAGGACTTCATCACGTCCAAGATCCAACCAGCACAGGGGAATAAGTAACTCAGGGGTCCTTAACCTTTTTTGGCTTGTGACCCTACTTTGAGGTCACAAAAATCTAGGGACCCAAGACATTCAAATTCCGGTACACCATCGATAATATCAGTGACATTGTCAGTGGTCACATATATCACATAGTATCCTATGACTTTATTGTCAGAATCTTGATTTAAAGTTATAATCTCAAAGATTTGAATCTAAATTAAATAAAAATAAGAGTGACCCACAATGTTGATTGAGGCCATGGTCCATTGATGGAAGCCTTTGCAGTATAGTGACATTATGTGACATTAGTAATCTCACATAATGCAATGTTTGGATCTCACCTTCAATTTACTTTTACTTTTATTGAGACCTGACTGTTTTGGTGAGTCTGTAGTGTAAGGAATTTAGATAGAAATATGGATTTTGATATCACTATTGATTCAATAAGTTAATATCAAAACCCCGGAGCACCACCACGTTGATCAGTAATTTATATCACTTTAATAAGTAATTTATATTACTTTAATAAGTAATCTATATTACTCCTGCCGTCGGTCACAGGGAATCAGAATCAGTTCTAAAGGAAGGGAGATCTTTAATCGACTGATATTATTATAACAAGCACTGAACACGTGTTTAACTTCAAAACATAATGCGTTTATTTAATCAACAAAATAGTAAAATCACAGTAAAAGGAAGGGAATAAGGTATTCAAAGAAAGCCTAGTTTAAACCTAACCTAATTAAATACATATTCTAATTCAATAGGTGAGTATTCTCTATATAGTTACTCTATATCTTCACAGCACTCTCAAAATAAGCAGAAAGATGTGTGGTCACTTTGCCTGACGTGGGGAGGCTGAACAAGTCGGCTGACTTCTCTCTGGCATGGTACGGACTGTTTCTCCACCAAACCCAGGGTTGTCATGGCGACGACGGGCAGCGTGTCTGCTCTTGGACGGGCAGGCGAGGGGTCCCAGAGGCCGGCTGGTTGTTGCTTCAATTGTCTTTATCTCATCCCGTTGAGAAAGGGGGATCGCCTTATATTTAGTTCGATGAGCTCCAGACTATTGCTTGCTGCCGTTTGTCGAGTCAATACTGTTTGAATGGAGCTTGGTTGTCCACATGCCTGTTCTCGGGAAGCGGTCTCATGGTCATGGGACCTGACACGGCTTTCCTCCGTCAGGGCCAAGGGATCCAAAAATCATATTAGTGGGTTGGTTATCAAGCCCAAAAGCTCCTCAAATCAGACGCTTAATGTCCATCAGTGTTCTGTTGCTCTGCTGTCAAGTGACTGACTGCATATAAAATTGGCCAGACTATCACGCCTCTTGACTGGGTGGTAGTCATATCATCACCTTCGAAAGCATGGCATCTTTTGAGGCCTAAAAGTAAGGACTACATCTTGAATTCTTGAGTTCTAAAAAGTCCTTGTTGTTTCAAAGTTCTTCTTTCGTCTGCTCAAAAACTGCTAGAGCGCAGCCAGCCACAGTTTTTACCTCCTCCTGTCAGGAGAAAGGGGCAGGGAACGCCCCTTGCAACATGGCCCTGCCTCTCATGCATTGAGATAAGGAATAGTAATTTTCACTATTTATAGAACTTAACTAAACTATGTACTTCTTTTACAAACCTATTTATATTTCTTGACATCACTCTTGGTGTGAGAAAACAAAATATAGATGGAAAAGATAAAGGTAAATAGACTAGATAGATAGCAAAATAGATATAGACAAGCATTGGTCTTGTTACACAGGATGGCCCAAGAAAGATTTATGACTGTTTATCCAGGGACCAGCGGCGAGAAAACATGTACCTCTTTCCCTTAAAACTTATCACATGCTTAAAACATCTCATCAAATGACTTCATGGCCATGACACTTTCAGAATTACATCACACACATTATTCTGATTGTTTTGAAATCAAACATGTGTGGTGTATCTTTATATTTAAGGAATAAACCAAAACTATTTCTGGAACACATATCTTTACCAAATCTTGTATACGTGTACGTAACACAAACATATCTAATGAAACCACTTATCTCAGGTGAATTAAAAAGAGTTACCCTAGATTCGATAACATGTCAACACTGTTAGATCTACGGTAACTAATTAAATGATTGTCACACACACATTAACACACTATACATTCCTACTCAAGAAGTATGTAATACTAATTAACTTGACAAAGTATAGAATCATGAGGTTTGTTAATTCCATTTTTGAGCCACACACGAAAAGACCACGACAGTGAATGTCTACTGGCTCTTCTTTAAAAAGGAATGTGAAGTGGTTTATAGCCTTTGACCCCCCACTTCCATTCGATGACCTTTGGTTTAAGGAGGAAGATGGGACCGTGTTGTACATTTACAAAGCATTATTAAACATACCCATGATTTATATAGATCAATGTGGGTTGCAATCGGAGAATATTGATACCAAACACTCCATGAGTTGCGCGTACGGTACACAAGTTCCTAAACTGTTTGCTTCCAGACTCCGTGCATGGGCATGACTGTTTTGCTTCAAGAGTCCTGTCCGGGGTCCCGTCCGTGTGACCTGTGAACTAAATCTCCGCCAACGGACAGAACGGACATTGACGAAACATACTCGTCAACAGTTAGAAATCACTCCTTTGGTATTTCCAGACAGGCTGGCGCCTTGGGCCCTGTTTGGCTCCCCCCAGATGCAAGGCGCAGCCAGAGGTCAGACCTCTGGAGAGGAGAGATCTGTACATTAAATATTCAATATTTAATGCACGTTACTAGATGATTTTCGCTACAGTAGTTTCGTTTTAACGCTAGCCTACCTACAATTAAAGCTAAAGCTGTCAACATAGCCATGGTTAACGTTACTTAGGCTGTTTGATCAGTCAAACAAATATTAATTGGTCTGGTTTTGAATAGGGGGGGTCGATGTCTATAACGGCTATGTGCCTTCGTTCTCATTCCTGTTCTAAAAGGCAGCTATTTGTGTTATTGAATGGACTAAATTGACGTACTTATGGAGCTAACGTTAATAATTATCTTTCTGTAGCCTTCGGACTTTATCCACCTTATTTCTAGCTGCCATGATGCCTCATGGGTGCTTCTTCCGCTTCCAGTGTAATAGACTGTTTTAAATTGACAAAAAAACGTCTATGAGGATTTTACAGCAGAGCCATTCTGCTCTACAGCTCTACAGCGCTCTACAGCCGTGTTGTTCGGGTGCTGGGATAACGTAATGCATTGTGGGTAGTCGGCTACTGTGGCTAATGCTAGCGGCTAGCGTAATAGTTACTTTACATGGCAATAAAATGCCACTGAATGACCAAATTGATTTAACTTTTAACCATTTCGAGTAACACTGTTTCCATACGGACCCCCAGCATTGGTTAGTTGTTTATAACGTGACTATATTTATAACTTTTATAATGTACAGTTTCCGGTTTATAATTCGGGTCTGCAGCCGAGTATAACAAAGGAAATGGCAAGCTGCAACAATAAGTGACGTTAAACCGGACCTTGTACCCACAATCATTTTTTTACAGTGGGGCATTCAAAAATAAGGTGGATACAGCCAGGGGCGTCATGCAAGCCAAAAATCTGAGGGGGTGAGGGCGGCGCCAAATTTTTGGCGGCGCACAAAGTGCGGCGCCAAAAAAGAAATTGGGGGGTTGGAAGCCAGATTTAGATCTCATTTTAAATTAACAGAGTGAGCAGGTGTAACCATAAGGCTATTTTCCAAACTGCTCTCAGCCTCCTGGAAAGATCCATAATCACCAGACTAAGTACATTGCCACTGCCCAGGCTCAATGGACTTGACAAAAAATGGGAGACCACACGTTTCAAAGCAATGTAACACAATGTTTATTTTGGCTGGTATTGCCTTTTCAGAAGGTAGACATCTTTTCTCTTCCATTAGTCTCATCTAGTGTCCTCTAGAGCAGGGCTTCCCAACCATTTTTGTGCCAAGGACTGGTAGATACATGGGAAAAAAAGTCGCGGACCGGTTGTCAATTTTAATGGTTTTAGTTATATATATTTACTCACCAGGTGGTGACAAAGGGTAAATAACAGCCTTTTGTGTTGTACTGTATGTAGCCTATACAGTATTTATGTTTTTGTTTTAACTACAAACATAAATAAACGTCAACTTGAAACTATGTTTCAACTACCACACACAGCCTATAATATTATAGCCTATGTTTTTTTTTTTTTTTTTTTTTTTTTTTTTTAACCTCTCAAAAATCTGAGGGGGCAATTGCCCCCTCAGTTACAATGGGCATGACGCCACTGGATACAGCAGGTGGCTCATTTCCTTTGGTGGCCAATGATGCTGAAACAAAGGACTTTCATTTAAAGAACTGACACTCAATAGGTTCGTTCCATACTGCGGATTTTGGACGGAGTGAGCTGCCTCCGATTGGCTGTCATGGTTTTTTCAGGCCAAAATGTCGGCAGCACTGTTGGGGAATAAAAGCATCGAATGTTGCCTCTTGGCTTCAGGTGGAGGGGTGGGTCCTGATGGGGTGCGCTCGTCTTCGTTCTCCAGGCGGTCCGGGTGGGTGATATTTACTTTGATATTGTACAACTGTTTTGAACTATGATTGACCCCGCCCAGGTCTAGCCTGGGCAAACCCAGGCTCTATGTGCTATCAGTCACGAAGATGTAGGCTTAGAGCCTCAAACATTCATAACAATAATCTCAAACATTCATAACATTAATCTGTAGCTCTCGAAATACAATTAGTTTGGATTTACCATTGGTGGGTGACGTGTACCTCATCGATAACAATCCCCACGAGGTTCTGACAGTAGACATCCGATGTCAGGATATTTCGCCACTTTGCTTTCATCAAGGCCTCTGGACTTGCATACACAAGCTCACAGGATCCATGTATTAAGTCCTCATCTTTCTCATTCTCCCCATAAGCCTCGCATATCTAGTCCTCCATTAGCGCATTTAGCGGCGAGACAACAATAACAATAGGGTTCTTGGTGAGAAAAATGTTGTTCATTACGAACAGAGCTAGTTGATAAATCAAACTCTTCCCAAATCCAGGGTGGAGGAGGGGTGGAAACCGAGATAGAGTTCTCTTACAGAGAGAAGCCTTCCGTGTTCGGTCCGTCTGCGCTCCGGTACGGCTTCGGAGCCGATACGTTTCCACTCTAATCAATGTGTCAACTTCCACCAACTCCGCTGCGTTGCGTGTCTACTCCGTCCCAGCTCCGACGATCCGGAGCTCTCCGAAGCAGATACGGAAGGCTTCTATTTTTCACGGATGTCGGAGCAAAGCCGCAGCAAGTTGGGCGGAGCCAGGCCTGGAGTCAACAGTTTCAGAGGTGCTTACAGCATTCAAGATCAAGCCAGAGGACAAACATGGATGAGGAAAAGTTCATCATTGAAGTAAAAAACCACAAAATAATAGATGACATGACACATCCTTTTTACAAGGACACCATTAAGTCCACCCGTCCTCTGCTTCTCCAGTTGGGAACAATGATCTTCTGTCTGTTTGTTGTTGTATTTATCCCACATACAAATTGTCTTGCGCGAATGCGTGCGATTTCACCGCGAGAACTTGTCGGTCTCGTCACTCCAGCTATCTGGCGGAGCGGAGCCGTGACGTGCTCTGCACGCAGCCGGTTAGTGTTGGCGGAGCACGGAGCAAAACCGGAGCACAGCCGCAACGCAACGCAAATGCACTCAGTGGAATCCCGGCGTAATGTTACGTTCACACAGACACAGGGAACCTACACCTTGCCTTGCCTCAACCCACGCCTATTAGTCTAGGGAATCTGTGAGAAAAAATGACCCAACCTTAAACAAATTGCAACAGAAATTATTTGTGTTGTATTCAGCTCTTGAAACCTTCCAATTTAACATACTGAAAATCCCAGAAAATCCCAGTAGTGGAACATTCTCAAAATTGGCATTGTCTCCACAAAGGAGGTGATGTTTTCGGTGCTGTTTGTCTGACCGTTTGTCTGTTAGCAGGAGGATTACGGCAAAACTACTGGGCCGATTTTCATGAAACTTGGTGGAAGGGTGTAGCATGGGCCAAGGAAGAACCCATTACATTTTGGAGTGGATCTGATCCGGGTCGGCTCAATGGAGGGGGCGGGGCTAGGGAAAAGAGTCTGTTGCTAGGGATAGGAAGGTCGTAGAGAGTCTGGATTCGAGAGGTGGGTAGGGGGCATGGACAGGTGTATCGGGGGGGAGTGTATGTGGGAGGTGGGAGGGGGTGTGGTCAGGAAAGGGGTGGGGCTAGGGAAAAGCTCTACCAAACATACTGTAACATAACAAAACAAAACATAAAAAATGTAAGTGTGGCTAATATGTTCTAATAGTTAGTGGAAAAGGGTGAGTTTTCATGCACATCTTGTTCCCTCAGACAGCCATCGCAAACCATAACTTCATAGTCATGTCATTCACGAGTCTCGCATTGGAGGCAATTTGATTTCGGCAAGGCACAGCGCAAGTTGTAGCTCAAACATGCAGACGAGTGGACAGGTAGGCTAAGTCTCCATATCCGAAGGTTATGGGTAAGTTGACCGCCATTTATTGTCTGTTACCAATGACAGTCATTGTCTGTTACCATTCAAAGTAGGCTAGCTTATTAAGCACTTACTAGTTAGCTATAATAGGTATAGCTTAATAATAGCTTATTAAGAAACTTGTACTATCTGTTATTCATTTTCTTTGTGCAAATAAACAATAAACAAACATGAATAAACAATAAACACTTACTCTGGAGATGATGTAGCCTACCACTTGTGCTCTTCTCCCTACTTATACTCCAACCACTTATAAAGCCTCAGCCAGGCGGTAATGCAACATAAAGGATGCCAACTGCCATAAAACACCACAGAAGGATTTATTACATCACTGATGACATCACAATTGCTCGAGTGACATCACTGATGACATCACAATTGCTCAAGTGACATCTCTGATGACATCACAATTGCTCAAGTGACATCACTGATGACAACACAATTGCTCAAGTGACATCTCTGATGACATCACAATTGCTCGAGTGACATCGCTGATGACATCACAATTGCTCAAGTGACATCTCTGATGACATCACAATTGCTCAAGTGACATCACTGATGACATCACAATTGCTCGAGTGACATCACTGATGACATCACAATTACTCAAGTGACATCACTGATGACATCACATTTGCACAAGTGACATCACTGATGACATCACTGATACATGACAATCGTGACATCACAATCGTGGCACACGCACCGCCCGCCCACTTATTGGACCATAACATCAGAACCATTGATGGCCACAACACATTCCATGTTATGGGCATTATAGCTGGAGTTACACCAGAGAGCCAAACCAGTACCTCTGATAGCTGTGACATAGCAGCAGTGGACACATCAATATCCGAAATCAGAGACCCCCTGGCCTTTCATCCATGTCCTATGGGAGGATTGAGAATGCCACAGGTGTGTGATTCTCATGAACATGGTACAACTCATAGCAAAACTCAAAGATATCAAGTAGGACGCGTGGACAGGTAGGCTAAGTATTCTCCATATCCAAAGGTTATGGATAAGTTGACCGCCATTTATCGTCTGTTACCAATGACAGTCTTTGTGTGTTACCATTCAAAGTAGGCTAGCTTAATAAGCACTTACTAGTTAGCTAATAGCTTACTAATAGGTATAGCTTAATAATAGCTAATTAAGATACTTTCTAAGGTACTTGTTTATGTATGATGCAAATACATAAAATGAATGACTGACACACAAGCTGTGTTTAAACTCCATTAGTATTGCCACAGACGGGTGCGTTACAGCAAGACATCACAACACTGATACATCCGGGTCTTCCCAGCCAAGCTGTGGGATAGACGATAGCATCGATCTAACCAGACCCCATAACATCCTCCCTTTCCAAGTAAACACCCACAATAGAACCTGGTGTAATAAACAAATGTAAATCAAACAATTTTAGCTGTGTCAACGCATATGAATTAACCCGTATCAAAACATGCAATGTAACAGTCTCTGCTCTTCTTTTCATTTTTTTTTTTTTCCCCAGCTCCACCCCAGATTATCCACAGTCCATGGCTTCCCCACGACTATGTTACAGATTGAGTCTCTCAGGCGGCTTAGGCAGCCGCCCAGCCCTGGTACGCCCGTGGCCCCCGAAAGGTGTGGCTACAACAGACCCGCGAGAAGCCCTCGGTGTAAGCCCGCCAGGGCCTGAGTCAGTCACGATTGGGGGAGGCTCCGTCGCACCACCCTCAGGCACACATGTCTGCTCCGGCTCGTTTTCCACACGGGCCTGAGTAGGGGCTGGCTCTGCCACCCTGAGGTCAACCCTGTTGCGCCGATAGAGAGAACCGTCAACATCCACCACGTAAGATCTCGGTGCCACCTTGCGGAGGCAGGTACCGATCCTCCAGAGACCAGTGTTATCACCAGGCAAGGGCTTCATCCGGACTGCCTCACCCACTACCAGCTCTGGCAGGTCCCGTGCGGACCGGTCGTAGAAGGACTTGGCGATCTGCTTCCTGTGACGCAGTCTTTCCATGACCCCGATCACAACGACTGGCTCCAGAAGTTTGTTTGTTACCGGAATGTAGGTTTTCAGCCGGCGGGACATGAGGCGCTGCGCCGGGCTGCTATCCATGCTTTCGGTGGGAGTGTTTCTCCAGTGCAATATGGCTCTCCACGGGTCATCACCGTCACGCATTGCCTTACGCAGCAGATTCTTTGCAATCTTGACGGCCGACTCTGCCTTGCCGTTTGCTTTAGGGTGCCTGGGAGAAGAGGTCACATGCTCGAATTCCCAGTCAGCGGCAAATCGCTTGAACTGTGCCGTGAATTGTGGGCCATTGTCTGTGATGACCTTGTCCGGCTGGCCGTGCCGTGCGAACTGTGCCTTACACCTTTTAATGACTGTCTCTGCTGACATGTCAGGGAGAAGCTCGACCTCCCAAAAGTCAGAATAGTGGTCGACCATGAGCAGATAGTCCTTCTGCCTGTGACTGAACAGGTCCATGCTCAGAATTTGCCATGGCCTGATGGGCAGCTCATGTGAGAGCATGGTCTCTTTCTGCTGTTTGTGCGCAAACTCATTGCAGGTCGTACAGGAGCTCACAAAGTCCTTTATTTCTGCCTGCATGTTGGGCCAGTACAATGTCTCACGAGCCTGCCGGTAGCATGCGTCCCCACCTATGTGGCTTGAATGGATGCGCGCAAGCATCTCCGGGCGTAACGATTTCGGAATGATGACCTTCTGTCCCCGGAACAGGATGCCATTCTGCGCGCTGACCTCATCCCAGTAGGGCCAATATTCCCTGATAATGAAGGGTGTGCTCTCTTTCACGTCCGGCCAGCCCGTGAGGACTGTGGACCTCAGCGCCTGCAGACATTCATCTTGATCGGTGTGCAGCCTGATTTGTTCCAAGCGCTGGTCACTCACATTTAAGTAGTCCGCCTGGTTCACATGCTGTATGTCCTCTTGCTCCTGCTGCATGGAGCAGACAGCGTGCCGCTGGTATACAGTCCCTCTGCCGGTGCATCTCGCCGTCGCTCTGCTGAGTGTGTCACTGATGTACATTTCCTGGCCCGGCTTGTAGACGACCTCCAGGCAGTAGCTCTGTAAAGACATGAGCATGCTTTGAAGCCTCTTGGGCGCATTGAGGAGAGGTTTGCCGAAGATCGATATCAGAGGCTTATGGTCCGTCTCCGCTGTGATGAGGTCACGGCCGTATAAGTAGTGGTGAAACCTCTGACAGGCAAAGACGATGCTGAGGCATTCCTTCTCAATTTGGGCATAATTCTGCTCGGCGGTGGTGAGAGCTCTTGAAGCGAATGCGATGGGCTGGCCCTCCTGCATGAGGCAGCAGCCGAGCCCACTCTGGCTGGCATCGCTCTGGACCACGATCGGCTTTGTCACATCATAATAGCGCAGGACCGGCATGGTTGTGGCCAGTGACTTTAGCTCACTCACTGCTGCTTCATGTTTGGGCAGCCAGTGCCAGGGGGTTTCTTTGTCCAGCAAGCGCCGCAGTGGCTCACAGACACTCGACAGGTGCGGCATGAACTTGGCCAGGTAGTTGGCAAATCCGACGAGGCGCTGCACGCCTTTCACGTCTGTCGGATGAGGCATCTCGACAATGGCCCTCACCTTCTCCGGGTCCGGCTTCAGTCCCGCGGACGAGAGAATATGGCCGTGAAAGCGGACGTCAGTTAATTTGAACTGCAGCTTCTTCAGGCCCAGTCTCAGTTTGACCTCACGACAGCGCTCCATCAGTGCCAGGAGCTTGCTGTCATGGTCCGCTTCAGCCTCTTTGTCTGTGTCCCCGCAGCCCACGACCAAGATATCGTCTGCGATGGGCTCGATGCCCTTCAGTCCAGCTAGGAGCTCGTGTTGTTTTCGCTGATACACTTCAGGTGCCACTGACACCCCAAACGGCAGCTTAAGCCAGCGCTTCCTCCCCCAGGGGGTCCAGAACGTGGTCATTAAACTGCTCTCATTGTCCAACTTGCACTGCAGAAATGCATCTCTAGCATCCACCAAGGTGAAGACTCTCGCCCTCGGCAGCTTGTACAAAACGTCCTCCAGTGTGGGCATAATGTAGCGAGAGCGCTTCAGGGCCCTGTTGAGGAATTTAGGATCAATACATATCCTCAGTTTCTCCGGCCTCCTCACGATCACCATGTTGCTGATCCAGTCGGTCGGCTCTGTGACTGACGTGATGTGGCCGTCAGCCTCATACTTGTCCAGCTGGGCTTTAACAGCTGTCTTCATTGCGATAGGGACATTACGAGGAGCACACTGGACTGGAGAAATGTCAGGATCCAGCTCAAAGTGGACCTCCCCGGGCACGGATTCCACAGGTGCGTTGAACACATCACTGTACCTGCCAACCAGCTGCTCTTTGGTCAGGGGCCCAGGCTGTGCATGCTCCACTCTACACACCTCGTCTGGGATCGTGAAGTGCATTAGACCCAGGCGCTCGCTGGTGCATCCTGACAGCAGAGGGTTCTGATTTGTTTTCACTATCTCAAACGAGAGCTTGTATTTGCGGCCCCTCAGTGTGCATTCAGTCTCGAAAATGCCCATGGAGCCCATGTACTGCCCCGAGTACAGCTTTAGTTGAGTGTCACTCGGGCGGAGGGGAGAGTGGGGGGCCAGCCTTTTCTTATCAATGATGCTCATCACGTCACAAGTGGCTCCAGAATCCAACTGACATCGCTGCAGCTTGTTGTGAAGTCGCAATGTCACAAACCATTTCTTCTTCTTATCAAGTTTAGACTGCACTGCCCCGACTGACTCATGCACATATATGTCCTCCTCACCGCGTTGCTCGGACCTCTCCGCCGTGTCTTCCATGCAGCGCACTTTCCCCTCTTCAGCCCTCCTCTTGCTTTTTTGACACACTTTAGCAAAGTGATTATTGGCTCCACATGATTTGCATTGTTTCCCGAATGCTGGGCAATGCTCCCTGCCCCTTGAATGTGAGTTTCCACAGTATTTACATGCATAGCTGGTATCCGCAGGCTTGGGTGAATTGCTCTGTCTCAATTGGTTATGCCTGGATTGTTGCTTAGCAGCGGCATACACCGCTTCGGTGTGTGCGCTTCTCATGTCCATCGCCCTCACCCGTATGTCAGCTTGCTCTGAAGCGTGGCACATTTCAATGGCAGTGATTAGCGTGAGTCCCTTTTCTCTTAGCAGCCTTCGCCTTGTGCTCTCGTTTGAAACACCCAGCACAATTTTATCCCGGATCATTTCGTCCCTTAGCTGCCCGTACTCACAAGTTGACGCCTTTTCTCGCAGCCTGGTCACAAAATTGTCCATGGTTTCGCCCTCCTCCTGTTTGCAGCTCCCAAACACATACCGCTCATATATGACGTTCTTCGCCGGCTTAAAATACTCTCCCAGTGCGTGCAGTATCGCTGCAGGATCCTGCTGAGCCTCCGCCGTGAGATTCAGATTGTGCCGGTATACATGTCTGCATTCGCTCCCCATCACGCTCCTGAGAGTTGCAGCCTGTATTTTCTTGTCTTTTCCAGCCACGCCTGTAACTAGTGCATAGTCTTCGTATTCGGCCCGGAATATGTCCCAATTTATACTCCAGTCGCCCGTGAAACTCATCGGCGAGGGAGGCGGAATGTTAGCTGCCATGTTAGCTAAGCTAGTCCTTCTCCTTCTTGGCATACAACAATGCTAGCTTGTAGCTAGCATTAGCGAGCGATGATACTCCTTAAGTAACTTCAGGAATCTTGCTTCACGTCTGATCGCGACGCCGCCTGAAACGTGAGTCCAACCGCTTCTGACACCATGTTTATGTATGATGCAAATACATAAAATGAATGACTGACACACAAGCTGTGTTTAAACTCCATTAGTATTGCCACAGATGGGTGCGTTACAGCAAGACATCACAACACTGATACATCCGGGTCTTCCCAGCCAAGCTGTGGGATAGACGATAGCATCGATCTAACCAGACCCCATAACAGTACTATCTGTTGTTATTCATTTTCTTTGTGCAAATAAACAATAAACAAACATAAATAAACAATTATAGCTGCTGCGCAGCAATGGGTCGTGGCCGGGCAAGTCTCAAGGCTTTGAGCTAGAGTCCCCAAGTCAAGGCTGAAGTCTTTTAGCTATACTCCAAGTCAAGTCTCACGTCTTTGGCCACAAGTCCAAGTCAAGTCTCTTATGGATGAGCGTTCTATCATCTGCTTCTGCTGCATGCCATCCAGTCTGCTTAGAACATTGCATAGCTGGGATTCAAAGCAGGTTCAGGTTTCTTTGCAGCATGTAGCTTTTTCATCATCTGATTCCGTTTTTTGTTGCGAGGCATCTCACAACAATACAAGTAGGAATCAGTATATTCACAAACAAAAGTAGTAGTTACTTGCCTGTTGCCTCACTGTTGTAGCGTGGATAAGGTACTGGTGGAGTTGATGTTAGATGGAGAGGGAGGCTGAGCGATTAATAGCCACCTGGGGAGTTTGTATCTCTTCGGTCCTACGCTGCAGGTCTGTGGGGTCACACAACTGATATACCAGCAGGAGCTGCTTTTTCGTCTTATGGACAGACTGGATGCTTGCTGGTGGTGTTTTATGGGACTGGATGCTTGCGTGTAAAAAGACACACTGCTTCCACTTATATAGGGTGAGCCAGGAAGGATTTATGACATCACTGATGACATCACAATTGCTCGAGTGACATCACTGATGGCATCACAATTGCTCGAGATGATGTCATCAGTGGGGCGGACAGACAAACAGACAAACAAACAGAGCCCTAGCTCCCTTAGATAGATAGATGTGCTCATTTTTATGTATTTCCAGACACTTTTAGAGACACTGTGAGGGAATAAATTCATTACCGTAACACATTTTTAATTGGAAATATGAAACAACAAACTTTTTTTTTCAATGGCAAGCACTTCAATATGCTCAAGGGTAATGGGTATCACCCAAAATGTGTATGATTAACAAATACGAAGTTGTAGCTAACATTGTGAGAAATGACATGTTGTATTACGACTACATACTTACATGAGAAAATAAAAATCTGTTCTACTTAGAGACTCAACAACCATTTCTGTGGATTCCTTGCCCCCAAAAATGTGGAAATAGACACCAAATTTGTAATTCTAGGTCTAGTTGGAGTCAAGATATGGCCAACATTTTAATAATGGCAGCCATTTTGAAGAAATGTAATTTTAACATATTTCCACTAATGGGATTTTCTGGGATTTTTAATATAGTGTTTCGGGCATCAATATAAACATAAAAATGTGAAAATAAATTCTGTTGCAATTAGTTTAAGGTCAAACCTTATTTTCCCTAGACTATATGCCTGCAGACCTTGAGCTGGGCGTGAACCGATCACACTGCACGCCTTTGCACGCTGAACCTGGAGCCGAGTCACAAGCGCCTCTCCTCTCTCCCGGCTGTATTTTTTCACGTGTGGTCCCGAATTATCATGTGTAGGTAAAATAAATCTGATAGCCTATATTTAATGTTCTATTGATGCAGGATATGTATAACCAGGGCTGACTATAGTCAGACTTTATAGAGAGGTAATCTTGCAAGAATATGTGCTGGCACAACAACATTGTTCATCTTGCTTCTTCGGTCGCTATTCTCTCTTCTGAAGATTTGTTTGCCGACGAGGAGAAAGCCCCACGTGATAGCCACCCGTCAATCTCTCTTTCTCTCGGATGGAGGGTGATGGTTTGTTAGAGGTGGTCAGGGGTAGGGGAGGTTGTAAGCTTGGGAGAACAGATAGGTTTTAAGTCAGGTTTTGAAAGTGGGGAGTGAGGGAGAGTCTCGGACAGTCTGGGGGAGGGAGTTCCAAAGTCGGGGTGCGGTGCGGGAGAAAGCACGGTCACCAAAGATTTTGAGTCTGGATGGGGGGATGATGAGGGTGGCAGTAGAAGAGGATCGGAGTGTACGGGAGGGGCGATGGGGGATGAGGAGGTAAGTCAGGTAGGGGGGGGGCTAGGCTGTGGAGGGCTTTGAAGGTGAGGAGGAGTAATTTGAAGTCGATGCGTTGCTTGACGGGGAGCCAGTGGAGAGAGTGGAGGACAGGGGTGATGTGATCGCGGGACCGGGTGTGAGTGAGCAGGCGGGCAGCTGAGTTTTGGACCATCTGGAGTCTATGGAGGGAACGGGAGGTGATGCCGGTGAGGAGGGAGTTGCAATAGTCGAGGCGGGAGGAGATGAAGGCATGGATGAGGGATTGAGCAGCAGGGGGGGAGAGGCAGTGTCTGACTTTGGCGATATGAAATATGAAGTTTTGACAACGGAGCTGACGTGGGGATCGAAGGAGAGGGTGGGGTCCAGGATGAAACCAAGGTTGCGAGCCAGGGGGGAGGGGGTGATGGTGGAGTCGTCAATGGTGAGGGTGATGGGACCGGTTTTATTGAGGGTGGATTTGGTGCCGATGAGGAGGAGTTCAGTCTTGTCACTGTTGAGTTGGAGGAAGTTGTGGGTTAGCCAGGTTTTTATTGCGGATATGCAGTTTTCGATGTGGGTGAGGGGTGGGTTCTGGAGGGATTTGGTGCTGATGTAGAGCTGAGTGGCATCGGCGTAGCAGTGAAAGTCCAGGTTGAATTGACGGATGATGTGACCAAGGGGGAGTATATAACAGATGAAGAGCAGGGGGCCGAGGACTGAGCCCTGAGGGACCCCCTGCAAAACAGAGGAGAGGGTGGAGGAGTGACCGGAGAGGGAGATGAACTGTTGTCTGTCGGTGAGGTATGAGGTATGGTTAAGTAGCCTATATTTGCACGCTATTGGTATTGTTATATATTTTTTTTTACTGGGAGTAGCCTACCCACGAGTCTCTCAGGCTGCAGTAGTGTTGTTAAGTTAAGTTAACAAGCAGCTGGGTGCCAGCCGTGGCTCTCCCTCCCCCGCTCTCATCTCGTCTCTCTCTCTCTCTCTCTCTCTCTCTCACCCTCTGTCTCTCGCTCTCTCTCTCTTTATCTCTCTTTCCCTCTCTATCTGCCTCAGTCTCTCGCGCTCTATCTCGCGCAAATGGGGGACATCTAAATAGTTTATTAGGTAGAAATAAAATAAAAAATCATCTGGCCAGTAGGGAGGGATTGCACGTGCATCCGGTGCACCAACGTATAATCGCCAGTGCACTCACTTTCATGTCACCACCTGCTCTCCGTTTAGGTCGTTTTACACTACAACAGACAGCAACAGAGGCAGAAACACTGAGATTATTTAGTCTTATATTTTATTATCTTATTATTATAAACCAAACCTCAAAAATAACATGCTTTGCTCATAGTCTTCAACTAAACCCTAAATATCGCAGTATAAAACATATAAAACCCATTTTAATCTTTTTTTTTTTTTTTAATTTACATTACATTTCCAATACAAAACAGCAGAGGGTGCCGCAGCACCACAAGCACCCCCACTTCCCCCGCCCCTGGTCACCACTTGCCCACAGGCATCCAATGAGACTAAATCATCAGACTTAATCTTCTTGGAAACAAATTTTATTTTGTCCTGATTGGTCTTAGATTTGTGTCATAGTTCTGTGGAGCCCAACATGAGCCCACCGAGGCCCCCTGGGCACCTGCCCAGGTTGCCTTATGGTTAATCCGGCCTTGCGTGTAGCGCCGACAGGAGAATAGCCAGTGCGCCGGTCCACGCCCACTAATATGCGCTGCGCCTGGCACTAAGCACTAATTTAAGGCTGTTGCAACGATACAGCCCTATATCTCCATTGATATCTCTCTCTCTCTCTCTCTCTCCAGAGCTTCCCTCGGTGTCTCTCCTCCAGAAGTCTCCCTCCTCTCCAGTCAGCTGCCACGCTACAGGATTCTACCCACAAAGAGGCATGTTGTTCTGGAGGAGACTTGGAGAGAAGTTTCAGGACCTCATGGACCAGGGAGAGATCCTCCCCAACCATGATGGAACCTTCCAGACGAGCGTTCAGCTGAACGTTTCATCAGTCAAACCTGAAGACTGGGGGAAGTACGAGTGTGTGTTTCAGCTCTCTGGTGTCAAGGAGGACATCATCACCAAACTGGACCCAGCAGTGATCAAGACCAACAACCCGGGTAAGACTGGGATCACAGCTGATGGAGGAGGATATACACCCTGTATACCTACTGGCAAATAAAAGGCTGTTTATCTCGACAACCATTTGTCCCATTGACTTAAACTTGGGGAATGCACTTAAGGGAACCTGATGGAGTGCAGTGCAGAATTTCATGCTATTCGGCATAGCGCCACCTACTGGCACACACAAAATGTGTTTATCTCGGAACTGTTTGTCCGATTAACTTCAAACTTGGAGAGAGCGCTTAGGGGAACCCGGTGGAGTGCAATGCTGAATTTCGTGTAATTCAGAATACCGCTACCTACTGGCAGACACAAAAAGTGGTTAATCTCGAGTAGAGATGAAATGATATGAAAATTTCAGATCACGATTATAGTGACCAAAATGATCATGGTTATCATTATTATCACGGTATTGTTCAAATGTGCTGATGATAATGTTCCAAAAGTACTAATACCAGTACATTCACAGAAATCATTTCACCAAGTTTTATATTGAAAACTAAGACCCAAAAAGGACTGATACACTCACTGAAATCATTTCTCCAACTTTGGTTGATGATGGACGGTATTTACCATGTTTTTCAAAGCGCTGTAATCACGGTAACGCGATAATCACGGTACCACAGTTTTAATGATAATGAAAATTTTAGACGGTACGGTTATCGTAAGGAATTTTATCACCTTATCATTAAAACCGGTTATCGTCTCATCCCTAATCTCAAGAACCATTCATCCAATTGACTTCAAACTGGGGGATTGCGCTGCTGTGAACTGCCCAGAACACACAGAGAGCTTACACACACAACACACTACCGGGACACAGTCCCAGCGCAAAAAAGACAAAAAAAATACAAACAGCTAAGTACCTTTGTAAACACTACATAATACCTCTAGTTACATCAGTAGACAATACAATACAACTATTTGAAATCACCACGAGGCAGGGTGCTGCAGAACCCAATACACCAATTCCAATACAAATAGTATGCTCCCCACTCATCTCTCTCTCTCTCTCTCTCTCTCTCGCTCTCTCCAGTTCTTCCCTCTGTGTCTCTCCTCCAGAAGTCTCCCTCCTCTCCAGTCAGCTGCCACGCTACAGGTTTCTACCCTCACAGAGGCATGTTGTTCTGGATGAGAGATGGAGAGAAACTTCAGGACGTCATGGACCATGGAGAGATCCTCCCCAACCACGATGGAACCTTCCAGACGAGCGTTGAGCTGAGCGTTTCATCAGTCAAACCTGAAGACTGGGGGAAGTATGAGTGTGTGTTTCAGCTCTCTGGTGTCAAGGAGGACATCATCACCAAACTGGACCCAGCAGTGATCAAGACCAACAACCCGGGTAAGACTGGGATCACAGCTGATGGAGGAGGATATACACCCTGTATACCTTCTGGCAAATAAAAGGCTGTTTATCTCGAGAACCATTTGTCCCATTGACTTAAACTTGGGGAATGCACTTAAGGGAACCTGATGGAGTGCAGTGCAGAATTTCATGCTATTCGGCATAGCACCACCTACTGGCACACACAAAAATGTGTTTATCTCGGATCTGTTTGTCCGATCAACTCCAAACTTGGAGACAGCGCTTAGGGGAACCTGGTGGAGTGCAATGCTGAATTTCGTGTAATTCAGCATACCGCTACCTACTGGCAGACACAAAAAGTGGTTAATCTCGAGTAGAGATGAAATGATATGAAAATTTCAGATCACGATTATAGTGACCAAAATGATCACGGTTATCATTATTATCACGGTATTGTTCAAATGTGCTGATGATAATGTTCCAAAAGTACTAATACCGGTACTTTCACAGAAATCATTTCACCAAGTTTTATATTGAAAACTAAGACCCAAAAAGGACTGATACACTCACTGAAATAATTTCTCCAACTTTGGTTGATGATGGACGGTATTTACCATGTTTTTCAAAGCGCTGTAATCATGGTAACACGGTAATCACGGTAACGCGGTAATCACGGTACCACAGTTTTAATGATAATGAAAATTTTAGACGGTACGGTTATCGTAAGGAATTTTATCACCTTATCATTAAAACCGGTTATCGTCTCATCCCTAATCTCAAGAACCATTCATCCAATTGACTTCAAACTGGGGGATTGCGCTGCTGTGAACTGCCCAGAACACACAGAGAGCTTACACACACAAAACACTACCGGGACACAGTCCCAGCGCAAAAAATACAACAAAAATACAAACAGCTAAGTACCTTTGTAAACACTACATAATACCTCTAGTTACATCAGTAGACAATACAATACAACTATTTGAAATCACCACGAGGCAGGGTGCTGCAGAACCCAATACACCAATTCCAATACAAATAGAATGCTCCCCACTCATCTAACTCTCTCTCTCTCTCTCTCTCCAGTTCTTCCCTCTGTATCTCTCCTCCAGAAGTCTCCCTCCTCTCCAGTCAGCTGCCACGCTACAGGTTTCTACCCTCACAGAGGCATGTTGTTCTGGATGAGAGATGGAGAGAAACTTCAGGACGTTATGGACCATGGAGAGATCCTCCCCAACCACGATGGAACCTTCCAGACGAGCGTTGAGCTGAGCGTTTCATCAGTCAAACCTGAAGACTGGGGGAAGTATGAGTGTGTGTTTGAGCTCTCTGGTGTCAAGGAAGACATCATCACCAAACTGGACCCAGCAGTGATCAAGACCAACAACCCGGGTAAGACTGGGATCACAGCTGATGGAGGAGGATATACACCCTGTATACCTTCTGGCAAATAAAAGGCTGTTTATCTCGACGACCATTTGTCCCATTGACTTAAACTTGGGGAATGCACTTAAGGGAACCTGATGGAGTGCAGTGCAGAATTTCATGCTATTCGGCATAGCACCACCTACTGGCACACACAAAAATGTGTTTATCTCGGATCTGTTTGTCCGATCAACTCCAAACTTGGAGAGAGCGCTTAGGGGAACCTGGTGGAGTGCAATGCTGAATTTCGTGTAATTCAGCATACCGCTACCTACTGGCAGACACAAAAAGTGGTTAATCTCGAGTAGAGATGAAATGATATGAAAATTTCAGATCACGATTATAGTGACCAAAATGATCATGGTTATCATTATTATCACGGTATTGTTCAAATGTGCTGATGATAATGTTCCAAAAGTACTAATACCAGTACATTCACAGAAATCATTTCACCAAGTTTTATATTGAAAACTAAGACCCAAAAAGGACTGATACACTCACTGAAATCATTTCTCCAACTTTGGTTGATGATGGATGGTATTTACCATGTTTTTCAAAGCGCTGTAATCACGGTAACGCGGTAATCACGGTACCACAGTTTTAATGATAATGAAAATTTTAGACGGTACGGTTATCGTAAGGAATTTTATCACCTTATCATTAAAACCGGTTATCGTCTCATCCCTAATCTCAAGAACCATTCATCCAATTGACTTCAAACTGGGGGATTGCGCTGCTGTGAACTGCCCAGAACACACAGAGAGCTTACACACACAACACACTACCGGGACGCAGTCCCAGCGCAAAAAAGACAAAAAAAATACAAACAGCTAAGTACCTTTGTAAACACTACATAATACCTCTAGTTACATCAGTAGACAATACAATACAACTATTTGAAATCACCACGAGGCAGGGTGCTGCAGAACCCAATACACCAATTCCAATACAAATAGTATGCTCCCCACTCATCTCTCTCTCTCTCTCTCTCTCTCTCTCTCTCTCTCTCTCTCTCTCTCTCTCTCTCTCCAGTTCTTCCCTCTGTGTCTCTCCTCCAGAAGTCTCCCTCCTCTCCAGTCAGCTGCCACGCTACAGGTTTCTACCCTCACAGAGGCATGTTGTTCTGGATGAGAGATGGAGAGAAACTTCAGGACGTTATGGACCATGGAGAGATCCTCCCCAACCACGATGGAACCTTCCAGACGAGCGTTGAGCTGAGCGTTTCATCAGTCAAACCTGAAGACTGGGGGAAGTATGAGTGTGTGTTTCAGCTCTCTGGTGTCAAGGAAGACATCATCACCAAACTGGACCCAGCAGTGATCAAGACCAACAACCCGGGTAAGACTGGGATCACAGCTGATGGAGGAGGATATACACCCTGTATACCTTCTGGCAAATAAAAGGCTGTTTATCTCGACAACCATTTGTCCCATTGACTTAAACTTGGGGAATGCACTTAAGGGAACCTGATGGAGTGCAGTGCAGAATTTCATGCTATTCGGCATAGCGCCACCTACTGGCACACACAAAATGTGTTTATCTCGGAACTGTTTGTCCGATTAACTTCAAACTTGGAGAGAGCGCTTAGGGGAACCCGGTGGAGTGCAATGCTGAATTTCGTGTAATTCAGAATACCGCTACCTACTGGCAGACACAAAAAGTGGTTAATCTCGAGTAGAGATGAAATGATATGAAAATTTCAGATCACGATTATAGTGACCAAAATGATCATGGTTATCATTATTATCACGGTATTGTTCAAATGTGCTGATGATAATGTTCCAAAAGTACTAATACCAGTACATTCACAGAAATCATTTCACCAAGTTTTATATTGAAAACTAAGACCCAAAAAGGACTGATACACTCACTGAAATCATTTCTCCAACTTTGGTTGATGATGGACGGTATTTACCATGTTTTTCAAAGCGCTGTAATCACGGTAACGCGGTAATCACGGTACCACAGTTTTAATGATAATGAAAATTTTAGACGGTACGGTTATCGTAAGGAATTTTATCACCTTATCATTAAAACCGGTTATCGTCTCATCCCTAATCTCAAGAACCATTCATCCAATTGACTTCAAACTGGGGGATTGCGCTGCTGTGAACTGCCCAGAACACACAGAGAGCTTACACACACAACACACTACCGGGACACAGTCCCAGCGCAAAAAAGACAAAAAAAATACAAACAGCTAAGTACCTTTGTAAACACTACATAATACCTCTAGTTACATCAGTAGACAATACAATACAACTATTTGAAATCACCACGAGGCAGGGTGCTGCAGAACCCAATACACCAATTCCAATACAAATAGTATGCTCCCCACTCATCTCTCTCTCTCTCTCTCTCTCTCTCTCTCGCTCTCTCCAGTTCTTCCCTCTGTGTCTCTCCTCCAGAAGTCTCCCTCCTCTCCAGTCAGCTGCCACGCTACAGGTTTCTACCCTCACAGAGGCATGTTGTTCTGGATGAGAGATGGAGAGAAACTTCAGGACGTCATGGACCATGGAGAGATCCTCCCCAACCACGATGGAACCTTCCAGACGAGCGTTGAGCTGAGCGTTTCATCAGTCAAACCTGAAGACTGGGGGAAGTATGAGTGTGTGTTTCAGCTCTCTGGTGTCAAGGAGGACATCATCACCAAACTGGACCCAGCAGTGATCAAGACCAACAACCCGGGTAAGACTGGGATCACAGCTGATGGAGGAGGATATACACCCTGTATACCTTCTGGCAAATAAAAGGCTGTTTATCTCGAGAACCATTTGTCCCATTGACTTAAACTTGGGGAATGCACTTAAGGGAACCTGATGGAGTGCAGTGCAGAATTTCATGCTATTCGGCATAGCACCACCTACTGGCACACACAAAAATGTGTTTATCTCGGATCTGTTTGTCCGATCAACTCCAAACTTGGAGACAGCGCTTAGGGGAACCTGGTGGAGTGCAATGCTGAATTTCGTGTAATTCAGCATACCGCTACCTACTGGCAGACACAAAAAGTGGTTAATCTCGAGTAGAGATGAAATGATATGAAAATTTCAGATCACGATTATAGTGACCAAAATGATCACGGTTATCATTATTATCACGGTATTGTTCAAATGTGCTGATGATAATGTTCCAAAAGTACTAATACCGGTACTTTCACAGAAATCATTTCACCAAGTTTTATATTGAAAACTAAGACCCAAAAAGGACTGATACACTCACTGAAATAATTTCTCCAACTTTGGTTGATGATGGACGGTATTTACCATGTTTTTCAAAGCGCTGTAATCATGGTAACACGGTAATCACGGTAACGCGGTAATCACGGTACCACAGTTTTAATGATAATGAAAATTTTAGACGGTACGGTTATCGTAAGGAATTTTATCACCTTATCATTAAAACCGGTTATCGTCTCATCCCTAATCTCAAGAACCATTCATCCAATTGACTTCAAACTGGGGGATTGCGCTGCTGTGAACTGCCCAGAACACACAGAGAGCTTACACACACAAAACACTACCGGGACACAGTCCCAGCGCAAAAAATACAACAAAAATACAAACAGCTAAGTACCTTTGTAAACACTACATAATACCTCTAGTTACATCAGTAGACAATACAATACAACTATTTGAAATCACCACGAGGCAGGGTGCTGCAGAACCCAATACACCAATTCCAATACAAATAGAATGCTCCCCACTCATCTAACTCTCTCTCTCTCTCTCTCTCCAGTTCTTCCCTCTGTGTCTCTCCTCCAGAAGTCTCCCTCCTCTCCAGTCAGCTGCCAGGCTACAGGTTTCTACCCTCACAGAGGCATGTTGTTCTGGATGAGAGATGGAGAGAAACTTCAGGACGTTATGGACCATGGAGAGATCCTCCCCAACCACGATGGAACCTTCCAGACGAGCATTGAGCTGAGCGTTTCATCAGTCAAACCTGAAGACTGGGGGAAGTATGAGTGTGTGTTTCAGCTCTCTGGTGTCAAGGAAGACATCATCACCAAACTGGACCCAGCAGTGATCAAGACCAACAACCCGGGTAAGACTGGGATCACAGCTGATGGAGGAGGATATACACCCTGTATACCTTCTGGCAAATAAAAGGCTGTTTATCTCGACGACCATTTGTCCCATTGACTTAAACTTGGGGAATGCACTTAAGGGAACCTGATGGAGTGCAGTGCAGAATTTCATGCTATTCGGCATAGCGCCACCTACTGGCACACACAAAATGTGTTTATCTCGGAACTGTTTGTCCGATCAACTTCAAACTTGGAGAGAGCGCTTAGGGGAACCTGGTGGAGTGCAATGCTGAATTTCGTGTAATTCAGCATACCGCTACCTACTGGCAGACACAAAAAGTGGTTAATCTCGAGTAGAGATGAAATGATATGAAAATTTCAGATCACGATTATAGTGACCAAAATGATCATGGTTATCATTATTATCACGGTATTGTTAAAATGTGCTGATGATAATGTTCCAAAAGTACTAATACCAGTACATTCACAGAAATCATTTCACCAAGTTTTATATTGAAAACTAAGACCCAAAAAGGACTGATACACTCACTGAAATCATTTCTCCAACTTTGGTTGATGATGGACGGTATTTACCATGTTTTTCAAAGCGCTGTAATCACGGTAACGCGGTAATCACGGTACCACAGTTTTAATGATAATTAAAATTTTAAACGGTACGGTTATCGTAAGGAATTTTATCACCTTATCATTAAAACCGGTTATCGTCTCATCCCTAATCTCAAGAACCATTCATCCAATTGACTTCAAACTGGGGGATTGCGCTGCTGTGAACTGCCCAGAACACACAGAGAGCTTACACACACAACACACTACCGGGACGCAGTCCCAGCGCAAAAAGGACAAAAAAAATACAAACAGCTAAGTACCTTTGTAAACACTACATAATACCTCTAGTTACATCAGTAGACAATACAATACAACTATTTGAAATCACCACGAGGCAGGGTGCTGCAGAACCCAATACACCAATTCCAATACAAATAGTATGCTCCCCACTCATCTCTCTCTCTCTCTCTCTCTCTCTCTCTCTCTCTCTCTCTCTCTCCAGTTCTTCCCTCTGTGTCTCTCCTCCAGAAGTCTCCCTCCTCTCCAGTCAGCTGCCACGCTACATGTTTCTACCCTCACAGAGGCATGTTGTTCTGGATGAGAGATGGAGAGAAACTTCAGGACGTTATGGACCATGGAGAGATCCTCCCCAACCACGATGGAACCTTCCAGACGAGCGTTGAGCTGAGCGTTTCATCAGTCAAACCTGAAGACTGGGGGAAGTATGAGTGTGTGTTTCAGCTCTCTGGTGTCAAGGAAGACATCATCACCAAACTGGACCCAGCAGTGATCAAGACCAACAACCCGGGTAAGACTGGGATCACAGCTGATGGAGGAGGATATACACCCTGTATACCTTCTGGCAAATAAAAGGCTGTTTATCTCGACAACCATTTGTCCCATTGACTTAAACTTGGGGAATGCACTTAAGGGAACCTGATGGAGTGCAGTGCAGAATTTCATGCTATTCGGCATAGCACCACCTACTGGCACACACAAAAATGTGTTTATCTCGGATCTGTTTGTCCGATTAACTTCAAACTTGGAGAGAGCGCTTAGGGGAACCCGGTGGAGTGCAATGCTGAATTTCGTGTAATTCAGCATACCGCTACCTACTGGCAGACACAAAAAGTGGTTAATCTCGAGTAGAGATGAAATTATATGAAAATTTCAGATCACGATTATAGTGACCAAAATGATCACGGTTATCATTATTATCACGTATTGTTCAAATGTGCTGATGATAATGTTCCAAAAGTACTAATACCGGTACTTTCACAGAAATCATTTCACCAAGTTTTATATTGAAAACTAAGACCGAAAAAGGACTGATACACTCACTGAAATAATTTCTCCAACTTTGGTTGATGATGGACGGTATTTACCATGTTTTTCAAAGCGCTGTAATCATGGTAACACGGTAATCACGGTAACGCGGTAATCACGGTACCACAGTTTTAATGATAATGAAAATTTTAGACGGTACGGTTATCGTAAGGAATTTTATCACCTTATCATTAAAACCGGTTATCGTCTCATCCCTAATCTCAAGAACCATTCATCCAATTGACTTCAAACTGGGGGATTGCGCTGCTGTGAACTGCCCAGAACACACAGAGAGCTTACACACACAAAACACTACCGGGACACAGTCCCAGCGCAAAAAATACAACAAAAATACAAACAGCTAAGTACCTTTGTAAACACTACATAATAACTCTAGTTACATCAGTAGACAATACAATACAACTATTTGAAATCACCACGAGGCAGGGTGCTGCAGAACCCAATACACCAATTCCAATACAAATAGAATGCTCCCCACTCATCTAACTCTCTCTCTCTCTCTCTCTCTCTCCAGTTCTTCCCTCTGTGTCTCTCCTCCAGAAGTCTCCCTCCTCTCCAGTCAGCTGCCACGCTACAGGTTTCTACCCTCACAGAGGCATGTTGTTCTGGATGAGAGATGGAGAGAAACTTCAGGACGTTATGGACCATGGAGAGATCCTCCCCAACCACGATGGAACCTTCCAGACGAGCGTTGAGCTGAGCGTTTCATCAGTCAAACCTGAAGACTGGGGGAAGTATGAGTGTGTGTTTCAGCTCTCTGGTGTCAAGGAAGACATCATCACCAAACTGGACCCAGCAGTGATCAAGACCAACAACCCGGGTAAGACTGGGATCACAGCTGATGGAGGAGGATATACACCCTGTATACCTTCTGGCAAATAAAAGGCTGTTTATCTCGACAACCATTTGTCCCATTAACTTAAACTTGGGGAATGCACTTAAGGGAACCTGATGGAGTGCAGTGCAGAATTTCATGCTATTCGGCATAGCGCCACCTACTGGCACACACAAAATGTGTTTATCTTGGAACTGTTTGTCCGATCAACTTCAAACTTGGAGAGAGCGCTTAGGGGAACCCGGTGGAGTGCAATGCTGAATTTCGTGTAATTCAGCATACCGCTACCTACTGGCAGACACAAAAAGTGGTTAATCTCGAGTAGAGATGAAATGATATGAAAATTTCAGATCACGATTATAGTGACCAAAATGATCATGGTTATCATTATTATCACGGTATTGTTCAAATGTGCTGATGATAATGTTCCAAAAGTACTAATACCAGTACATTCACAGAAATCATTTCACCAAGTTTTATATTGAAAACTAAGACCCAAAAAGGACTGATACACTCACTGAAATCATTTCTCCAACTTTGGTTGATGATGGACGGTATTTACCATGTTTTTCAAAGCGCTGTAATCACGGTAACGCGGTAATCACGGTACCACAGTTTTAATGATAATGAAAATTTTAGACGGTACGGTTATCGTAAGGAATTTTATCACCTTATCATTAAAACCGGTTATCGTCTCATCCCTAATCTCAAGAACCATTCATCCAATTGACTTCAAACTGGGGGATTGCGCTGCTGTGAACTGCCCAGAACACACAGAGAGCTTACACACACAACACACTACCCGGGACGCAGTCCCAGCGCAAAAAAGACAAAAAAAAATACAAACAGCTAAGTACCTTTGTAAACACTACATAATACCTCTAGTTACATCAGTAGACAATACAATACAACTATTTGAAATCACCACGAGGCAGGGTGCTGCAGAACCCAATACACCAATTCCAATACAAATAGTATGCTCCCCACTCATCTCTCTCTCTCTCTCTCTCTCTCTCTCTCTCTCTCTCTCCAGTTCTTCCCTCTGTGTCTCTCCTCCAGAAGTCTCCCTCCTCTCCAGTCAGCTGCCACGCTACAGGTTTCTACCCTCACAGAGGCATGTTGTTCTGGATGAGAGATGGAGAGAAACTTCAGGACGTCATGGACCATGGAGAGATCCTCCCCAACCACGATGGAACCTTCCAGACGAGCGTTGAGCTGAGCATTTCATCAGTCAAACCTGAAGACTGGGGGAAGTATGAGTGTGTGTTTCAGCTCTCTGGTGTCAAGGAGGACATCATCACCAAACTGGACCCAGCAGTGATCAAGACCAACAACCCGGGTAAGACTGGGATCACAGCTGATGGAGGAGGATATACACCCTGTATACCTTCTGGCAAATAAAAGGCTGTTTATCTCGAGAACCATTTGTCCCATTGACTTAAACTTGGGGAATGCACTTAAGGGAACCTGATGGAGTGCAGTGCAGAATTTCATGCTATTCGGCATAGCACCACCTACTGGCACACACAAAAATGTGTTTATCTCGGATCTGTTTGTCCGATCAACTCCAAACTTGGAGAGAGCGCTTAGGGGAACCTGGTGGAGTGCAATGCTGAATTTCGTGTAATTCAGCATACCGGTACCTACTGGCAGACACAAAAAGTGGTTAATCTCGAGTAGAGATGAAATGATATGAAAATTTCAGATCACGATTATAGTGACCAAAATGATCACGGTTATCATTATTATCACGGTATTGTTCAAATGTGCTGATGATAATGTTCCAAAAGTACTAATACCGGTACTTTCACAGAAATCATTTCACCAAGTTTTATATTGAAAACTAAGACCCAAAAAGGACTGATACACTCACTGAAATAATTTCTCCAACTTTGGTTGATGATGGACGGTATTTACCATGTTTTTCAAAGCGCTGTAATCATGGTAACACGGTAATCACGGTAACGCGGTAATCACGGTACCACAGTTTTAATGATAATGAAAATTTTAGACGGTACGGTTATCGTAAGGAATTTTATCACCTTATCATTAAAACCGGTTATCGTCTCATCCCTAATCTCAAGAACCATTCATCCAATTGACTTCAAACTGGGGGATTGCGCTGCTGTGAACTGCCCAGAACACACAGAGAGCTTACACACACAAAACACTACAGGGACACAGTCCCAGCGCAAAAAATACAACAAAAATACAAACAGCTAAGTACCTTTGTAAACACTACATAATACCTCTAGTTCAGGGGTGGGCAACTATTTTTCATGGGGGGCCACATGAGAAACCCAGACTGTTGCCGGGGGCCGAACAAATATTGTCATGCCGTAACCCATGGATGGGCAACTTTGATGATAGAGAGGGCCACAAAAACAATTCCTCGCTACCAGATTTTGCTGAGGGCTGAACAGCGCCAGCGCGACAAATTTGGGGCATTTGAAGCCAGGTTTAGAGGAATAACTCATTTTAAATTAACAGTTGTGATGTCATTATTCAGTCTTAACCACCAATATTTGATCCTTTTCCTCACTCACTCCTATGTCACCACCTGCTCTCCCTGCAGGGCTTGCAATTAACTTTTTTCACCACCTGCCAATATGGCTGCTAGATTTTAAAGTTACCAGCCAATTAGAATTTCCACTAGCCTAATTGTTTTTCTTGAAATAAACCAGAATATGAGTGGGTTAATTTAAGCATAAGTATCAGTAAGTGGCCCGGGATTCTCAAAGCCTGTGTTGAGGGTCACACAAGAACAAAAATGCACTCTTGAAGCTAAAAAAATCCAAAACCAACAAGCTAATTATTTAAAGTCCCTGGAAACCAAAATCCACAAAAACGTTCTAACTATGTTATTTAGGGTCTTATGTTAGTAATTTTGTGCCTCCGAAATTATTATACATTACTTTCAACCCAAAGCCTTAAAATCGCCACTTTTCTACAAGATTCTACAAAGTACTTCCTCATTGAAGACAGCAGTGCGCGAGGTGCTAAAACGCAGGAGCTTATGACGTCATAAGCTCTATATAACCTTTGTACACGCGCGCAATCCGCACCCACCCTCCTTTTGTCCGTTCTAGTTTGCCCCCAGTGACAGCGCTCCCTCGCTGTCCGTCTCCCTCCCACTCTGTGTGCCGTCTGCCAAGCGCTATGCTTCTCTCTCTCTCTCTCTCTCTCTCTCTCTCTCTCTCTCTCTCTCTCTCTCTCTCTCTGGACTAGTGAGAGAGAGAGCGAGAGACACACAGGCTGGTGGCTCACACACACACACACACACACACACACACACACACACACACTCGCGAGTGCTGTGTAACTCGATCTCTTTCTCCGTTTCCCTCCCCCCTCTGTCTCGCTCTCTCTCTCTCTCGGAAAACCTGCTGCAGATGGGACACGCCCACACAGTCCGCGGGAGAAATACAGTCTAAAAAACAATGATTTTCTCATGAGTTTTGCCAGACTGTCAAACCTAAATTTATATACTTTGCGACGTTCATCATCGTTCAAATTTGGCTGGTGGCTTATTAACATAGGGTCCTGTGATGTGATGAACTCAAAATGCTAAATAATAAAGAAATATTTCTGGTTTCCAGGGACTTTAAATTTCTACTTCAATGTAGAACAGTCATTTCTTACACATGAGATTACTTTTAGCCTTTTAGTCATAAATATTATTGAAAGATATTCCATATTCCAGACTGAAATGCTATAACAGAATAGTATTGCCCAGAATGACATGAACATTTGGACACTTATTCAGCGGGTATATTGCATATTGCATTTTCAAGTGCACTGTAAAAAAAAAAAAAAAAAAAAATTTTTTTTTTTTTTTTTTTTTTTGTGCAATTCCATCGCGGGCCACACAGGGGGCGCCCGCGGGCCGCATACGGCCCGCGGGCCGTATGTTGCCCATGTATGCTCTAGTTACATCAGTAGACAATACAATACAACTATTTGAAATCACCACGAGGCAGGGTGCTGCAGAACCCAATACACCAATTCCAATACAAATAGAATGCTCCCCACTCATCTAACTCTCTCTCTCTCTCTCTCCAGTTCTTCCCTCTGTGTCTCTCCTCCAGAAGTCTCCCTCCTCTCCAGTCAGCTGCCACGCTACAGGTTTCTACCCTCACAGAGGCATGTTGTTCTGGAGGAGAGATGGAGAGAAGCTTCAGGACCTCATGGACCAGGGAGAGATCCTCTCCAACCACGATGGAACCTTCCAGATGAGTGTTCAGCTGGACTTTTCATCAGTCAAACCTGAAGACTGGGGGAAGTACGAGTGTGTGTTTCAGCTGTCTGGTGTCAAGGAGGACATTATCACCAAACTGGACTCAGCAGTGATCAAGAGGATCCGGGGTAAGACTGGAATCAGTGTATGTATGTATGTATGTATGTATGTATGTATGTATGTATGTATGTGTTGTGCTCGTAGGAGCTGGTTTGGTTATGAAATATGATTATTAATAATTATGAATTATTAATATTCATAAATGTATTAGATTTGACAGAAAATATTGTATTCTCTAAGATTCGGGGCACCAGCGTGGATAAGGCCACACACCTGTCTAAAAGTCAAGTTATGACTATTTTAGACACCAAACCAAATTGTCATATCAGTCTCATAATGATATAATGTACATTGTACAGTTAATTGAAGGGTCAAAGTCCGTAAGCTTCTGTCACAGATTTCCACAGATAAAATACCTCATGAATAATAACCAAGATTCATAGAATTATGTAATAAAAAGATTTAATCAATCACCATATCAATGGACATTAACATAATGATTAAAATATCAGTGCATCACATCTATTTCTACAACTAATAATCTATCACATCTATAGCTAATAACACATGGATAAACATTCTCGAATATGTGTGTGTGTGTGTGTGTGTGTGTGTGTGTGTGTGTGTGTGTGGTTTAAATCTGCAGGTTAGCTGGAGCAGACTCGAGTATGTGTGTGTGTGTGTGTGTGTGTGTGTGTGTGTGTGTGTGGTGAGCGAGAGGAGGGGAGAGAGAGGAGGAGTGGTTCTTCAGGTTGTCTCCTATGCCATCACCGGATTGGCTGAGGGGCGGTCTGATTCTGTGGAGACCGCCTCCTTTTCAAAATGGCTGTTTTGGCAATTTTGGTGAAGGAGTGAGAGAGAGAGAGAAAGAGAGAGAGAGCTCTGCCTATAACACCTTTAGGTTTTCTATATCATTCAACAGTGTGCGAAACATTGTACATCAACATACATGAAACTGTAATCAACATACATGATAATGCATTTTAACCCTAACACTGCCCAGAACCATTAAACCATGAATGAACTCTCACGTGGGTCCCGCTCCGTTGAGCGGGTTCCTCTGTTGGTTAGGGAGAGTTGTTCTGCACGCGCCTCTGGGGTTCAGTGGAGCGGATGGCATTGGTTTGTGGGAGCGATGGCCTGCCGCGCCGCTCACCCTGGCCTGGGAAAGCGTGCAGCGGACGTCTGATGGGGTTGACGATGCCTGGGGTTGACGTGCAGTTCTCTGTTGGTGGAGTCGAAGGAGTGCTGCGCTCTGTGGCTAGATGCGCGCCACGGTGTGACTTTTCTTCTTTTCCCCCTTACGTGCGATGCGCTTGGAGGGGAAACGCAGTGTTGTTGAGGAAAGGCGGTGTTGCTGGCTGCTCCTGGTCTGCTGAGCGGTCTGCTCGCGGTACGGTCTTGTTGTCGGGTTTTGCGGTCCAGCTGGACTTCTCTGGGCTAGGAGAGCGGCTGCTCTACGCGCGAGTTTGAAAGCACAGGAAGGGCTTTTCCTTGCGACTTATAACAACTAACCGACTTGAACTAAACTGAGATTAAGTGAAGCTATCTCAGTTACGCAGGCTATTTCTTGTTGGACTCACGGCCTTTCCTTGTAGCCAATTTCTGCCTTGGTGCTGCTGTCCTGAGGCCTGGTCTGTTTCAGGCCTAGGTGCTGGCCGTGGGGCTCAGATGGGGCGGGGGGGTGCTGGGTTCCTGGCTCCCCCTCCCCACATAAATTGACACCCTGCGTGAGGCTTCTAATATCAGTATTTCCACAGATATGATATGCATGAATAATTAAAATTCATAAATTTTTGAAAAATCAAAAACTTTCAAAATTTTCCAAAATCAGGTTTTCTATAGCGCTTTGCCAAGCAAATCACATGCGTCAGAAGACACTAATGGAACTCTAATCATAAAATATAGAATCTTTCCATAATCTTAACATAAATTAGGATTTTGATTTAATATTTCTGAGCAAAACAGTCCCAAAGACAACGACTCATTTTAAAATCCTTGATGCCATTTTTATGTTAGAAACCACAGTTAACAAACTGTTTCCCACTGTGCCTTCAATCTAAATTATGAGAGATAGCAATTTTCCATCAGTTTGAGAGTGACTTTAACAGAGTGTAAATAAACAGCGCTGCGCATTTTAAAGTGGAACCTTTGATGCTAATTTGAAAGCCACACCGGCGAAGGGTAGGGGGAAGTCAGGCTCCCCCTCCCACATTAGCATTCAAAAACATTCACCCTGGTCCCCTCACAGAGCCAGAGACAAAGTGTAAACAAAGCCCTGTGACCGACAGTCACAGTGAATTTGCATGCGAAAGACAGGCAGACACCTGCACCTGATGACACTGACAGCTGACACCAGCAGTGACAGCTGAGTTGCCAAACTAACTGCATGCAATTGACAGCTACCTCACAGAGACACTGTCACATTTGGGCCATTCTTTAATTAGAATATGTGGGCATTGACGGCATTGACACCATAGCAAACACGGTGAGTGCACACACCTTTTGCTTAAAATTGACAGCAGCAAAACAGCTGCCTGACTCATCACGCAATGAGTCCGTGCTGCCACAAGATGGTCAGCGCTGAAGCTTTCCTTAAGATGGCCGACACAGACTTTCAAGCTGTAGTCGCCTATCTCACCTGCCCTCCGCCCGGAGGAGCAGATTAATTTGGCAGTGTAATGCTAACACTAGCTATAGGGCTAATCCTATTGGGAACCCTTTTCTTTCTGCAAAATCGCAGACTCAATGTGCAGGACGCTGCGCACCAGCAGCAGACAGCTGTCCACCAGACGCAGATAGGCAGACTGCGCAACAGCTGTCAAGCTACGCTGCGGGCCAATCTGTACCTACGCAAACAAGCCCAGGTCTGCCAAACAGAATTAGCCCGGCTGTAACAGAGCCAAAAAGGCATGCAGACGGATCCCCGGCTTCCCCACCAGAACCGGGATGCCAGGAAGCACTGGCAAATCAGGCTGGTCCAACGACCTACATCCCTCTTGAGCCACCCACGGTGTCGGTGACCACCCGAGCAGTAATTGCACGGCAAACAGGCTTCCAAGCAGCGGGAACACAGAGCCCCCCCTGGAGGCCAACACGATCGCGAGGGCTAGACCAGCCCTCGACTCGAATCATGCCCCCGTCCACCACCTAGCGCCCGAGCTGACATACCAGTCAGTCATTCATCCGAGCAACCTACGTGTAGACTCAGACGTTATTCACGCTTCCATCCAGCTCTGCCTTCCAGAGCACAAACCGCTGACAGTCAAACGACTTGACAGCGCCACTTCCGGTGATGACGAAACGATCTCCCCTGCAACCCCCTGCAGGGAGGAACGTGTGTCTTACCGGCTTCACATTTATCATGCCCATGGCGAGCCTATCGACTGCCACCCTGTGCATTATAAACCGCCATTCGCTGAGGCTGCTACAATCCAGCCAGTCACGAGGTACACTTGACCGATTATCTCAACAAAGTCGAACGTGGTTCGCAGGCTCTGCCACACGCCTCGCCGCGAGAGAAAACACAACTGATATGGAACATGAGCTCAAAGCATGTGCGTACGTTTATCCAAACGCAACCTTCCCATATCAGAGATGACTTTGACCAGCTTTGCGAAGCTCTGGAAGAAGAGTATATCCCTACTCAGTTGCCAGCGGCGGGGAGAAACACGGCCTTACATGTCGAACAGAATTACCAGGAACATCCTAGAGACTATTTTCGACGTTTGAAGAGAATCTATAGTCAGGGTAGAAATGGACCTGATCAAGGAGACGTGTCACGTCTCAAGGAACCTTTCCTAGACGGCCTTCATGAATCGGTACGCCCATCCGTAGCCCTAGACACACGTTGGTACGACCGAAGCATGCGCACGGTCCTCAAAACAGCATCGATAGCGTAGGAGGTCTAAACCGAAGTAAAAAGCAGAAAGGGCCAGTTTCAACCCACCAACGGCGTGTGTGCGGACCCAGAGACGGTACAACGCACACACTCACAACGCAGGCCAGACCACCCGGTTCTTGAGAACCTTGAGAATACTTGCGCTCAAGACCCGGTGTTGAGCGCAAGTATCTAGAAGCTCCTTTTTCCTCTTTTCTGATTCACTTTTGGCCTGCTGAGCTTCCTTGTGCCACATTTTTGCTTTTTCCCGATGCACTGTGGGGTCAATTTTGGATCAAACAAAAATCTATCTAAAAATGTTGTGTAGGACTTCATATTTGGCCATAGGTTGCAGTGTACAAAAGTGTCTCCTCACTTGGGCCCACATTTCGGTGAAAGTTGACGGTTGCTGTAACGCCATCATCAGGACTATTGGCGGCAAATTCGCGTTGACGAAGTTTGGCATGGGCCTGGACCTTTGTGCAAAGTTTGGTTTATTTTCATGCATGGGAAGTCCTACTTCCCGAGAGGAGGAGGAGGAGGAGGAGGAGGAGGAGGAGAAGAAGAAGAAGAAGAAGAAGAAGAAGAAGAAGAAGAAGAAGAAGAAGAAGAAGAACAATATTGGCAAATTCAATAAGTGGCCCTGTTGCTTCGCTGGCCCATAGCTTGGATACTAGGCTCGTTCCGGCTGATTTGCCCACCTCAAGAGGTTTGCGTGGACGGGATAAATCAGGCTTCGGGGACCCGATCCTGTACTCTTCACCAGCGGCGCCGGATCAAGCCATCCAAAGCTAAGGGTGTCTTTTTCACAGTTAACTGTTGTATTAGCTGCCGCCGTGCAGTTCATGTAAACGTTTTCCCCGGCTGGGGTAGCGTTATTGATAGGCTTGAGCGGCGACTCAGGTCTGCACTCAAAACTTATAGGCTAGGTTGCATACGTGCAAAATAGCTTTGTACCGTTAGCACTAGAACAATAGGCTAATTAGCCCAGTTGTCACAGATAGCTAGCTTTGCACCTGTGCGGTTGGCTTCCGTGTGCTAGGTACTTAGGCGCCGGCTACTAGTGTTAGAGCGCGCGCGTTACTCCGGCTGGATAGATAGATAGTTAGCTAGTTGACTCAGTGCAGCTAGCAGCTAGCTTGTAGCACTCCAGCATCTTCACCGTTGCAAGCTACTGTTAGTCAGCTTACACCGTTAACTCCCGCTAATTCTGGTACAGTCGGCGGGGCTTGTTGGCGGGTTAGCTTTGCGTAACTCGCACAATGAACCGGGCGGCAGCCATGAGACAGGGGGAGACAGCCAAGAGCTGTGTTAGCTGTGAGGCTACATTGGCGAGTCAGGACCGCCACAGGGAGTGTGTGTTTTGCCTCGGGCATAACCATGCTACTGACGCCCTGTTGATGTCCGATTTCTGCCAGGCCTGCGAAGGCTTCACCCTGGCCGTGCTACGGGAAAGAGCGTTGCTCTTGTCCAGGTGGGCTTAGCCATGCACCTCCCGAGGGAGGCACATGCGGTGGGTCTGACCACTCGGTGGAGGAGGAGTTGCCTGACGAGCAGGGCTCCCCAGTCCTACCTGAGCAGCAGATCCTAAACTGGGGGGATGAGCCCATCGACCCTGTGCTACAACAGGGGGGGGCTCTTCCCCTACGACCCCATTATTATTCCCCCCCAGGATGAGTTGTCAGGCGGGGAGGAATGGGACCGCGCTACCGCTGTCACCTCTCTGGTAGGGACCCGTTCGGAGGCTAGCTTCAACGAGCCCTATCAGAAGCAACTTCTGGGGGTGATGTCTAGGGCCGCAGCGAAGCTCGGCATCGCTCGGGCCGAACCACCTCCGCCCCCCGAATCAGTGTTGCTGGGGTGCTATTTCCGGCAGGGTTGGGGAGTAACGGATTACATGTAACGCCGTTACGTAATCTGATTACAAAAAAACGGTAACTGTAATCTGTCACAGTACATTTTAAGATGTGTAATCTAGATTACAGTAACGGGGGTATAGTAACGGAGTTACAGGCGGGATTACATTCGCCCTTGCCTCTTCATTAATTTTACAAAATAACAACAAAAAACGGTGTAGCCGTGACTGACTGTGACGAGGACGAGCGAGGCGGAGCAACAGCATCAGCTGCAGGCAGCATTCATGATGACAGAGGCACCCGCGTCTGTGGTGCCTCCTCCCACGAGTGCATTCATGGAAATATAACAAGCATTTCACTTTTACGTTCGCTCAGTGTTTAGACAGATCAAGCGTCTTCCACATGAATTCTACTGAAAATTATATTTTCAGTAGAATCCATGTGGAAGGCGCTTGTGTGTCAGCTGAACGTTACGAGCTGCCAGGCAGTGGAAAATCTGCATTGAATTTATCCGCGCTGACACCCGCGCTGACAAACGCTGCTCTAATCTGCATGGGGCGAGAGGTTTTTACTTTCACTATCTCCTTCAGATCACCTCAGCCTCAGCTCGCCGCGTGTCGACTCGTGTGTGGGTGTCGCTCTCTCAATCCATACGCAGGCAGCGCGTTTCTCCTCTCCCTCTCTCTGTCCCCCTATCTCTCTTTCTCTGTCCTGCCCTGTGGTCCACTAAGAGGAGGTGCAAGCAAGGTTAGTGTTTCACGTCGTGTTTCAAGATTAAAGCAACAAGCTGTGTCTTCCACTCCACATCATGAAAAATACCCATAACGTAAATTAAAGTGGTCTTAAAAATAACTCTTGTTGTATTCTCCTTAACTTCATGTTGGTAGGCTATAAACATTCTTATCTGGTTATCAATGGTAAAACATGCTTCATCTAGTTAAATAAGGGTTTTAGGCAGGACTCTTGACCAGGACTCCCTGGAAGAAGAGATCTTGTATTCCAATGGGACATTCCTGGATTAAAAAAAAAAAAGTAATCCAAAAGTAACTGAAAGTAATCCCTACTTTACTTTTAAATAGTGGTAATCGGATTACGTTACTAAGTACAATTTTTAACAAGTAACAAGTAACTTTAAGGGATTCCTATTTAAAAGTAACCTACCCAACCCTGATTTCCGGTCACGCCAGGCACCACAGGCACCCCGCCCGAAGCCCCTGCTGCCCGTCTGTATAGACGTGGTTCGCGCGGTGCAGTCAGGATGGGAAAAGCCTCAGGAGGCCAAGCCGCTCTGCGCGGGCATGGCTCCGTGGTCGGTCTTAGAAGGGGCGGATAAGCTCGCGTTAGCCGTGATACCTCCCCTCAAGGATATGGTGGCCAGACACCTGGCCCCTAACCTCGTAAGGCCCACGTTGCCCTCTAAGGCGTGCCAACTTACAGCCAAGTTGGCCGAAAAGGCGTACTTGGCGGCGGGGCAGTCCGCCGCCATGACCAACAACCTGGCCATCTTGCAGGGCTACCAGGCGGTACTCCTGCGGGAGATGCAGGGTGACCCCGCCCCCGAGCTGTTTACAGAGCTCAGGATGGCCATGGATTACGCCTTGCGTATGATAGACTGCCTGGCGCAGAACAGCGGGAAGGTCATGGCCTTCTCTGTTCTCACCCACCGCCACCTGTGGCTAAATCTTACCCAGCTCCTTGAGCAGGATAAGAGGAGGCTGCTGGGGGCCCAGATCTCCCCGGGGGGCCTGTTCGGTCCTTCCGTGGAAGACTGGGCCCAGCGGTTGGAGACGCGTCAGAGGGACTCGGCGGCGGTCAGCACCCTCATGCCCAAGCGGAAAGGGGAGGACCGACAGTTCCAGGTCCAAGCGCGCGCGCAGAGTCGTTCTCCGGGGCCTCCACCGCTGCGGACTGCCCCACGCCAGCGGGTACGAGTCCCACAGACTAGGGCGCCCCTAATGGACGCGCCCCACCCAGCCGCGGTGGGCCCAGCATGGGTCCCACGGCAGGCCAGGGTGCGTGGCCCCCGCCCCCCAAAGCGAGGGGGTGCGCGGGGAGCAGGTAACCAGCCCTGTACTTAGTCACCTCCCTGGGGAAGGGGGGGGGGGGGCTATGAGCCCACCGTCGTTGGAGCTCAGCGCTCAACTTTGGTCCGGGACTCAGCAGGGGCCTACCCAACCCGTCACTCGCCGGTGCGGTGCGCCCGGCGGGGACGACAGCTCGCCAGGGCTTGGCTTCAGAGCCAGCCTTCGGTTTGTAGCTTTAGGGACAAGCCCACCGTCCTCGGTGCCCAGCGCCCGAGTTCGGTCGGGAGCTCTCCCAGGATCGCTTATTCACCGTCAAGAGGCCCCCGGGACAAGCCCACCATCGATGGTGCCATGGGCCCATCGTTGGTCGGGAGCTCTCCTGGGGACCGCACGGGCGGACGAGTCCGCATGCGGCGGTCGAAAGAGAGTCTTGCCTCCTTGCTCCCCCCAGCCGGCGAAAGCTGCACGGCTGGGGGGTTACGCCGGTTCAACACGCTCACAGGGCACGTCAGTAGGCGGAGCCCGCGTAAGAAACCGGCAGGGGGGCTTAGCCTCTTATGTCCCGCCTCCCCCTTTTTCTTCCCCAACCAAAGCACCGGGTCTCCCGGTGCCCAACAATATACTCATGACCAAGGGGGCGGGTTCCGCCCCCTTTGGCCACAACAGACCATCTCTGCCCGACAGGCTCGAGGCCTGGGAGCGTCTGTGTTCCCCGTCTCCGTGGCTGCGGCGCACCCTTCAGAAGGGTTACGCCCTGCAATTTGCCAGGGCCCCACCCAGGTTCGACGGGACCCACGATACGGCCGTGGAAGGGGAGTCCATGGACATACTCCACAAGGAGGTAATTTCGCTCCTCGCCAAGGGGGCGATCCGCTCGGTTCCCAAGGCAGAGGCGCGCTCGGGTTTCTACCACAGGTACTTCGTCGTGCCCAAAAAGGACGGCTCCATGCGTCCAATTCTGGACCTCCGGCGCCTCAACAAGACGCTGAGGAAGTTCCCGTTCCGAATGCTCTCCTTTCCCCACCTCTTCAACGTGTTGAGACGGGGATTTCTTTACTTCCGTGGACCTGAAAGATGCGTTGTTCCATGTCCACGTGGTCAAGAGGCACAGGAAATACCTGAGGTTCTCCTTCCTGGGGAAGGCTTACGAGTTCTGTGTCTTGCCTTTCGGCATGTCTTTGAGCCCGCAAACCTTCACGGCTTGCGTGGAGACGGCCTTGGCCCCCCTCCGCGCGAGGGGGGTTCGCATCTTCCTTTACCTCGACGACGCTCTTATTGTGGCCGGCTCGAGGGTTGGTGCCATGAAAACATACCAAGGTGGTGACCGATCACCTACAAACCTTAGGGTTCCTGGTGAACTGGAAAAAGAGCTGCCTCGCCCCAGAGCAGTCTCCGATCTTCCTGGGGCTCGAGCTAAACTCCCGGGCCATGCGAGCCCGCCTTTCGCGGGAGCGACAGGCTCACACGGTGCGGACAGCGAGGACATTAAGTCTATGCTCCTCGGTGTCAGTGCACCAGTGCACAGTCATGTTGGGCCTGATGGCCTCGGCACTGCATGTGCTCCCTCTGGGGAGGCTACACATGCGTCCGTTCCAGATCTGGTTCCTCGGGTTGCGCTTGGATCCAGCCAGGGACCGTCATCGCAGGGTGCCTATGACAGGTCAGGCCCGCCAGGCGTTGGCCATATGGGCAGACCCCCGTTACCTATCGAGGGGCACTCGATTGGGCCCGGTCCCGCTCAGGTTAGTGATTTGCACCGACGCCTCCCTCTGGGGTTGGGGTGCGGTGTGCGGGCTTCTGTCGGCGAACGGCCGGTGGGAGGCTCAGGAGCGTCGCCACATAAACGTCTTGGAGCTGGAGGCGATTCGCCTCACTCTGCTTCACTTCCAGCGAGTCATACATGGATGCCATGTGCTGATTCGCTCGGACAATACGGCGGCGATCGCCCACCTGAACAAAGAGGGCGGTGTGCGGTCGAAGACTTTGAACCGGTTAGCGGCGGAGATTCACCTGTGGGCGTATCCCCGTCTCCTGTCAGTGTCGCCGGTCTATCTGCCGGGACGGCTGAGTTAGGCGCCGACCTGCTGTCTCGAGGCTACCCCCGTCATGCCTCCACCCTCAGGTGGTGGAACAGATTTGGGCCAGGTTCGGTCATGCCCGCGTCGATCTCTTCGCATTGCGGCGCGCGACGCACTGCCCATTGTGGTTCTCGATCCAGGAGGACAGTCCCCCGTTGGGACACGACACGTTGGCGAACGCGTGGCCACGGGAGGAGCTCTATGCGTTTCCACCGATCCCCCTGATTCGTCAGGTGTTGGACAGGGTGAAGGAACAGCGTCTCCGGCTCGTTCTAGTGGCTCCATTCTGGCCCAGGCAGACATGGTTTGCGGACCTGGTCTCCCTGGCGCAGGGCCCGCCTTGGGCATTGCCGGTGCGGGCCGATCTCCTATCCCAGGCGGAGGGGGAGGTGTTCCACCCCTCCCCAGGCAGGTGGAAGCTAGCAGTCTGGCTCCTGAACGGGACCAGTTGCTAGCACAGGGCTTGCCCGACAATGTGGTGCGCACTATTCAGAGTGCTAGGGCTGCTTCGACCCGCACTCAGTACGCGTACAAGTGGCGGGTTTTTTCGCGGTGGTGCAGAAGTAAGGGTGTGGATCCAGTGAACTGCAGCGTGCGTCCAGTTCTCTGTTTCCTTCAAAGCTTGCTTGACGCGGGCCAGTCCCCGCAGTCGCTTAAGGTGTACGTAGCCGCGATTTCGGCTTGCCACATGGGGATTGAAGGGACCCCCGTGGGGGTGTGCCCTTTGGTCTCGTGCTTCATGAAGGGGGCGCGTAAACTGCGCCCGCCGTTGCGGTGCGTTTTTCCCAAATGGGATCTGGTTACGGTGCTGGACGGGCTAACGGGTCATCCGTTTGAGCCCTTGGACTCCGCCGATTTAAAGGTTCTGTCCTTAAAGACCGCGCTGCTGCTGGCCTTATCGTCAGGAAAGAGAGTCGGTGACCTGATTGCCCTCTCGGTGCAGCAGGCCTGTATGGTTTTTGGGGACGATGGGCGCAGGGTTACGTTGCGACCTAACCCGGCGTACCAGCCCAAGAATATTAATGCCAGCTATAGGTCTATGGTTATAGACTTATCGGCATTCTGTCCCCCGCTGTTCAGTTCGGGTGAGGAGAGACGTTTGCACATGCTGTGCCCCGTAAGGGTGCTCTCGGCCTATGTGGCCAGGACGCGTTCATTACGCATTACAGATCAGCTGTTGGTCTGCTTTGGGCAAAGGGCCCAGGGCGGACCCCTTTCCAAGGATCGCTTATCACACTGGATAGTGGAGGCGATCGCGTTGGCATACTCTGCCGTGGGCAAGGTTCCCCCGGAGGGTATCAAGGCGCATTCTACGCAAGGTGTTGCGACATCCTCTGCGTTGTTGCGTGGTGTGTCGGTGGAGGACATGTGTGCCGCGTCCTCATGGTCCTCTCATCACACTTTTGTCAGGTACTACAGTCTCGACGTGTCCGGTTCGCAGTTTGCGCATGCGGTGCTGTCGGTGGCAAGAAAGTAGTATCGTTGCCACTCTAATATGTCATTCGGTTAGGCATAAACGTTGCCATATGGCCGTGGTTCACCGGTGCCTTTCGGGTCGAACTAGCCACTAGTGAGAGCTCTCGTTCTCACTCGTAAAACCCGGGTTGTAGCACAACCCTAACGTTGGTATGGTATGGTATGGTATGGTTTGCTTGATAAATGAATTGAGGATGCTGCTGCTGATGTGTGTGTGTGTGTGTGTGTGTGTGTGTATGTGTATGTGTGTGTGTCTGACATGTGTGTGTGTGTGTGTGTGTGTGTGTGTGTGTGTGTGTGTGTGTGTGTGTGTGTGTGTGTGTGTGTGTGTGACACGTGTGTGTGTGACGTGTGTGTGTGCACGCACGTGCAGTAATCAACAGAATGCAATAATTTAAGCTGATACAGTACATATCCTAAGTTTGCCAATGGTTTTGGAATTGGACAATAATTGGACAAAGATAAGTGGACAATGAACATACTGTTTGTGAAGATGTGGACCACCTTTTTGTGTCCTCACTGTTAAGTTCATAATATTCTGTTGAGTGTTTGTGACAGAACTGCAGAAATGCTCACTGTTAATACTGTTATAAAACTGGAGGGGGTACGGTGGTGCAGTGGTAAGCGCTTTTTTTTCTGACTTGCCTCTCGAACAGGGCGGTCGCAAATCTCCTCCTCTCCTGCTCTCCCTACTCTCCTCACTGCCTGCACCCTGCCCTAAAAAAGCTTCTCCTTTACACTGTCTCTTCAAAACCTGAGGAATTATGGAACTAATAAGCTGGTCTCTCAACGCAATTGATAAGATTATCTCCACGAGGAATGCAGGATCCGGGGAGCCTGTGTGCCCCGACGGGACTTTCGCCGCGGGGTACGTAATGGACGCCTGGCTCAAATGGCGGGTACTGTGCCTTGCTGTTTTGACCGTCGAGGACGTCGAAGATATTTATCTATTTGGATTTATGATAGCAGGACACTTGCTAATGGGATTGAGCATTGCCGTTGTCTATCGGAAAATTACCATGATGATGGGAAAAAATTCTGAGAGGCCCAAGCTACCTATGATTATGGGTATGATTAACGAGTTGAGTGTGTTTAAAGTGTTTAAAGTTGATGAGACGAGCATGGAATGGAAAGAATTGGAATGTAATTTTCACCACTGTTTCGGATACCCCCACTGCATGTTGGCCTTGGCCAAGGCCAACGGTGAAAGATAAAAGTCCCCATGAAGAGCCTGTGGAAATGTGCGAGCTCCAACCCCCCCGTTCACCCTCGCCCTAGACACCTGTTGATAAGACTCTCTGGTCGAGGCCGTCACCATAGCGACCTGCTGTGTTATCGCTCACCATCCGGGAAGAGACGGCTCCCATGAAAAGACTATCAGGCTCACGGCACACACAAGGACAATTTTCTGGACACTCCTGACCACACATTTTACACACTCTCAAACATACACGCACACATGCACACACCCCACCCCATCCTCCCCGTCCCATACCGCCGCCTTGTTCCTGCCTATAGCTCTTGCATCCTTTCCCACCACGCCCACCCCCCCCTCCTTTCCTCGGAAACATCCCATTGGAGCTGCAATTAGCCAGCATAGCCTCTAGTGTTCTGTGGACGAGCTACTCCCTCCACTACCCGCTGCAACCCCCGTCCCCCGCAAACCCCCCCCCCCCTCGTTTTTTCTTGTTCTTTGTGTCTGTTAACTCCTTACATTTAACAACAAATGTTTATGTATTGTATAATATTCAAGTGTGCCTTTATTTCTATTCAATCTAGTAATAATGTTAAAAATCTTAGTTTGAGTATATGGTTATACCCATTCGTGTGTTGTGTTTGTCCCTTTTATGTTGTTTGTTCAGAGGACCGCAATGGAAACAAGCCCATCCTTTATGCTACGGCTTTATTGTGTTTTTATCATCTGTGATTGTCTCTATCTGTATTTGTGTTCCCTGTTTCTTTGTTGACATTCACCAAATATAGTCAATCAATCAATTAATCAGTCGCCTCACAGCTCGAAGGTCCTGGGTTCGATTCCCACCTGGGACGCTGTGAGCGCTGAAGGAATGCGTGTCCGTCCGCATGTCCTCGAGTGCCCACCGCCCGGGTGGGGTCGTCAAAAGGGCCTTTCTGTGTCGAGTTTCTGGAGGAGCTAACCTCTCCCAGACCCTAACCCTAAACCTAACCTCTCCCACCCCATGCCTAAACCTAACCTCCCCCAGACCCTAACCTAACCCTAACCTCTCCCACCCCCCATGCCTAAACCTAACCTCCCCCAGACCCTAACCCTAACCTCCCCCACCCCCCACGCCTAAACCTAACCTCCCCCCAGACCCTAATGGGGGAGCAGTTGAGTAATGGGGGAGCAGTTAGGCTAATGGGGGAGCAGTTGCCATAAGCGTCAAAGATGACTTCCATGGGTTTGCATTGAGTTTAGTCGGAAAGCCCAAGTAGTATCATGGGTCGCTCAAGGGCACCATGTTAGTAACAAGTGACGCACAAGGGACGGGACAAAGCGTCAATATGCTACGTGCTCGGAGTGAGAACGTGTTGGGAGTTTGCATGTTCTCCCCGTGCCTCCCGGGGGTTTCCTTCATATAGGAACGCCCTTCACCAAAACATGCAATATCCTGGTTGCTAATGTGGTTCCTCCTCTGGTCGTTAAGGGCACCTGTTCAGAGGGAGGGGAACTGGTTGGAATAGCGTGAACCTCCCACGTGTTATGTCCTACCGGTGAAGCTTCCTCTGTCAGGTGAAAAGAAGCAGCTGGCTAACTGCCCATGTCTCGGAGGAAGCATGGAGCCAGTTTCGGCTCTCCCCAGATCGGCAAAGGGTGGAGTAGCAACCAGGATAAATAAATTAAATTAGCACTAATGGGGGATAACAATGGGATAAAAAATCAGGTTAAAAAAAAGCAAAAAAAAAAATACTGTTGTAAAACTGATAAGCCTATTCAACTTCCAACAACTTCCAACAATTGCTAGCTGTTAAACCTGTGCTCCAGGTGGGGACTGTATTCATAACATGTAAGACTATAGCTCCTAGGTAACTCTAACAGTAAACAGTAGAAAATCAGTTCAAAGTCCCGCTGTAAATGTCATTGGCTGTCTTTTGTTGCTCATAATAAATTCACATTTAGATAACACATAATAACCAGTCTTTCAGAATGCTCTCATTGAGAGTCTCAATGATGTGTGGATAAGTTAATGAGTGTGGTGCTTATGTGGGGTCGCTTTGGGGCAGCTGTTGCTCCAGGACGGGTGCATGTGTATGAGGCTGGGAGGGGGGAAATCAGAATATACCCACTAGAATAAACTAGATTACAACACTGCTAATAACAGCTGTCAAAATTACATAATATTCTGACATTATTTCAAACAACTTGCCAGCTCCATGTTGTAGTCATATAAATAGGTTATTCGATCTCTGATAAGCACACTGATAATTATTGAATTTATAGCTACGGCCACCTTTGAAAAGGCTCGCTTGGAGACCAATAACATATAAAACAAGGAGTCAAGGAACAAGTTTGCCAAAAAAAGAAAATTTTTATTTTTCAACTCAAAAATTAACTCTCTAGAAAACCCAAAATAACAAAGGGGTCAGGTGGGACGGCCAAACAGAACAAAAGAGCGGTCACACACTGGCCGACACACGGCCGGCGGACCAGGCACCAACCTAAACTACAAAACATAACAAACTAAACTACAGAAACAAAGCCGCGAAAACTAAACTACCGTACCCACCTTTCCCAAAGTAAAGAAAGGATAAATCAAAGAAAGCAAGTCAAAGTAACAAAACAAACCAGATACATGCTGCTGCCACCAGCATGTGGGTGTGTTGAGCTGAGAGAGGGAGAGAGAATGACTGAAGCTGCCTGCCACTATTTATGAATGAGATCTATGATTAACAGATGAGGATCAGCTGAGTCCAGGCATAAGCAGCAGAGTGGGATCAGCTTAGCAACCAGGCCTTAGCAACCAGAGGCATGACAACTAAGCGGAGCAGAGAGAAAATAATGCTAGGAGTGAGAAACATACAATAAGGGGGGAGCGCATAACACCTACAATAAAACACAATTCATAGCACAGTATGCTGAGTTCAAAATGCAGTCTAATACCATAATGAGGAGGAGTGTACTAAGCTATAATGATCCATGTCATTGTGTTTGTACTTTGTACATGTAGCCTTGTCATGTATTCACGAAGGATTTAAAATGTAAATGTTTCTCATTTAGAGCAAACTGGATTTGAAGAGTTTCATAATGAGATGTCCTCAAACGAGCCCTCCTCTAATAAATTATTACTGGCATGACATGGAAACAATGAATGTGCTGCTATTATAATATTTGTGACATTAAGAAAGTAAAATTGGTTTTGAGGAGATAATCAACTCTCAACTTCTCGAATAAAAAAATAAGCTCAAATCCTGAAAAAACATAAAGACTTGAGTTACAGCTGGTAAAACTTTCTGAAAATGTGAGTGTTTTGGAGTGAAATAAGCTTTAATTTCTGTCTAAATCCCTCATGAGCCTGCTGAATGAATACAAACCCTTTATTTACCAAATCAATGAAAACTGACCACACTTTGGCACAGTTTTTATTTAATGTTTTGGTCCCATAATCATTAAACAGAGAATTAAATTATTTGTTGTGTTGTACAAATGTATTTAAAATGTAAATAAAAAGCTGTGTTTCTTCCCTGTTTGTCCCACAGTGACTCACTCCATGAAGTATCTCAGCACTACATCCCCTGGAGTCACAAACAGCCCAGAGCATGTGGAGGTTTGGTTTGTTGATGGAGTTCAGGTGTCTCACTGTGACAGCAACACCAAGAGAGCAGAACCCAAACAGGACTGGATGATCAAAGCAACAGCAGATGATCCACAGTCCTGGAATAAACTAACTGATATGTGTCTGAGTAACCAGCAGATCTTCAAAAACAACATTGAGAACTATAAGTCCCACTATCACCAAACTGGAGGTTTGTTTATGTTTCACTTCATTCTGCTAAAATGTTGAAATTAAAGGAGAATTTCATTTTTTTTTTATTGGCCCGGTTCTACGGGGGTGCAAAAGCATGCATTGCACCCTTATTTTAATTGTCTGCATGCTCAGTTGAAAAGTAAAAAAAAAAAAAAAAAAAAAAAAAAAAAATGCTTACTGTTTAAACTTGAATTATAGTTGTTGTTTTTCTTTGTTCTTTGATGTGATTTTATGGCTTTTTGGCACCTAAATTTTTTTAACCTGGACCCATCTCCTGGCATTAATTATGATTTGAACACTCACCCAGTGATGTCCGCGGCGTTTCTGGCCGTCCTAGCGTTGTTTTGAGATCAATAGCGTCCAAGTCAGTTGTAAAATGGAGCTGATTTGGGGCCAAGTGTGAGCCTGTCTTTCCTGCATCTAAATAGCTATTTTTATTCCCGTTTTCCCCAAATATCGTCATAATCTGATCCCTCAACATCCACCACAGTGAGATTTCGCCCCAGGCCATTTCCTGGAGTCGCACAGGGATCAAATTACCTCAAACGTGATCTCGGTCACCAAGTCTCGTGAAGTCCCGCGATACTTTCCTGCCGACTGGCCAACGACAGGTAGGACGCTTTGCGGTGGTGGTTTTAGCGTAACCTATGTGGGGTTTGGCGTAACCTATGTGGGATTCGAAATAACGAAGGTTATTTGGCCGGGCATCTGCACCCCTTCCTATCTGGGATGCACCCCTAGTCATCTTGTTCTGGAACCGGCCCTGCCTGGAGCCCTCTCCTCACATTAATTATTACCTGCCGACTCAGTGTTCTCCGCAGCAATTTGGACCGTCGTAGGCGTTGTTGTGATCGAACGGGAATAAAACTGTATATTTACATGGAGGAAAAGCACGCTTCCACGTGGCCCCGACGGAGCTCCATTCTAGGACTGGCTTGCACACTATTGATCTCAAAATAACGCCTAGGACGGACAAAAATGCTGCGGAGAACACTGGGTGAGTCGTCAGATAATAATTAATGTGAGGAGAGGGCTCCAGGTAAAAAAGAAAAACGAAATTCTCCTTTAAGCTCTCTTACACACACACACACACACACACACACACACACACACACACACACACACACACACACACACACATACACACACACACACACACACACACACACACACAAACAAACTCTCTTACTCTCACACACACACACACACACACGCACACACACACACACACACACACACACACACACACACACACACACACACACACTCACACACACAAACCAAACTCTTACTCTCTTTAACCCCCCCCCCCCCCCCCCCCCCCCCCCCACACACACACACACACACACACACACACACACACACACACACACACACACACACACTTTCTTACACACACACACAAAGTCTCTCTTAAGCCGTTTTCACACATGCGCTTTATACCGGGAAATGACGAGAAAGTGGTCTATGCCTTTCATGTGTGAAAATTGTTTTCCAGCACAAGCGCGCCCCTGCGATCGCTGATCTTTTCCTAGCTCCTAGGTAGTGACAGGACCGGTATGCTGGCAGAGTGACTCAAGTGTGAAACGTGTCAAGTCATTCGCCGGTCCTTCTCTCATGGGCGAGGTGTACACACGTTGCTTAATGTTCCAGCGTGCATAATCTAATCATTCGCGCACATTAAAGCAAACTGGCGAAATGATCTTGTGATAATAAGAGCCGTATGTCAGCTTCATGTGTGGGCGTGCCGATTTCCCCCTCTCCCCTCTCTGCTGCTCGCTCTCTGGCCAGTCCTTCAGTCCTCCTCCTTCAGTCAGCAGCCCGACAGGGACACAGACAGCGAAAATGGCAGCGCGGCTTGTTCTGAGAGTCTTGCAAGCCGCCCAACGCTTGTTTATTGTTTATTGTTTATTGTGGATCCCCATTAGTCTGCACCAAGGTGAGACTACTCTTCCTGGGGTCCAAATATATAACATAAAAACGAAAACATAATACAGTAACATTGCTGATAATTATAACAACAAAGACAAAAAGAGAGTGAATCACCTCACTCTATTACAAATCAAACATTTTTTTAGAAGTTCATGAGTTAGTACAGTATAGTGAGGTGTAGAAAGCAGATGCACGAAGCGAAATGTGGAAGTATTTTGCTTACGTTGCCGACAGCGAAGGCAAGCCCGGACACATCAAACGAAGCCAGTCTGTAAAAAGTGCTTCAACGCGACGCAGGTGAACGGATAAACATCGAACCAGCCAGGCTATTTCTCTCAGACACGGATCCCAACTTCTTCAAATATTTCAGTTCAAAGACTGGTTAGCGAATGTGAAGGATACAACAACATACATGCCCTCTTAAAGTCCCTGGAAACCAAAATCCACAAAAACGTTCTAACGATGTTATTTAGGGTCTTATGTTAGTAATTGTGTGCCTCAGAAATTATTATACATTACTTTCAACCCAAAGCCTTAAAATCGACACTTTTCTACAAGATTCTACAAGGTACTTCCTCATTGAAGAGAGCAGTGCGCGAGGTCCTAAAATGCAGGAGCTTATGACATCATAAGCTCTATATAACCTTTGTACACGCGCGCAACCCGCCCTAATCCTTTTGTCCGTTCTTTGCCCCCA